>NW_024499574.1:113152-237209 GCF_017590055.1 Onychostruthus taczanowskii
TATTGTGTCTTTGGAATCTTGACCCCCCCCCCGGTGTTTTGGGAATTAGGTTATCAAGCAGCCGTGGCGTCACCAGTGATCTCAGTGGAGCACAGAACATTCCCCAGCAGCAGAAATATCTGATAGTGTGGCACTGCTGGTATGCTTAAGTATCCAGTAAGTTCTCTGAAGTAAGAGCCACATGATGCAGTGAAATTGCTCTTGAACCCTGTGACTGGCCCGGTGACCATGAGGAGCACAGCAGGCACACCACAAATTCAGATCTTTTCTGTGTGCACGGCTCAACACAAACTGGAGGCTGGGGCTGTTTGTGTCATCATTCTGTTCCTGACACAAGATTACTACCACAAAGACATTTGAAAAGAGAACATTATTCCGCAGTGTTTTTCATGAATGTTCTTTTCTATATGAGTTTCCCATCTGAAGATATTGTGATGCTATGTAGAAGGGATATATGTTCTACCTTGTCACAATGGTATCACAAACATACCACCAGAGCAGAGACTATTCTAATGATCACTTTGCTGTCGTCTATCCTTCTTTCTCCCTTTCTTTTTCTAAATAAGTTTTGCCACAGGCCTATGGAAATACTTTCGTATTGGCTACCTGAAAGGGCATCAATAAACAAAACTTGAGACACATCAGTTCCATTGGTTGCCATTTGCCTTGGGTGTCATTAAATAACTGAAATTACTCACGCTCAATAAATGCCACTGGGTTTGTTTGTGTTAAACTTTTCCAGAAACCGTTGCAAAATCTCTGTAAAGGGGGAAGAAAAAAACCTTAAAATATGGTTTAGTCTATGCAAACCTACCTAAAGTGGAAGGAATTAGTCCAGTAATAATTGGCCACATATGCACACAGATTACAGGGCTACAAATCGAGAGCAAACACTAACTGCTGGTTTTTAGAATTAATTGTTTTATTCCAGAGGGACACAGAACCCTTTCTACACTGGTTTCAGACAATGCAGAGTGGTGAAGAGGTGACATGGGAAAACAGATAATTCTAGGCCCATGCTTGCTTGTAGCAGGATGTAAGGTAAGAAGGCAGCACACAGTATCTTTGGATAAATCTTTTAGGACCAGGGCATTGCTCCTGTTACTATTTAGTCATTCTATTAGGAAGATGGGGGAATGGAAAATGAGATCAGGTTCTTTTGCTCCTGGGTTCTCTTTCAGGTTTCACTGTGAGCTTAGTGTAAACCTGGATAACAGAAAGATTAATGAAAAGAGACAAGGAGCAGGTCACTGCTGCTCACTCTGTCATCAGCACTGCAACAATAAACAGAATAAAGATTAAAACAGAGGAGTTTTGCAAGACACTGGGGTTTTTTTGGCAATCTCGATCCATACTTAGAGATGTAAGTCTTGTGTGGGTTGTTTTTCTGTTTTTAATAATACGGCTGAATAAACCAAAATGATCAAAGAAGAAAGCTATCTATAACAATGGACAGGGTGTGAGGGGGAGCACAGAATCAAAATCCATGTTGGGGTAGTAAGAGAACAAAGAAATTGACATGACAGTCAGTGTGAAACTCTTGCCATGCATATTGAAGGTATTATGCAAGAGACAGAATGTAAAATGTTAATTAATACATAAATTGTTAAAGCGTTGGAAAAGTTAAAAAACCTGTTGATGTGAACTCTAACAATGAATTGGTGACTGGGGAAACATGCCTGGCACTGAAAAGCTTACAAAGTACAGTCCATACAAGTATTAAAATAAAAAAAAAAAAGAGAAGTGGCATGTTACAAGAGTTAAGTAGCTCCACAAGGAGAAAATGCCAGCCTGGCAACAGCTTTGTAAAGTACCTGAGAATGATGTAACAAGAAACAGTGGCTTGGAGCTTAAGCCAATGTTAATTTTAAACAAAAGGAGTGATATTATCTGTAACAGCAGCATTGATTAACTGGGGAACAAAATTCCGCAACAAATGGTAAATTTTTAATCCTCAACACTTTCTTGAAAACAAACTCCATCTAGACACCTTTACCCACAGCTCTGGTATGTGGAGAGCTATAAGCATCTAAGATGTATGGAAGGTCAGCCTCTGTGATTTTAGGGTTGCTTCTGGCCTTAAATTTTAATAATCCCCCTTGTTTCAAAGAGGAAGGGAGCACAAACTCTGTAAACGTGGGAAGAGGGGTGTAGAGGAAGGGTAATGAGAAAAAGGCGAGGAACAGCTACACATAACCAAGTTCAGAACTTATGTACAAGCATCGCCTTCTGCCAAAATGGTGATAAAGCACATTTTGTCTTTGACCTTGTACTTGTCCTTCTACGCTGGCTAAAGCCAGAGGTGGAGAACACCAAGTATTCTGAGGAGGCTGTCAATGCTGTGCTAGTCAGCTGGAGAACTATTTAGTCAGTAGGAAAAATGCCTGTGCCTCATTAAATTGTTTTTGTATGTTGCAGTTGAAATTGTTTTCCTCTTTGTGCTACCATTACATTGTGTCCTCCCCTGTTTTATAAAATGGAGAAGAATTCATAGAATCATAGAAAGTTAAGGGGTTGGAAGGCACCTTAAATGTCATCTAGTCCCAATCTCCCCTGCCATGGGCAGGACGATCTCCCACCAGACCAGGTTACTCAAAACCCAATCCAGCCTGGCTTTGAACACAGCCAGGGTGGAGACATTGACAGCTTCTCTGGGCAACCTGTTCCAGTGCCTCTTCACCCTCACAGTAAAAGGTTTCTACGTAACACCTGACCTCTGCTATGACCAGAGATTGTCAGTCAGACGAGGGGTTTTGCTTATACTTTGAATCTTTGAAATACTTTTGTGCACCTTACTGGGTTAATCATTGCGTATGAAGTTACTTCTTATAAGATTGCATCAAATAGTGATGACCTACATATTTAAAAGATAATAAATCTAGTGAAGAATGTCCAGTCTCTGTTTATATAGTGTATTGTGCTAGAAGTGGTTGCACAGTGCACAACCAGCTGAAATACACATCATCACAGGCTTCTGTCCTGTTCCTGGATATTGGATAATATTACAATCCAATCTTGAGTTTTAGTGACTGGGGTCAAGGCAATTAGTGGCTGCTGTCTCATAACTCTTACATGCTTCTTTACTTCATGCATTAAAAGTACTTGGCGTGAAAGTTACGATTTAGGATTCTAGGCACAATTCTGTGCGACAGAGCCCATCCTGTATTTTATGGGAGAGTGGACTGACTAGAGCAAGGCCCATCTATGAAATAACTGTTAAGATAAAGTGAAAACTAATTTTAGATAAAATTTCTAATTTCTGGTACATAATATTTGATGATCTTCCCTTTTCTAGCAATGCTATTTTGATCTATGCTGTGGCTAGGGCTGGGGTTCCAGAACTGTGGAGCACAAAGCAAAAGAAGGCGCCAATGCCAGAGCCCTTTGGTGTCTTTTGTGCAAGAGCCTATAGACCCTGCATTGAGCTGGTCACTACTCACTCTTTTCTGATAGAAATTCTGTGCAAATATATGAGTAACAGCACTGGTGCAAGTGAAAAATGTTTTAAAGACAGACCAACATTCGTTTGTGTTGATGTAGAATTTCTCAATCAGCTTATTTTTCTCAGCATTTAAAAATCCTTCAAACTGTTTTCACATTTGCAAAGGTAAAATCTCATCTTTTTCCTTCCCGTATTTCAAGGTATATGTGCTGTCTTTCTGAGTAGTAATCTGATTCAGGTTTTTTTAAAAGCAAAGGACTAAATAGTACAGCCTTGAGTGCTGCAGATCAAAAATTAGGAAGACAATAGAACAAGAAAGTGTGAAGAGAGAAAAAAATTAGGAAGACAATAGGACAAGAAAGTGTGAAGAGAGAATCTTTCCAAGTGAGAAATATTTTATGTAGGAATGTTTGTGGCAGGGTAGGTGTCTGGGATTTACTCAGCTTTTTGAGCAGCTTTTCCCACCTGTAGTGATGCCTGTGCTGCCTTGGGTGCATTTAAAGCTTGCTCAGGTAAATAAGCTGGAAGACACAGTTGTGACATCAGTTTAAAATCCCCAAGTAGGATAACATACAGCTACTCCGAGAGAAGAACAGCTGTATTTGCTCTCAGCTTAATAGCTGAGCTGTTTGGAAGTGCAGCACACACAGAGCAGAGATGTGGAAGTCTTAGGACTGTGCAGCTTGTATTCAGAGCCATGATGCATTTTGAAAATTTGTTCGTTTGTATACCCACTGAGAGGCGGAATGCAGTGGGTGTCAATTTTCTGGCATTGGTTTAAATTCTTCTGTGATGTGTAAGAAAGAGGCCTCATGCATCTGCTCCCTTTAAAAAATTGCTAAACTCATTCATTCCCGGCCTTTGGCATATTGGACAGATCCACACTCTCACTAAGGAAATACAAAAGCCTGCAATCACCCGGAACACAGCTGATTGCAAATAAGTATATATTCAGCATCTATAGTAAGGGAAGCAGAATTCTGGCACAAATTAGTGAAACTAATCTCTGAGGGATTGGCATAGATGAGTTTCCTTTTGTGTGGAATCCAATTTAACTCTGTATCAGAAACACAATTCTGATTAGGTAAATGTAAACTCTCTTAAGTGGGTCTCAGACATCTGATTTAAGTGGAGTAGTTTTAATTTCAGAATTGCTGGAATTTTTCTAATTGTCGTTATTCAGAATAAACTGCCACACAATTATTAAAGAAAGTGTCAAATAAAAAAGCAAAGCTTTATATTTGCTAACGTGGAGCCATATTGGGTTAAGAAAATAAAAAGCAGTTTATGTTTTGCTGTTATGGCTTCTGAACCAGAACTGCTTCAAGGGAAAATGTCATTTCAGCATGTATGTAGGACACAGATATCAGAACTTTTCTATGTCCAAGTAGAGATTAAATAGATTTCTGTTTGACTGAGCATTTTCAGCAATTATTATCTTCACATTTGGCCGATCTGGTTTTCAGAAAAGCTAAAACTCCTATGAGTTCTGACTGGGTACTTAGCCACAGAGCAATAGATATCACCCATATAGAAAACTTTTTGCTATTTACAAGAGGTGCATGTCTGCTAACCTCACTCACCTGATGGTGAGTCAGTGGAGAGAAATTATGCAGCTGCTGATGCTTATCATGATCAGATTGAATCACCTCTATCATTCCTTTCTGCTGCTGCCTGGATAGTTCTATTGTGTCTTTGGAATCTTGAGAACAAGCCCAAATCATCTGCTCATTTATATAGGTGATTTTTCTTTAGTTACAAAAGAATGTAATATGTTTTATTCAAAGACAGCAGGATTTTTGTGGGGAGAGAGGAACCTCACTGAAAACTCTTTTTAAGGGGTCTTCAGTGTCTCAGAATGCAAATCATTATGTACAGCAAGATATTATTTTCTTCTAAAAGATCTTTTGGGCAAATCTTGTTCTGCCCTCCTTCTGTGCAAATGGCGTCACTCTGGGCAGCATGCAGGAGTTTGTATCGAGGGGTTCAGGAGCCAGAAATGTGGCACAGCTGAAGAAAATGTAATCAAATCGGGCAGACAAAAAATTATCAATTCTTTATATTACAAGAGCTCTGTTAGCTGATATAGCATTTTCAAATGGACCAAGAGAGACTCATTGTCTGAGCCAGGGTGCAGTCAAGCCTGGGAATGAGAACCAGGTGTATAGTTTTATGGACAAACACCCTGACATTTAGAGGTAGCAGCTGCATTCCAGTGTTGTAAATCTGGCCTCATAAAGCCTGTGCACTTTTTACATGGGGTCTGATATACCCCCAGGTGTCAATGGTTTAGCCAAAGAATAGAGTTTGTGGGGGGGGGTTAGGTTGATGTTTGTAGCCACTTGAAATAAAACCTAGTTCAAATGGCTTGTATTTAACTGGAGTTGGCAAATACATGCCTTCTCCAAACAGAGATAAGGTGAGCAAGTCTTTATATGTCAAGTTCAGGCAGAGATTAATTTCTTCAAGCCCTCCCTGTTCTCCACTCAAGTCTCTGCTGCAGCCTTGTGTTCATTTATTCTCACTGCAGCAGAATGGCTACATCCTCACCACGGCCTGCCTGTGGTCCTAGAGTGACCAGCAAGAATGAGAATTTCAAGTTTATTTAAACATTTGAGGTAGTAATTTAAAGTAAGTATTTTTGTGCTGGGTCCAGCAAGGCATCTCTCAGCTCAGCAAATTTTTTTCTAGTGTTAGAAAAATAAAATAAACTATTGTTCCTGTCTCAAACCAAATTAATCACATTTACTTTCAAAAACATAAATCACCACTATATGCCATCAGATCTACTGCTATTTCAATGCTGGGCTTGATTTCTCAAGGAGAGTATCACTAAATCTTTGGGGGAGAGAAGAGAAGAGAAGAGAAGAGAAGAGAAGAGAAGAGAAGAGAAGAGAAGAGAAGAGAAGAGAAGAGAAGAGAAGAGAAGAGAAGAGAAGAGAAGAGCTTCTTCAAACTAAAGCACTGCAAAAATAAACTGGTCAATATATGGATCCTGCTGTTCTCCATGGAAAAATCCATGTTGCTCAGCTCTGTGTCCTGGTCAAAATTACATGTTTATCTTTTGCAGGCCACTAATACACCTGTCAGAACTGTTGTTACCTAAACTATCAGCCAAGCCAATCCTAGCTGGATATCACAAGGCAGCTACCAAAGGGAGCAGATGCTCTCTTTATTCAAATAAAAGCAAGTGAAGTTCTCTTCTCTTCTTTTTTTGCTTAAATACTGTGACACTGTTACAGTATTTAAACAAACATAAATCGAATGACAGCCTCAAAATCTGGAAAGGTTATGTGGCAGTCAAACTGAAATCATAATTAGTGACCCACCATCAGGCTTTAAGGATTAATAATTAAACAATAACAATATTTCATAATTGTATGAACTTTCAAGAAGAGTGAATCTCACTGCTTGAGTCATCTTAGTATGAATAACCAGTGAGTAACACAACCAAACACATCTGGGAAGAATAAGTCTAGTGAGGCATGAGTGGAGATTAATTCCTCTATTGAAAGGTAAGAAGGACAAAAAGGGAGGCAGCTTTTCCTTTTTCTCTTCCTTTGTTGAGTAGGACTTCATTACAGACTAGCAATAACATTTCAGAGCATGGAACTACCAGTCAAATAGTTTTTTGATACTCTTCAATAAGATTTTAATCAAATATATTTAATGTTTCTCTACTGAACTCATTGGGCTTTAACCATTCTCAAAATTCAAATTTAGCTACCTGGGGGAAAAAATTCTGTAACAAAAGAATGTAGTTTCTTGATGCCTGTACTACTTTACAAGCAGTACGTCAGCACACACTTTCACAGCCCTGTTACAGAAATTCATGAGATCTGTACAACAATCCAGTCTTATGTGGAAACACATATCCCATCAGGTGATGAGCACCTACATTGAAAATCATTCCAAATAACATAGAATATACTATACAAAAGTTTGATTAAAGTTTTAATTAAGGGGTATTGCATTTACTGCATCTTCACAAAATTTTAATAGTAAAATTTTAAAATTCACTTTAGGCATTTTAGCATAATGAATAGCTGAGAATAGAGACAGAGAACATGTTAGGCACAGATGCAAACAATTTTAAGGCAAAGGTAGAATTATACAGACAATGATCTTATCCTTAAAGATAAAGCAATAAAATTGGTTAGAGTGGCTCAAAGAAAACACATGGAACTTAAGAAAATAATTAGGTAAACCCAGAAGATTCAGGTAGAATTATAAGAGATTCTTCAGCACAAATACAGTTCTGTAAACCTGTAAAACAGTCCTCTCAAGCACAGAAGACCAAACATTTGTAATCTAAAAGATTCAGACTTAAGCAGTGGCAAAAAGTGTGATTTTTTGACTACGCAGGGTAGATCACAATGAAACAACATTCCAGACTTACACATATATTTTCTTCTGAGAAAAAATATTACCTTAAGCTTGACTTTTGTCCATATTTTAAATTTCCTGCAACTTCATGTTTGAAATCTTAATTATTCCCTAATCAGCTCCCAGGGTGGTTTTTTTTTTAACTTATCTTATAAATAATTCAGACTTAATCTGATTTAATTCTTGATTCTCTCTAGGAGTAACAAGAGACAGGAAGACCTGATCAGTTTTCCTGAGGAACCTGCTAAACTGAGGGACGTTGCTGCTGTCTACATTTTGGCCCGTTCCTAACACTGAGGACATCATAGTCTGCATGGATAGAGAGAAGCTGTAAAGACTTCAGAACCTTTTCTATGAAGTGCTAGGAAACCATGCAGAAACACATGATGGAAACTTAAAAGACTTGGTAGAAGGGTTTCTCTCATCTTTTTGTGGGAAACTAATGGAGGATCAGGACTTGCTTTCTACAATGGGTTTAGGGTAAATGATGAGCCCTATATTCTCTTTCAATGTTTCTTTGGGACTAACATCCAAATACATGTGCATGACACCTCTGTTTTCTTGAGCAGAAAGGCAAAACAGAGGTCCTGGGCTGTGACTGCAGATGTTTATATTACCTACTGAACCATGAGGAACTATGACAACCATTTATCTTATCTATCTTTTTAATAAATCAGGAATTGCATTGCTGGTAACGATGAGTAGCTGACAGCACTACCTAGTGCTGTGCAGAGCCAGTGAATGCTGAACAAGTGCTGACTCTATACTCAAGTATACTCCTGTCTCTTCATCCTTTTCAGCTCTTTCTTTGGTTTCTGTATCATATTTTGGAGATGCAGGTTAGAGAGACACAGCTCTTTTCCTAATTTTGCTCTCCAGTCTTGTATATCTGTGGTGTGATACCTTGTTGGCAAGATCTGCTGTTACCCCAGCCTTGTCCTTTCAGCATGTTTGTCAGTAACTGCAGGCTTGACTTCTCAATTTCTTAAGCACAGCCCACCTCATTAAGGGCAGAAGGGTTTTCATTCCCTCCTTATGAAAAGCATGATGCTGCATGTTGTTAGTACATTTTCTTAGCATATCACCTTATTTTACTTGCGTTAATAAAGAGATGAAGGAGAAGCTTCTTTTTTTTAATTTGATTTTTTTTTTTTTTTTTTTTTTTTTTTTTTTTTTAATTTGGCAGATTAAGCTGGCTGGGACTTTACAGGCTGAACCCCTGTGGCTTTCAGTATCAGAGATAATTACAATGGGCATGCAGCCAACCTTTATGTTACTTAAAAATTATTTACTTCTCTTAACAATGACATCTTTATTTTCAAACTTTCCAGAGGGGTCATTATGTATTGTATTGAGCTGAAGCTCCCATGCTGGGATGGAACAAGATGAAAGGTTTAAATCTTTAATTAGGATTCTTTTTTACCCGAATTTCCTGGTTAGAGCAGAAGGATGAGAATCAAAGAGACAGCTTTGTGTTCTGGCTGTGTATTTCCATCTGTCAGAAAGAAAGGATTTGGTTACTGAATTTTGTACTATGGCAAGAATCAATGATCCAGTCTACTTGAAACTGGTTGATAAACTTGAAATGGGAAGAGAAATCCAGAAATAATGCCAGGAATATGTGCAATTTCTGCATGGATCTCAGATGTCGTGTGCTGGAAAATGCTGAGGCCTGGCTGTATAAGATTGGACGGTAATTTGACACCCTGTACAAAGTCTAGTCAAGTACAATAAATGTACAATAACCCTGGAATGCTGAATTACCACCTGAGTCAGAATTATGTTTCCTTTGTGACATCTTCATCAGCTCCCTAGTCATGTAAAAGCTGAATTATAGATCTTCTGGTTATGCAAAATGTCTGATTTATAAAAGGTGGATCATTTATATGCCTGCCTTGAGAGTTCTCAAAGTATCCGCTACCTTCAGAACAAAAACCTCTAACCAAGTCTGCTTTGCTGATGCAGCAAAACTAATTTCCTGTAACAAATGTATTTATTTTAAGACTATGAATGGGCAATTTTTATTGTTCCAGGCTTTGGGAATGTCCCATGCTCCAGGCCTTGCAGGATAACGAGCTATTCAGAAACTTCTTGCATGTAAAATCTGTTGCACTCGTGAGACAAATAACGCCCCTTCGTGTGCTAGTCTGGGTTGCAATACTTTTTTAGATGAAAAACTACTGGGGCCTGTGTGTTTGGACAAAGGGAATCAGACTGTAGCTGTAGTAGAAAATAGACTTGCCAGCATGAAGGGGAAATGGCTGAAGGGTGGGGACTCTCCCTGGGATGGTTAATTTATTAAAATGTTCCTAGGTGCAGTGGGGGAGGCAGCCCTGCGTGTGACTGCCTCGCAGGACAGTGTGGGTGCTGCTCAGCTCTGACAGCCCCAGAGCTTGTCCATGAAACAATGACATCTGAGCTGTAAACTGGTGTAAATACCTGAAAGGACAGTATGAGGACATCTAAATGATCAAACATGGTCCAGCAATGGTCCAGAACCATGTTAGACATTCACTCAGGATCCCAGAGCTAGTGAAAATTACCTGCTCAAGGATGTTTCATTTTATTCACCCATGACTAAGTTTCTTGATACTTCTGAATACTTTGCTTTTATTCCAAGAGGTGAACTGCGTACCTACAGGGCCTAAAACACCCATGCCCCTAAACTGTGTATTTATGATGACCTAAAACGCCCATAAGTCAATTTTGTCCTTGGAATGTATCCCATTCTCAGCTTTTTTTCTCCATTTATTTTTACTATTTGATTTGTCTTTATTGATAATTTAGAAAGATCACATTG
Organism: Onychostruthus taczanowskii; assembly: GCF_017590055.1. Taxonomy (NCBI): domain Eukaryota; kingdom Metazoa; phylum Chordata; class Aves; order Passeriformes; family Passeridae; genus Onychostruthus; species Onychostruthus taczanowskii. The sequence continues at coordinate 123,781 of NW_024499574.1, forward strand.
TGATCACGTCTGCAGACATGTTTCAGTGCAGTGTGGATCCAGATGATGCTTTTCCAGATAAAGCTCATTCTCACAAATGCTGCTACACAGACCTACCAGAGAAAGCAATGTAAACAGTTGTGAGGAGCAGCCTCCTCCCTGAACAAACACAATTCATGAGAGGAGAATGCATCTGAAGTTCTTGTAAGATCATGTAGCCCTCAGGAGCCGTAGTATTTATTTGTGGTTTTGCCTAAACACTACATTCACACTGTGAATTTTTGGAGGGGTATGTCACTTCTTAAAATGCTTTCATAGCAACTCTGCATTGTGTGAGAATTGCATCCACCTATTTCAGAAAAAGTCTAAAAAAAATGTGGGGAATAGTGATTTATGTGTGAAACCTAGTTATGGTCAATTTCTGATCTATGAACAAAGATCTTCATTTCTCTGTGCCACAGCTTCTCCATCTGTACAAGATCATTAATTATTTCAGATCCATAAACAAAGGCTACTTCACTGAAATCTGGTGAAGTAGCATTTCCAAGTGCTTGAGATACTCACACTGAAGTGTTTAGAGAGTATAAAATTATGACTGGGAGCAGAAGTGGAATAAACAAAGTGCTAAAACACTAATGAGAAATGCTGACAGTGAATTTATTTACTCCTGAGTGGCAATTCATTTCACAGATCTAATATCTGCCTTTGGGTCCAAACAAATTGAATCCTGCATGGATGAGAAACTAGATCAGATCTTATGGTCCTTCTCACAGGACAAAACCCAGACTGTCTTCTAGAAAGTCACTGCTAATATGAAAATGAGAGGAGTCTTGAACTGACAATTTCCTGAGACTTGAAAGAAATCTTATGCTTCATCTCCCTAGCTCCATGGATATTCATCACTCATTGCCATGGAAATATTTAAAAATCCTGTGGTTTCCTATTATCTCACAGTTTTCCACTAATAAAATATCTGTGGCTGTGCTGTGGATCTCTAGTTGTTGAAGTGTTTCTGGCACATTTGATATGGTGTGAGAGACAATAAGGAGGTCGTGTGTGCAGGAGAGGCTGCTCTTCACAGTGCTGTGGTGAAAGAAACCCTCAGTTTGGTGAAGGTGATAATGGAAAAGGGAGATGATGTCAAGAATCCTCAGGCCACTAAATAAATTTTCAGTCACAACTATTACAATCTCATCTACTTTGGTATTCACCTGTGGGTTAAACTGCTGTGTTTTCTTTATTTCTGACATGGGTGTCTCTGCAACTGTCCACCTTTTCTTCCTCTTTCTATCCACCTGTTGAATCAGTAGCATGTCTGTGTCTCTTCCACAAATCATAACTTCAGAATTGCCAAGGAAGATAAATCTTGTCAGAGAACTTTTCTGCAGAAGTTTGGTCTTAAAAAGGGAAGAAGTTTTTTGTCCCTGTACCCTAATGGAACTGTGTCCCGTGGGGAAATGCCTGTCTGAGCCTGCAGGCAGCCTGATACAGTGAAAAGAAGCAGCAAAGTTTAATCCTGTAAGATGATGGTACTGACAAGAGCTGTCAATGACTTCACTGTCACCCATTACAACACTAATACAACTAATCTGAAACTTCATACCATGCTTTCTCTCTCATATCGGGCCCAAAAACATCAGCTCTTCATATGCAACTATGAAAATATTCTGCAACCTCAACTGTCAATAGAAATATGCAATATGAAGTTCTGATGTCTGTGGAAAGTGATTCTAAACCAAAGTCATCATAATAAATTATCTAAAGAACCCAAAAGGGCAGATTGTGCAAATGCATCCTCATTGTTAATAATGTATTCAAATGGAACTCTTGTTCTGTGGGTCCAGATGTATTGTAAGGTAACATTTGACATCAGACATGGCTTCATGGTTTGCCCCTTCAATTAATACAGATGGTTTTGAGAAAGTGATATTATTAATTTAAAATTTAGATGTCTGAACATATGTATATATGAAATATTCATATAATCTCTTATCTACCCTTCTGAAATTGAAAAGCATTGCTTCAAAGTGCACAGACTTGTGATTTTCTTTCCAAAGCTGTCTTTCCAATTTGTTCCTCATGTGGATGCATTTCCTTCTTCCATTCTCTCCTATAGTCTTCGTGTCATGTCACATCACAGCATGCCAATCATCTCTTCTCACCTAATCATATGCTTCCAAAAAGCATACAACAGTCACAGACAGCAGATATTCAAAAAGGCCTCAAAAATACAACAGCAAAAAAGGGGTTGAAATTTGATAAGCAAAAGTGTGTGCTGAGTACCAGGAAATATTTGTGATGGTATGGAACTGGGGATATTAAGCATTAGGCACTTAGCAGACAAATTCCTGCTCACTTTAAATTAGAGTAGCTAAAGAATTATTATTAATATGCTAACACTCAGTAAATCTCTCTCTTGACACAAAACATCTGTCTATGATAAAAAAACTCTCTTTGAAATGCTGGGACACCTCTGCTGCCAGGATTTGGCACGGCAGAGACTGAAGATCAGCATAGTGCCTTCTGGCAGGAGAGAATAATCTTTTCATTATACTGTTAATCTGAATTAGCCCTGAAGAGCAGAAAATCTCTGCAGGACAGGTGGAAAAGAAAGCAAATCCAAAGAGATTTTTTTGATTTCCATATTTCATTTCAGTTTTCATTTCTCCAAATTCTGTAGCTTGCTTGTTGTATTGCTTCTCCCTATAATGCTGGGTTTTCCCCTTAAGATACTAGGCTGAATTGTCATTTGATACAGACTGGAATAATGCAAAAAATGCCAGTATTTTATTTATGTTAGTCAACCAGCTGGCCAGCATATTTAGTAATTGTCAATACCACAAGCTGTGAGTGTAAGGAAATAAGACAAGAAATATATCATTACTTTTATACTGACACTTCAATTAATTTTTAAGCCAAACATCTGTGTGGTGCATATATGTATATATGTGTGGTGTGTACAGAAACATGTACTTGTATTTATATATGACTGTACTATGTGTGTATTACACTTTTACTTCCATTTCTTCCCTGGGAACATCAAAATCTTCTTCTACTGAATCTGACATCATAGATCTTTCCATCCCATTGATTTTTCAATATTCTGCTTTAAAACTGTTACTGGTCTAAATTACAATTGAGAAAGCATGAAAAGTTCCAAAAGAGAGTCACTTATCTCTCCATGTAGATACTTAATAAAAGCAACTTTTCAGAGAGTTAGACATTTTTCAAATCAAATCTGCTACAGATGGTGGCCTAATCTTACTCTTGATTACTTCACTGTAAATATAGTGACATTTCATTGAAGTAAAGTCATTTTAAGTGAACTACTTTTATGATGAAAAAAAATCCGTGTAAATAGAGCCATTATGAGGCTGATGAACTCCTTTACATCCCACTCACACTATAAAATAAGATTGAAGTGGGACGTAAGCCTTGCACTGTGCATGATGAACTTCTCTTACATGATGAATGCTAAGTAGGAGCATCCCCTCAGGTTCTGTACTGCCCTGCTAATAGAGACCATGAGTAAGAGCTCACAAACAGGACATTATCAACAGGAGTTATGATTAATATAAACAATACCTTTTCCCTTTTGTTTGCCCTTTCTAATGTTTGTAAATAATTATTTTGTTATTCTTCCACTTCATTATATGAATAGTTCTTTCTCTCTGTGCCCCAAAATCAAGGAGACATTTCTCTTTTAATTCCTGCACTAAAATGAAATGCCAAAAAAAAAAAAACCCTGTTATAAATCATGCCTCTGGCTGTATGGCTTTGCAGAAAGTCTGGGGATACTGATGAACCACAGGTTGAACATGAGCCAGCAATGTATTCTTGACACCAAGAGAGCTAATCCTGGGCTGCATTAGACAGCATGCTGCCAGCAGATCAAGGGAGGTGATCATTCCCCTCTGTTCAGCTCTGCTGACCTGGAGACCTGCATCCAGATCTGGGATTCCAAGTCAAGAGAGACATGTAGCTGCCACACAGAGTCCAACAAAAGGCCACTAAGACAATTCAGGGAGCAGAGTTTCTTTGCTATGAGGTGAGGCAGGGAGACCTGGGACTGTCCAACATGTACAGAAGTCTGAGGGGAGTGTTTAAAGAAGGCAGATCTGGACAGGCTCTTTCATTGGTGTCCAGTGACAGAAAAAAAAGCAATCAGCATGAACTAAAGGACAGCATGTTCCATCAGGACATGTATTTTACTGGGAGGGGGATAAAGCACAGGAGCAGCTTGCCTAGAGATGTTGTACAATCTAAATTTGCTGCATTTTCAGTCATTCTGAAACTCTAAGCCCAAAGATGTTTCTTACGTTAAAATTCTTCATAGGTTTGCTTGTGTCTTATGTATTTTCTCAGTCTGTAAGTTCTTATTCCCCTCATCTTCTCCTCTGAAGAACATAAATCTTTCATTTGCTCTGTCTTTACTCTCTGCTATGACTTAATTCTTGTCAAAATAATTTTCTTTCTCTTTCAGGCAACCCCCCTTAGATTCCTTTACTCTTTTTGCCTTCAGCAAATAATTCTGGAACGTTGTTGTGGGAATTTCAAATGAAGTGGTGGTGTGTAAATGGAGACATTTGTTGACACAGAGCTCTCCCTCTGGATCATTTGAATGGTATTTTTCAACCTCATGGTGAAAGATATTCAGTCTTAGGCACTGGTACAGTACAAACTTGAATAAAATGAAATTAGTTCTCGAGTTTATAATAACTGATTAGAGATAAAACCATACTTCTTTTTCACCTATGCCACCATCTAAGCAGATGATTAAACAAGACAGAGAAGATCCAGGAATGGATCCTTGACCTGTCAAAAAATGAAAAAGCAGGGGAGATTGATGACTAGGACATCATGGATACAATTGCTTAAGAACTTAATAGTAGTTCAGTGTTGTGGGATATTGACTATGATGGATCAATTCGAAGAGGGAACTGGATCAATTTGAAGAGGGAACACGTTATTTTTTATATCCATCATCAGCTTAAAGGACTTGGTAATTCACATGCTCCATTCCTCTGTGAACAGCATCACAGATCCCAAGTGATGTATGGACAACCATCGAGTTGCTATGATGAAACACACCCACCACAGCCCGCTGCAATCCAACAGCACAGTCAGTTTTATAATAACAGGATCACTTTACAGCATGGCTATCCAGATCCACTGAAAGACCTGAACGCCTAAATGCCTGATCCATAGTTGCTCCAGCTAACCTATTTCACTTTCAGAGAGGGTGTAGTTTAAGAATTTCTTGACTGAGTTATTTTAGACCCTAGGATACTGCTGTTATGCTTACCCATCAGATCACACATAGCTTAGACTTAGAAATAGACTTAAGAGATTATCTCATCTAGCTTTGCTCTGGCTGTACCTTGTAGAGGACCTGTCTGATAGGTACTCTCTTGAAGCAGAAATGGAAAAATTGACAGGATACAAACCAGCAGTCATGAACCAGCATTTGGCAGGTGAGGTGGAAAGGCTAGGCCTAGGAAAGGCCTTTGATAAGGCTATTAGGGATTCAAAAGTACTGGATCACTTTCATTTTTAGATATTTTATATTTGTAAATTCCTGGTTGTAATTAAAAAATGCTATAGCAATATGTAACTCCTCTGCCCTTGGAGTTTCACCAAAGTGAAGTCACAGGTTCATTCCTTATTGTATTTAAGAAGGGCTTAGAACCCAGAAACAGCTAGATGTCGGATTCTTCTGACAATGTGCTGAACAAGCAAGGGAAAACCATGTCTAGGAAGGAAGTGGCAGACACTGATATATTTTCCTTAATTCGGGCAGTTCTTGTGAATACTTACTCTGAGATTTGGATAGCAAAGTTACCATACAATTGATGTTACGTAGTCCAGACTTGACTTATGGATAATTTTATGGTCTGTTAGATTGAAATACTGATTAAAAACTGCTTAGCATGGTAAAATGCCAATATGAAGATCCATTTTTTGGAAAACTCTCCTCTAACAGTAGTTCTTGACAGCTGAAAAAAAAAAAAAGTGCACTTTCTACATAGAATGGGTTCCCTAAAAAAACATTTACGTCAGAAGGATCAGAGTGCCCTGAATGAGTCAAAGAACTCAATTGTGAAAGGCTCACTGTGATCTGTGGGTGAATAAGCGAGCAGCAGACTGGTTCTGTCTGTTCTTGATATTCTCCTCTTAGAAAGGAAGGCAGAAGATGAGATGAAGAAGAGAACCATAACAAGGATGGGAGGACCAAACAAGATGTGTGACAGGGAGACATGTAAATATCCCCTTTTTCTAGAATATAAAGAAGAGAGTATGTGACCCAAGGATGGTGGAAAATGCAGAAGTATCAGATTACAAGCAGCTCTTTATCCAAATTGGGTAGTAAACAAAAAGTACCAGGCAAACTGTAATTAAAAATTATCACACAGCCATGGGAAAAACCAGTCCAAAGTATCTTGTAGATTCATTATTCCTGAATTAACCAAGATCAGATGCCTTTCTAGCAAAAATTCTTCAGTCAAATATAAGTTAAACTCAACAGTGGGTCAAGAGGTGAAGTGTGCTGTCCTGGAGGGTAAAGATCAATGTTCCGTCTTCCACTTTGATAGTAGAGACAGTAAGGCATACTATAATTACTGTCTTTTTTAACAGAACAACATGAATAGATCTATTTTTAAATAGCTTATTTCAGGTAGTGCCTTCTTATTCACATCTGTCCAACTAGATTACTTCTCTGAATAAATCTCATTTTCTTATTTTTAATCTCCTGTTCACTTGTAGTTAGTAGGATTCAAAGAGGGCAAGAGTCTGATCTCAGCAACAGAAATGCTTATAAATGATCAATCTGCTCCTGCTGTCCAAATGCATAGGCACTAGTAGGTTTGGCTGAAAGTGCCCAAAATGCGATGAGATGTAACTCAAATTCCAGTTGTAGCCTGTGTAGTTTCTAGTGTCACTGTAAACTGGAAAAAAATCCAACCTTACTTAGCATAGCCTGAATTTAAAAGAGTAAGTTTTCAGAAGCAAACAGCTTTATCACTGTCAGCTATGCACACTTGGTGTTGTATAAGAGACATAAGTAACAGGCCAAACTATTAACTATTTGGGGCATAGATGTCAACCCATTGCACTCACACTTGTGTCTTGCTCTTGCAGCACTTGACTAAAAGACCACGTTACTCTGTTTGTTTGAGGAAAAGAGGTCATGGAAACAACCAGAAGGAAATCTCAGAATGTTTTCATTTTCTCATCACCTGGGAAAGGGAAATGAAATAGCTAAGCTCCAAGGCTTTTTGAGGGCAGTTCTGTACTACAGCACACCGGGACATTTTAGCTCTGCATTTAAGCACACCAGGGGGAGTGATTCCTCTTTGAACAGGTCCTAGTTACAGCTCGACAAGGTCTAGAAGACACAGTGGCTTTTCATTAGCTCAGTGCAGCCCTTTCAGCAACACTGAAGTGGAACACCTTTACACAAAGAGCATGATGACCTTGAATGCCACAACAAAATATAAATTCTGAGAGAGGTGCCATTTTAGACTAGCTTTTAGGTAGAGCAATGAGGTTTGCCCTTCCATGATGTCTTTTAATGATATCCAAAGATTTAAATTTATGTGTCATCTGCAATCCTCCAGATGCCTGGTACTCATGAATAGTGGCTAATGCACAACACATATGATCAGCTGGTTGCATTGCCCCTCTAGCATTACCTGGTTTCAGGAAGAGAATTTATCACTTTTGTCCAGAACCCAATTCTACTGCCTAGCTGCATCTCGAGGTGTAGACGACATGAACGTCAAGTAGAAGACATGAATTCTTCATGAAGAAGAATTGCATAGCCAACTGGTGAGAAAATGTGCCAAAAGCAGGATGGATTCAAGCTGGTTACCTTTACTTGGAACTGCCCTCAGGTAGATGTGTTGGCTGGAATCATGACCAAGGAAGATCCAGTGGTAGGGAGAGCTGTCTTGTTTGTTTAGTAAAGCCAAATTCTTTGGTAGTGTTCATCATTTCCCACCACACCCACAGGTTTCATTCAGCTTCATAACATATGAATTATCTGGGACTAGCTACAGCAGCTTCTTTCTTTCTAGATAGCCCTAGGTGCTGATGTATTTGTGCAAAACAGACAGACTCTTTCAGCATTTCTCTCCACTGAGCAGCTTGTGCTCCCTCAATTAGCCCTAGTACAGTGTTGTTTAAGCATGGACTAAGATTACACCCTTCAATTAAAAAAAAACAAACAAGCAAACAAGAAACCAGGTACTTCAGCCATTTCACCCGCACATGCATTGAAGGTACTTGGATGCAAAGCACAGAAATCACTGTTTAAGTTACACTGTCATTAAGCCTTTCCTTATAATCATTTCAGGCATGGAAGAAAAAATCTTAGTTTACGTGCTTGTCTTTGAACACTCTGGTGAGCAGGGCCTGCTTCTGGCAGAAACACGCCACGGCTTAGTGAGGCAGGAGTGCGCAGGCATGTAGCTCCTGGCTGAGAATTTCACTTGGCTGCCAAAGCAGCATAGGTGGGAACTTGCTTGCCCGACGTGCTCTCTGGCAGCACAGAACATTAACTGACATCCTGGTGCAGATCCAATTATCTGTCTGGGAGGCTGTCCAGCAACAGACACCAAAAAGACAGGTTCAAGGAACCTCATCAAGAATAATTACAAAACAGCTTGCCTCAAGGTGAAGTTTCTTCCTGTTTCCAGACAGTGAAAAGTTGGTGTTCAAGCACAAAATACATTAATCTTTGAGATATATTCCTTCTAGCTATAGGCATGACTCTTCTGAGCTTTCATACAAATGCCTAACACCCTTAAGAAGGTCTGTCCACTGATCCTTGTGCATTTAGTTTATTCATTACTCTTGTACACTGCCTGTTGTAGAAATCATATGGAGTGAAGGCGGGCAATAACTTGTTCGTCTCCCAATGCTTCTCTGACAAAGCCCTGTAAGACATTTTCAGCACTGTTACTCACTCTTCTGGTGAAGGGCAGATACCAGGCGCCTAGGTGAGCCCACTGCTTTCCCTCCTCATTTCCATGCCTACCTGTTAGGGTTGCTCATATACTGCAGGACATCCCAGATGACTGTGGAAACAGAATATAGCATTTCTGGTTTCAGATGATCGAGAAAAGTAAGATCAGGGTATTTCTAATGCTTTTGCCATGACTGCCCTTCCTTCATCCTTGCACAGTTAAGGAGTGACATGATGGCAAATGATACAAGTTGCACTGCGACTTGAGAACCTTTGCATCCCAAACTGTGTAAGAGAATAACTGCCTGAAAATTGGGAACACACTGGGAATAAAGAGAATGGAGACACTTCTTACAGAAAAGAGTTATCCATTTGCACTCAAATGTGATGGCAAGCCTGCTCCTTGTGCAGTTCTAAGTCTCATTGTTAACACAAGAGAATTCAGGCAAGGGTCCCATTTAATTTCCTATTGCATGAAGAGAGCAAGAAAATGTTTCTTCTTCATGTAAGTTTCTACTAGGCTCAAAAGAGGCCATAAAATTCTATCTAGATTGCTAATCTCTCCAGTAATCCTGACTCCATCTCCACTCAGGGCATGGAAAAGAAAGGCTGCCTAGTTTCCCCAAATGGCACACAGAACTTCTAGAATACACTCATATATGAAGATGCATACATGCACTGTTGTCCTCTGGTGAATATATATGGAAGGTGCTAGAGACCACAGATTCCCCTCAACATCTTGTGCTCAATATGCTTTCTGAAGAGGACAACACTTGTTCTGTCTCAGATGCCGTGGGTGGAGCTGACAGTCAGTCAGCATACATGGGACTGGATGTGTGAGTATTACAAGTTTCCAGAAACCCCTTAAAAAGCACAGACTGAGATTTTCTAGGTTGTACTCTAGTTGGATGTGATTTGGGATTTTTTTTAATCTTCACACTCTCTTTGTACTGTCATGACTGTTTTATTCATGTTTCCTTTTATTGTTTTTGTATTGCCTTTTTATATCTTGAAAAATGCACTGTTGTTCTCCCTCTTCAGCTAAAAAAATTAAAATAACATTACTCTAATACTGCAACAAAGAGTCTGAACTGCATTGGCTATTCCAGTGCAACTCTTCTGGAGCACCTCCCATCATATTATTGGACTCTTCAATCACTCTTAAATGTGGTTTCTTGGTCTTCAGTTGTTAGGTTGACTGGGGGAAATCTTTAAATCCATACAGGAGTAGTATGTGAAGAAGTTGTGATGTTCTTGACAGCTGGAGAAATACATGAGGTTCATGTCTAGCCCACAGATGAGCACAGATCAGAACAGTTGGGGTTATTTCCTCTCTACAGCACAGAGGGTATCACAACTGGGGTGTCGTTTACCTGGGACATTTCCATTTCCCTTCCTATGTGCTGATGAGGTAGACAAATGTATAGTTTATGAGTTTTCCTCTCAAGTTCAACTTCATAGGGATAGATAGAGAGATACAGCCCCAAAGCTCTGCTCCTTCTTGAAGCAGATTTTCCCATAAACAGGTACTAGTCTGCCTGAAGGGATACATAAGCTCTGCCATTCTGGTCACTCTCATGTGCCTTGGGATCAACACTGTTGAACCCAAGAACACTGTTAACCCTTTTGTAAGGACTGACGTGACGTATGGGACTGGTACCATTCCCTGATCACTCTTGACAAAAAACTTGTGAAATAGTTTCATCTCACCCATTTAAACTGTCTGTTTGAAGTTGACTACTGCATGTCTGCATTTTATTCAAAAAAATATTCAAACTGTGCTTAATGGCTAGGGTGAGAAAAAGAGGAAGTACTTTTCAGCAGCATAGGGTTCAGATTTTTTTCATTCTGCTTTTCATTGTAAGGGGCTCAGAAGAAAACAAAACCCAAGATCTGGGTACTCAGGATTTCCATGTATCACAGGTTCTGCCGTTCCTCACAAGAATAAGCTTGTGAGAACCAGAACCTATTTGTTTCCCCCTTCACTTGCAGGTCTTGCAGGATGGATTTTAGGAATCGTTGTTTATTCTGTTGCAGTCCCATAAATAGACTGTTCCTCACATCAGATTAGCAATTCCCATCATGGAGCAGACCCAAGAACTGCACACGAAATAGCATTGAATTTCGATTCTTTACTCTGAACCTGTGTACCAGGTGACATCTGTTTTTGCTTACCACATGCTGTGCACTAGCTGGCACACCAAGTGATAGCCTGATGCTCATCTCCAACTGAGGAATAATCTTTCACACCACGATGGCATTCTTCTGAAAAAAAAAAAAAAGCTATTTTTTTGTTGCCTTTATTACGTCTTTGCAGCTTTGCTGGGCTCTCAGCCATAAATAAAGCCTGCTGATGACTTTGTAAAGTTGTCAGATACCTTTTGTTGGCAGACAATAGGCAACAGGTGCTTGTGATCTGTCCAAGCCATTATTCCATCTCCACCCCGTGTTATTACAACCTTCCCTCCCCAAACCCATTCCCAATGTATGAAATCAGCCACATGTAATTGTCACCGGTCGTTTAGTTCTGCTTTCAAATCACGGCAAGGCTTGGTTTTTGTTCATGGAACAGGACACGTAGCGTGCACTCTCTGGGTGCATTAAGTCTTCAAGTAGCATACTGACATCTTTTTCTTACACTGAAAATCCCTCTGAATTCCCCCAGAACCTTTCCAGAGTTTGAGACTAGTGGAATGAGGATGATGTAAACATCACACTTCAACTGGTTCAAGTTGATTCAAATGGACTCGCATGAGCTGGATGCTGTTTAGAATCTTCTTCTGGTGACCAACGAGCGTGATTCCAATACGCTGGATATCTCTGCCAAGGAACAGAGGACACAGAAGTTGTTAAAATGAACTGCTTGTTCTGAACAGTCTCAATCCATGTTGCTATAGATGCAAATAAACGTGTATGGATATGTATGTGTGTGCCTATCTGTGTCTGAGAAACAGCTGACGAGGCTTCTGCTTTTGCTTGACAAATGTGTGTGGGTGGAGGGGGTGTTGGCAGAACTTGGTAGGTACAAAAAGAAGCAGTGAAACTGGGCCACAAAAAGGATCAGAGGGCTGGTCTCCTACAGAAAAAAGGAGAGTTGGAGTTTTTCAGCCAGAAGAGAAGGCTCCAGAAAGAACTTTCTTAATATATAAAGGGGGCTTACAAGAAAGATGGAGAATTACCAGGCTCTGTAGTGACAGGACAAGGGGCAGTGGTTTGAAACAGAAAGAGGGTGGGTTTAGACTGGAAATAAGGAAGGATGGTGAACACAGAAACAGGTTGCCAGGATTAGTTCTGGATGTCCCATCCCTGTAAACATTCAAGGTCAGGTTGGACAGTGCTGTGAGCAACATCATCTAGTTAAACATGTCTCTGCCTATGGCAGGGGTGTTGGACTGGATGATCTTTAAAAGTCACTTCTAACCCAAACCATTCTATGATTCCAAGAATGTTTTTTTTCCTGGATCCTGTCTTTTACATAACACTCCAACCCAGTATATGGTGTGGCTGGTTCTTCACATCTGCTTAAAACTGGTTTTTATTATCAGTGCTAGCTGTCATGAACACGCTGATAAAACAGACTCTCTGCAACACTGACAATACATTTTCTGAGGCACACAGGATCAGGTTTATAGATACAGATTACAAGTGTATCACAGCATGGATGATGTCCAGATGCCCTAGTAATATGCAAGGAACAGTAGCTACTTTGCTTTGGCTTCCCTCCCCTTTTTCATGTGCATGTATTTTCCATATAGCCAATTTCTCAGACTGCTTTCACCTTCCGCATGGAAAACTCAGTGTCTGGTATTTGTTTCTCTCTGCTTTGTTACTTACTCCAGAGTCATGCGTGATATGACATCAAATGTAGCCAGACCAGCCTGGTCAAAATTCTCCTTGTAGCGACCCATCTTGATAGCATCCAACCACTCGTGGGCATTGCTAAGGGAAGGGAAATCTGGAGGACAGTTGCTCAGGAGAGGCTGAGATGGTCTGCAAAAGAGGCAGGTTCTTAAACCCAAGCTATCAGCACGAACTGAGCACACTAGTAAAGTAAGAATTATGAGAGAGAGAGAATGCAGCCTCCGAAGAGGACAGAATGAACAACAATGACATTTGTTCTTCATGCCCTGGCTCCTGAAGTCCCACACTGATGTGCTGTTTCTAGACTTCCAGTGTCCCCTTTTCTGCCTGAAAACAATCAACCAACCCAAGGTTCTCCCTTCCCATTGCCCATACTCTCTCAGACACATTCTCTTCTTGTTGCCCAAGATCCTTCCACATTTTCTTGGTCTAGACCTATTAGCTGGGCAATGAACTGCAGTGAGGAGGTTTCTGAAAGAGACCTTATACACCTTTTTACCTTTGTGACTAGGTGTCCCTCTCCTAAATGTTCTCTTTCAGTCAGATAGTGACCCATGAGACAATGACTGCGTTGTTTCAGCTCCAACACCCACCAGATAAAAGAATTGCATTAAAATGCTGAAGAGATGACTGTTTACATATGGTATTTGCTCTTTTCCTCATCATCTGAACCCGTCCCAGTGCTTTAGCACTCTTTATGTGCTGCTTTCAGTAAACTGGGCATCACTAGATACTTTTCCCCTTCCCCAGCTGTGGAGTACATTCCACTGAGACAAGATTTATAACCACAGGGAAAAAACCCTCCAGGCCAGCAGGATGTAATTTCGTCATCAGCCCAGCAGCCAACTAACCTTGGCACCGTTTATCCCTCCAGAGACTTCTTTGCTGACCTCCTGCCTCCTGTTCCATCAGACTGCAAAATGCAGTTGGGAAAATATAGGATGTAAGCTGCAGTTCTAATTATTCCTATGTAGAGACTTCCTTCCCTCCATAAACTAAGGTCTACTTTTTCTTCATCATCTCTTGTGGTCACACAATATGGTGTGATCACAGAATATCTCGTGCTGCTGCACCCAGATGTGTCCCTCCCTTCATTCCCTATGATCCCTCAGTCATTCATCCTCAGTGCAACTCATCAAGATTTATCTCCTGTCATATTCAGCACTCAGAGCTCCCCATTAACTGAATCAGGATATACAGTTCTTCCAACCTGCTTCCTCTCTTTTTTTCTACTTCCTGTTTGTTCCCAGTCTCCAATGACAGGGTTACAAAACAAACTATATAGCCTGATTTTTGGCTTCCCTTTCCTCATGATGCCTACTGAGACACAAGTCTGATTATTTTGCACTAAATCCCCCTCTCACCTGCTGGTCCCAGTGCCAATTGCTTTAAGGGCTGATGGCTTGCGAATCATTTTATCCAGGGCACTGACTATTTGCTCAAATTTGGGTCTCTGGACTCTCTCCTTCTGCCAGCAGTCAAGCATCAGCAGGTGCAAAACAGTTGGGCAGTCTGGGGGTGGTGGCAGGCGATAGTCCTGGTCAATGGCATTAATCACCTGCAGGAAAAGAAGAACAAAGCTTTATCACAACTGGAAAATAAAAGACAAAAGAGCTTCAATCACTCGGTGTGTGTGGCTTTCTTCTGCTTGAATTGATACAGGATAGAGATGCAGAAGTACATCCTCACCACTTCCAAAACTTACATCCTGATTGGACATGTCCCAGTAAGGCCTCTCACCGTAGGACATCACCTCCCACATGACAATGCCATAGCTCCAGACATCACTGGAGGAGGTGAACTTGCGGTACTGGATGGCTTCAGGGGCAGTCCAGCGGATGGGGATTTTGCAGCCCTGGCAAGCAGACAGAAAGCAACCAGAATGTAGTGAGATAAGGACTGCTTGTGAAAACAACACCACTGAAACAATCAGATGTTAGCAGCACAACACAGCCTGGAGCACAGAGTGACAGTCCCGTTGACTCTGTCTTGAAAACATTGCTGGTTTAAATTCATACTATTTTCAAGGCTTTCACCTTGTTTTGCTGAAAGTATAAATGAAGAGAGAATCATGCCTCCTTGATGCTACAAATCCCATGATTTTATACTTTCACAGCTTTACAGCATTTGAAAGTGGCATATAGCAAAATCCTCCTGAGTCACAATCATTTGGAAATCTAAAACCATTTAAATAATGCCAAACTGCAGCACTTAGGGACAGATACACTGAGTAGCTAGCATTAACTCATTTCCCTTTCCATCTTGACCTCTCTAATTGCAGGTATGACCTGTAAGATGAAATACCATTCAGGTGCTGGTTCTTCAAAATGCACACATCTAAAAATTGTTCCACTTTTCAGTGACTGAATTCTTCATCCCCTTCTTTTTCAATCCACCTGTTATACTCCCACCCTTTTTGTAGTATGCGTGACAGGTGTCAAAACTTCATAGGCAATAAGCTCATTTGATGGTTGGTTTTAAGCCCATAAATACACTTAGGTCATTTATCTTTTCTGTAGGAAAAAACCCAACTCTTTCTTCAAAGAGTGGTAGTACACTATTGTAATCTCTCCTTCAGTCCTTTATCCTTCCTATAAAAAGCTAATGAAAGGGGGAAGATAATAGCTACATCAGGATGTGAGGTTTGACCTATTCACCATCATGCCACGAAGAACAGCACTGAGACTTCATATGCAGAGTGGCTCAGGTACTCAGTTATTTTTCATTTTTATTGCTTTGGAACAAATAGCCCACAAGACAGAAGGCTCTACTCCATGCTTCTCTATGGTCTTAAGATGGACTAAAGAGGGTACACCAAACCAAGGACTACAGTAACTCCCACCACAGCAGTGACTCACCAGACCCCCAGTGTAGGTGGGATTGGAAGCATCATCCTCCAGGAAGCGGGACAACCCAAAGTCTGACACCTTGCACACCAGGTTACTGTTGACCAAGATGTTTCGTGCTGCCAGGTCACGGTGCACGTAGTTCATGTCTGACAGGTAGCGCATGCCGGCTGCAATCCCCCGCAGCATTCCCACCAGCTGCAGCACACTGAACTGCCCTTCCTTCTGCTGCAAGGGAGGAGGCAAACACAGGCTCTCAAGGCCACAGAACATGAAGCCAACAGGGGAGAATAACAAAGAGCAAGGTAACAATATGGATTTATGAAGTTAGAGAACACACATCTTAATTTCAGTCCAAATCTGAAGGTTCAAGGACAACAAGTAACAAAGGAGGGTGGGCTTAAAACAATGCACCTCAAATAAAATCAGACATTGGTGAACTTCTCCTGAAGGCAAACCTCCTCTTATGGCCACAACCCCCTTTAGCATCCTACACCTAACCTCACTAAGATGGCTAAATGAATGTGAACAGACAAATCTGCTTTTACTAAGATCGTTACCATGGCTTCTATGCAGTTCTACTCAATGGGTTCATGTGCTCTTCAAATTGTACCTGCCAAAGCGTTTGTGGCTGAATGAGCACATGAATGAAGTGAAAAGGAGAAGTGAAGCAGCAATACTACATAGATTGTCCATATCTGTGTTTCATTACTAGAAAACTCGAAAACCAAAAATAACTGCAAGTTTCATTACTTCATTACAATGTTAAAAACAGGAAACATTCTGTGGAATAAAGTCTGAAAAAGATTATCAGAAAGGAAAAATTTGGAACATGCACATAAGCAACTGAAAGGGTGTGTACAAAGATTTGGTACTGTTTACATTATTTATTTGAGTTGAAGAAGTCTAAAATACTGAGATTTTATATGGTTTTTGAGCCCTTGGAGTATTTCACCATGTTGTCCTGAAACCACCTAATGAGGCTATTTAGAATAATTTCCATTGCATCTGAAGAGGGCAACTGAGGACTTAGGGAGTGAGGACTGAAGAAAAAGGACAGGCAAAATTATCAGGTCTGAGACTGGCACAGAGTGAGATGAAGAGGTTAATGGTTGTGGGAGACTCTGTGGTACCCTGAGGAAGGAATCCAGCGATCCATTCTCCATGAACTCTGTGACAATCATGACTGGTCGGCTCTTGGTGACCACCCCCTCCAGGTGGATGACATTGGGATGCTCAAATTGCCCCATGATGCTGGCCTCACTCAGGAACTCCCGCCGCTGCTCCTCTGTGTAACCTGACTTCAAGGTCTTAATAGCCACCATGTATTCACGCTTCCCTGGGTGTTTCAGGCGCCCAAAGCACACCTCTCCGAACTCTCCTGTCAGGGAGGGAAGAAACACACCTCAAGTAAGGAAACACAGCAATGGATTTTAGTCAGATGTACTAAAGCATTCTACTGTGGACAATTTTGGGTGATGGTAATAAGGTTATGGGACCGTTTAGATTATAGCAAAGTCTTTGGTGAAGGCTACATCTTTGGAGACTACTACATCTTTTGGGTTCAAATGAAGAGTTCTGAATCTTCAAAGGGTGTTTTAAATGTGGCTTAGAGCCAGCATGTAAGGGTTAGGAGATTAAAATGAATTTTGGTAAAAATGAAGATTTAGATACCCTGGGACACTTGAAGTACTATGGACCCATGGGTCCACTTCAGGCTAGTAGTGTGCCAGGTCTCAAGATGAACAAAAAGCACTTTAAATAATCTGCAGATTCTCACACTACCTGATCCAATGACCTCCTCAATCTTGATGAGAGACACATCAATCTCCTTGGCAAATTCTCGAATGGCTTCATTGGGATCTTCATAGGTTGAAGGATCAATGTAATACTTCACTCCGAGTCCTGCAGTGGGGGAAACAGCCCAAAACATCACCAGGATCAAACCCTGAGACACAGGTGTTAATGAGTCCTGAAAAGAGACAGGCCCTTGCCATCTGTTGCTCAAACACACTTACCTCGCGCACCGATATACTGCTGCAGGCGGTCTGTGTATGGGGTCTCTCGCCTTTTACTGCAGGACACAAAGGAAAGGAAAGTCAAAACACACACAAGAGTCTCTCATCAGATGCTTGGGTAGGCTTCTCAGGGCAAGGCTCAGACAATCCATGAAATTAGGGGTAGAAGATGGATGTTAAGATCCTGCCCATCTCCGGGTAACCAGTGCATGCTTGTTTTCTATGTGGTGGTTTTTATACCACTGTTGGCACTCCCACTTTAGAAATGACAAATGATAGGGCTTTCAACACTATCCTGAAAAAGAATATTACAGTTTAACATTACTGCCTTGGAAGTTTTATTGCTATTCAGTCTAAATTTGCATTTTAATTTAATTTAATTACAACAAATTATTCTTCTCAATTATAATGTATGCCTTCTTCTGTGATGCCTTTTAAGTTCTTCAAAAACATTCTAAGAGCCATTTACTCTAATGATTAATATGTATAGATCTCCCCCAATTATTTTTCCTCCTGGCTTTGTTTAACAGCATTTACTTTGGCCAATCTATTCATAAGTATGGTACCCAAACCAAACGACACAGACCCAAACAGATGGAAATCTGTTCCTTGATGTGACTTTTGCATGTGCAGGTCAAAACAGGAATGGTCTTTATTATTGTAAGGTTTATTGCATATGTGCATCTCATTTCCAGTAAGCATAGATCCTTCTCAGCACAGGCATTTCTCAGATTTCATTCTCCTTCTGTATGTGTATGATTCAATAATTTATTTCCCACACAATCTAATTATTTTAGAAGTTTCATTCTATTCTTTGTTTGCACTAGATCTATTTGCCATTTTCAAGCTATTTCCTTTGTTCCAAGCAGTGTTCATTAAAAAAAAAAAAAAGAAAAAAAGAACGTTTCATGCTAATTTCCAATCATCCTATTAATTAGATCAGACTGTAAATCAAACCCTACAGTATCCTGCAGTATCCCTGCTGTCTGCATGGATTTGTGTCAACTCATGTTTTGCTGTTTCAGCATGAGACCTTTTAGCTGCTGATTCAATTAGCATTTGAAAGCAAAGTATTGTGAAACATTATGTTACTTTTCTTTATGGATGTAAGTAATTCTGACATTCTAACAGCTAACTGTATTATTCTTACTTGTCAGACTTATCTCTTTAAATTCTGCATTCAAATCCAGAGACAGTTTTAACTTCAAAATTTTTTCTCTTGTGCAAAGAAATCAGCTTTGCTGGGGGCCTACGCCTAAGAGCTCTGACTCTGTTGCTGAACCTGAAAGTCAGGTCTACAATAATGTTTTTATAGGTTATCTAACAAATTAATGGTTTTCCATGTAAAAAGCCAACAAAACAATTAGCTAAAATAGATGTTTCACAGTGCATATTGCCTGAAAAATGTGTACCAACAATTTATAAAAACAAGTTAAAGTCACAGCATTTGACTCTACATATGTTCAACTTTTTAAGGAACTACTCATTTCATCTGGTGTTCCTAATTTTCTGCATCTTCCAACTTACTTTTCTTATCAAGGACAAATTTAAAATAGAAATTTGGTATCTCCACTTTTTCTGAAAAGCTGTCTATTAACTGTACATAATTCTTCCAAGTATAAATGAATGTACTTTTTATGATATTTCCTCATATGTATATTTACAGATGTCATTAATGCCTTTCCCCAACACAGTTTTGGTAATATTAACTTATTCTGGGTTTGGTTTATTTTTTTTAGAAAAATATATGCTTTATTGAGTTGTGCACATAATATCACATTTTCAGCTGTAACAAGAAATTGTATTTTTAACAGTTCAAAGCAACAAAAGGAGGCAACATTTCAAATATAACAATATTTGATAATTCTTTTCTTTCCAGGAAGAAAAATATTAAAAAAGAATATACAAAAGAGGAGAAAACAAATGTAGAAAAGGGAAGAGAACAAAAAAGAAATCATGAAAACTAGATGTCACTTTCTAAAGTTAAGTAGTTTATACATTTTTTTTTTAGGTCAGCAGAAAAAGCTAAAAAGTCCCTCTTGTGCAGAGGCACAGTAGAGCAAAGACAGAGAAATCCATTACTGACAATCTAGGGGATTAAGTTCAAACCTCAGTAAATTCAAGGAGCGGGTAATGACTGTTTCTTTTCTTCAAATAACAAAACCCCCATTGTTTACTTTTGTACCTCTACAAAAATAGCAAGCCTTACTTTTTTCTCTTTAAAATTTCTGACCTTTTTTTTTTTTTCTCTAACAGATTATCTCTACAATCTTTTATATGCCCTTTATTATTTCCAAAATGGAAAGTGGTATTTGCTTTCTTTAACCTGTATTTTATGAGCTAGTGCTCCATGGAACCATTGGGGTTGTATAGATTTTATTCTTCAGCAAATGAGCCCTTGTCTCTTGGTCCTTGGTGAAAGGGTATTTATCACCTTCTAAATAACTGGATATGCATACTTATTCCACCAGTCCTTCTCCACTACATTGTTTCATTCTCCACTTGCTTGCCTAAAATGCAATTCACAGTCCCTCCTTCACAGCGATGCATTTAAATACCTTTTGAGTACCGGCTTTGAACTGCTTTCCTTGTGTTCATATTGCTAACTAGCCAAATATCAGCTAAGTACGTGAGTGGTTTACCAAAGGAGAGGCTCCTCAGATAGGAGTAATGGGGTAGGATCTTTCCTTAATTAGAGAATGGCATCTCAAGGACATCTGGATAAATGCAGATCAGGCTGTTTCTCTTGGGACAGGGTTATGTTGCGGGGTAAGGAAGTTCCACTGTCTGAAGTGCACATGAGCAGGTCAAGGAATTCACCTCTTGAAGATGATGGCAAGGATGGCAATGGCAGCAATTACCAAGAAGGCCAGACCCCCGAGCGCTGAGCCCACGATCAGCGGCAGCCGGTCCTGCACCATCTCCGAGCGCTCCCCTGGCAAGGAAGACACACATACACACACGGATGCAGAGGACAGGAATTGCGCAGAGCTTCCCTTCTCACCGAGATCTCACCCATAATTCCAGCCCTTTGCTCCCCAGTCACTGTGCTTCTCCAATGCTTTCTTTCCTGCATCTGAAAAGCCAGTACTCCCTCTGAATCCACCTTCTCTTCCTCATGTCCACTGACAGCTGACAAGCCACTTCAGCACAGGCTAGCTCTACACCTGGGCTGTATCCCACTGTCCCCTATCAATGTAGCTTGCCATGATCCATACCAAAAGGATGGTGATCCCGCTGGAAAGCAAGCTTCTGCACATATGCCTGTGTCCCATCTACCTTTGTGTCCTGTCTCCCACCTGTCTTTCAGACATTCACAGAGCTTTCAGCTGTAAGCTGTCCCGTGACAGCTAGGGACCAAACTACAGCAGTACAGTGCTATGTACTGCCACATCTCCCTAGAGATTTTTACTGGCACACTGCACCTGCTGGTCAGAGGCACAGCGGCAACAAGGAGCAGGGCTAGGGAGTATGGCAGCAGCATAAACAATACCTTCTGATAGCATGAAGCTTCTCTGAGTGAACAAATCCGCATATGCAAATTATTATAAACAGAAATACAAGTTGAGTAGGAGTGGCTGGTAGCAGTCCTCCAGAGGATAAGCCAATAGACTCAGGGACACAGGCAAGGGGAAGGGGATTATGTGCAGACCTCGGCACAGAATGGCAGCACTTACCTCCTGTTAAAGTCTGGAAATACATCTTCCCACTGTAAGGGCCGTAGCCAACTGCTGTCCTTGCACGCACTTGGAAGGCATAGATCTTGCCTGGGCTCAGACTTGATATCATGGCCATGTTGGTCTCACTAGTTAAGGTCAATGAATTATCCTCATCTTCTGCCTGTGAATGTCAATGACCAAAAAGGAATGTGAAATTTCTGCCTACACTGCTCACTCTCCTCATCATGGCATGACAGTTTCCATGTCAACCCAATATTCTTTGAACCTTTACAGAGCCTCCCAACAGCTGCTATTCCAGACCTTATTTCCTCTCACACTACTCATTCCTCACTGCTGCTTTTCATTCCCCCAGGCCTGGGCTTCTCACAAAGCTCTGCTAAAGACTCTCAATCTAAATCTAAATCTAAAAATGAAAGACAAAACTTTGTCCTGTGGTTCGCTTTCTATAAACTCCAAACTTGTGTATTTTCCTAGGACAATTCCAATCAAGAACACATGTAAAGCTGTATCCAGGAAGCTGCAATACACGTTATCACAAATAGCAGTCCTTTTTGCCGCTAAAAAACAGTAGCCCTGCAAAATCCTGCAGAAATATTTCTGTGAAAGATCAGTAATATGGAATGGGAGTTCATCTGAACAGCCCCACACATCTCTCTTCCCCTCAAGTCAGATGGATTAGGAGTCACAAGACATGTGAATGTAGGACAAATTTGTATTTGCCACCCTGTAATTCCAGCACACAAAGAGGTATTTGCCACTTAACAATTGAAAGAGGGCATTTCTTCTTGTAAAATTTCTTAGAGATTTCTGCCCAGGCATAAATGGGGACATGAGACTTCTCCTCATAAATGAATGACAGACTTGCTGTGAATCCAATTCCAGTACACATATTTAGAAACTTCAGCTCCTTCCACTGTTACCAATGTCAGCTGACACTAAACTTATTGTTGGCTGCAGCTTTTAAGCTTAAACAAGTGTCTTCTCTTTTCTTAAAACCTGCCTTGTCCCTAGATGTTTCCAAGTTGGGAAATGCAGATGGACTGATGCCAGATGACATGTATATCACAAACTTTTGCTATTGGTAAAGTTCGTTCCTTCCTCATAATTGAAACATTTTTTTTCCACCTTATTCATTTGGATGCAGGGGTGCATGACCCAGACTGAAAGTGCCCAGTATCCCTTTTTGCTCACCTTGTCAAAGTAGCGTAGCTGGTAATCCAGGATGACCCCATTGGGCTGGTCTGGCTGAGGCCATGACAGTGTGATGCTGTTGGTAGTACGACTCACCTGATGCATCATAGGCACAGCAGAGGGGACTGGAATAGAAGACAAAAAGGAGACATTGCAAAGGGATAAGCTTAAAAATGAACTGTAATTGAAGATTCCTTAGGATGAGTTAATAAGTTAGGGCAGCTCTTCCTTTAATTTTCCTTAATTTGCATCACAAAGTACTCCATAAAATAACCAGAAGAAATCCAGGCACAATACTACTCTGCTAGGAGATACAGTCATTGATAACTCCGACTGAAAGAAAATTAAGAAATCCACATCCAACTGATTATGCACAGGAGTTAAGAAATTTTCTATATTATAGCTGGAATATAATTCTGATCTTCAAATGTGCAATTTTTACATGCAAGATGAGAAGGTGCTCCTTGCCACTGCCTTAAGATCACTCTTGGACAGAGAATATGACAGTGGTCAAAACAAAAGCAGAGCACACTACTTCTCTTCTGCTCCTCCCCCAGACAGTAATTCTTTTCCTTGGGGAAAAAAATCAAGTATAGGCTATCAGAGTAACAGAGGCCTTGCATAGGAAACATTCTAGAGAATGGAAATCCACTTCTACCAAAACCATTCATGAACCCATCTGCACACACATGCACACTTTCCACGTTCATGCAAAAGCTAAGAGTGTATGAGTTTCATGTTGAGAAGAGATTTCCAAGCAAAAATTTCAGGACAATTTTAAGAGGATCCAGTTGCCTTTTCACAAAGCTCTTCTCAAGTTTTGCTTTCTCTCTGCAAAGAAAATGTCATGTTGCCAAGAAACTCACAGGTAAGCAGCTACGGTATCCTCATTTTCCTAATGGATGCAACATTTTCAGCAACATTTAAATTTTCCAGAAAAAGCACACCAATGAAAAGCTGCCACCAAACCCCACTGGTTTTAGAAAATAGACATAAACTTCCTTGATGTGAAGAATGAAGCAGAGACATTTGGCAAATGATCAAAACCTGCAGAATAGCATTTTCTTCCCTCATTAATAGTGAAGAAGATAAAAGGATTGTTTTTAATAACAAGATAAAATTATTGTGAAAAACATATTTCAGATGGGTTTCAAACAGCTCAGGCAAGTGGGAACTAATTTAAAAATGTAAATGAAACAAGAATCTAAGCAATAAAATACTTTCTCTCTGTGTTACTCCTTTTATTTTTTGCCATTGCTTATCCTTCAAACAAGATTACACAACTACTTCACCTGCCAATGAGAATGTTGTGACAAGAATGGAAGAGAGCAACAATTAACCAAGACCATATGTAGCATTTAAGATGTAAATTAATAACACTTTAGTAAAATGTCAGGAGTAACTGGTCAGTTAATAATTGACCAAGACAGATTCTGCTACGTTTAATGTTTCAAAAAGTTTAACTCCCTTTCACTGAGGCACAAAGCAAACACCGAAAAAATGTGCAAACCTAAATGCAGAGCAACATTGCCAGGGAACAGTCCACTTCCTTCTAAGATTTTTAGAGAATGATCAGAGTTAAATCTCCCCACAATTCCTTTCCTTCCCACCTCTAACAGTTATTCTCTTGCTTCTCATTTCTTCCCAATCCCCAATTTTTACCCTACCTGGAAGAATTAATCAACAAAGAAATAACAAAAACATCACTCAAGCGTATCTCTTGACCACGTGCCAAAGCATTCTAGAATGTTTCTATTATCCACATATTCATCACTTAGGATAATCAGATGGTGGCGGGGGGGAGGCAACCAGGATACTGCAGTCTGTTGTATTAAAAATAGTAATTTCAGTGATTTGAACCTAATAAGCAGAAACTACTTAGAGCAAAAGCCATTAAAAACGCTCGGAAATAAAACCAGCTATGAATCACTGCAAGGCAGGTTGTCTTTAATCTGCCTCTCTGAGACAGAGTTGTGATTTCGATACATGTTTGTCTCTCTTTTAAGGACCTAAAAAATTACAAAACACTGGCCAGGGAGCTCTTCCATCACTTGAAGCAAAAGACATATCAAGATTTCTCTCTTGAAAATTTCATACTAATATGGTATGAATACCAGTACTAAGGTGACATGCAAGACAAACCTAATTGTTGGTCGAGTAAGTACCTATTTCCTGTCAGAGGTGTATTATAAGACCCTATCTTTGTTCATAGCTTTGTTCCAGCTTCCCAAACATCATCTTCTAGGAAAAAAAGTCTGAATGCAGCATGGAAATTCCCTTCTTGAAGTGTTTATTATCTTATCCTTATTTCGAAAATGTCCTACATTTTTCCACACGTTTCAATTTAGTTCTGGCCCTTTCTCTAAATACCCAAAAATCCTTTAAAAGTATCTTGGATTCTCTTCTGTCATAACCTTGTACTTTTGCTCCCTATGGATGAAGAGTGCTTTAAAAGGGCAAATTAGTCAGTTATTTTAACTTCCCTTCAGTCTCTTATTATTAGTTTTTGTATATGCATTCCATTCATGCTTAATGAAAAGGAAAACAGCCTTTATGACACAAGGTGCCATGTTTTACTTTGTATTTTGTACTTATACTTGCTCAAAAGATTTCTGACTTCATGTGAACAGTAAGTGAAACCTGAATTTTGAAAACAAGCACTTTCGTTCTCTGCTCATGCTGCAGAGATTGGGCACATTAAAGAGAGAAACTGGAATAGTTCCTTTTTGTGGAGTGACCATAGAAACTATTATTAATTCCCAGTCACAGCTGGGCAAATCTATTAAAAATGGCTAAATTGACAAATATAATTAATGTTGCTAAGGGAAAAATTAAAACTTAAAAGAGTATTTTTGTTGTTCCTATCTGAGCAGAAAACAAAAAAGTTGAATTCTTTGGGAACTTTGGTGAGTGCTCAGGGGTGGCAATTAGATCATAAATAAGTGAACAGCTAAGGACTTTGAAAAACAATGTATTTCATTTGCCAACTAAGTCTACTGTACTCTTTTGGCTCCCTTTGGAAAAGTGAACATCTTCAAGCAATTCATCATTTCCCTTCACAATCTCATAATCATACTTAGCATTTAATTCCTTTCCCCTTCTCACACCATTTCGTGTGAAAATCTTCTGTCAGGTCCTCTTAAAGTTCCTGGCACTACCCAAAAGTGTCCTTGTCCTCATTCATCCTCTTACACAAGCCTTCAGACTGTCTAGCACTCATTTCTGCAGTGCTACAGATTCTTGGTATTGCTAGGTCCCACTGCTCTGATTTGCACTGATGCAGAAGGCTGTTACATATATTTTCACAGGTACAAGGCAACCTGGTCAAATAACCTTTACCTTCACACACCTATACTAGCTCACAGAATGTCTGGAGTCAGCTAAAAACCCCAATACATTTGCTTTTAAAAGTCTGCATTGATTTGTTCCAACATTTAAATCTCTGCTGCCTTTCTTTTTCCTCTTCTTTCTAGGAATGTAAGAACTGCCTGAACGAATAAGTTCAGTAGCATTTCTCTGGCAACAGATATTACTACATGCTTCAGTGAAAGATGCAGGGAAAAAGTGGTAGTTACAGGTAGCTACAGCAGTGCATAGAAAAAAATGTTTCACAGTCCTTTAAATAAAAACCTGACTTCTGTCCTTACACATGAGAAGAGATATTTGTTTACCTTGATAAGTACACTTGAAGATGTTAAAATAATGAATAAAAATTTAGTCAGTTTTATTTTTTGTGATAATATGGTAGGAGTTTAAGTTCTTTCCATTTTTGTGTGTCAGGTTCACACCTGTGAAGTATAACTTCATTAGAATTACATAATTGCCTTTCATCATGTGGTTCCTGCTATCTGCAACACCCTTCCAACATCTCTGTATACTTCCTGACATTTATTTAGGTATTCACCCTCAGCACTTCAAACCTGAGCTGAAAGCAATTCCCTTCTCTTGTCTCATCTCTGCACAGTTCTTCCGGTGATTAGCATATCATATTTGCATTTCACACTATTACTATCCAAACAGGTTTCATTACTGTTATTCAAACAGGTCTCATGTTTCAGATTAAGTCTTACAGTAAAGGAGGTTTTTCAGTGACAGCCCTTCTAATTCTGATTTCAGGCACATGGTCACTGAACAGTAGGAACGCCATAATCAGTCTGCCACAGAAAAATGTCATTCCAAAGGATCCTATCATACTCTGAAGAAGGGCCAGAAGACTGTGAGGGGTACACAAACTCTTAGAGGAACAGTGTTTTGGAGATAAAGTTGAAGAGTGAATAGGTATCACGGGAAGAAGAAAAGCTAGGACTCTTTCCACACAGAACATTGCCTAAGATACCTCTAACAAAGGGGCAGGAGTATTTTTTGGACCAGAAATTTAGAAGAAGAGAGAGAACTCAGAGTGATGTATGAGTAAGCAGAATCTTCAGAAACTGCCAGGACTGGAGGGTCTTTTTTTGGGTCATCTTTAATTCAGTGGGGAGTAAATTTTTGCTATGGCCCTTTATCCTGACACTGTACCTTTTTCTTCTTTTCTTCTTTTTTTTTTTTTTGTACCCTTCATGTTTTCCTGTACCCTTTTTCTCTCAGCATGTAAAATCTTGAAAGTTCTATCTCTGCTTGTATAATAACAGAAATAATAATAATTGTTACAATAACACAACATCAACAAGCAATGCTGAAGTGAAAAGCTGCTGAAGGGATCAAAAGGAGGGGGTATGGATGAGACAGGCCACGTGATGGAGGAAGCAGGCCTTGTTAGTATGAGCTGTCAGTGCAAATCAAGGGCAGCTCATCTCAAGCTCACTCCTAACGATCCCAAGGAAAAGCAAGGAAAGAAAAAACTGCGACTAAACATAAAAAAGCCACTCAGTACACCCTGATGTTTAAGGAAGTTGTTCTCCCCTGAAACGGCTTTTCTGTGTGAGAGAGGAACCTTAGAGAGGAGAACCCAAGATACCCAAGACACCCAGAGACACCCAGAGACACCTGGAAGAGGAGTGGTCAGAAAATTCAAACAGAAACAGAAGAAGAGGGTAGACTGGGTGATTCCGGGAAGGAGGAGGAAGCAGCTGCTCAATTAAGTTATCTCTGATATAGATAAAGAAGGTTGAGATGAGAAGCATGAAGAAAGAGAATTCTGTAGGACGTTAACAGAACACCCACCTTTCTCCAGGAAAAGCCAAAGGAACTGCCTGGAATTACCATACAAATTACCCAGCCACATTTTACTTCAAACAAAAACTGATCACCCACTTGCAGTCAGCTTCTTAAGGGGACCAGGGATCCTAGAGGTGCTTTGCTACTTGATGTCTGTCAGGTAACATTTCAAAGGGAACAAACAGATCAAACCTGGCATCTATTAACAGCAGGAAACTAGTTGGGGGGTATATATATATGTTCCCTTTCTTTCCATATAATAGAAACAGAAATGATAAGATGTGATTTAACCAAGCCCATGACGCCACATCTGGTTTCACAGCACTTCTCTGGAGCTTTACCAAAACCTTGTTTTGCAGGGGTTTCCACACTACACTCTGGAATCTCATGCAGGATTTGTTTCAGTTTAACATTTACACAACTCTTAATGTTTGCAGACATTTTCTGTCACTCAGTTCAAAATGTTCCCCCTCTTTCTCCTCTTCATCACATTACTCCTTATTATATCCTCTTAAACAAGCTGTGTATAATTCCTCTCCATATTAGCTTATATGTGCTTGTGAAGAACAACATATGCCCAGTCTCTTAATGCTGACATTTAGCAGAACTCTATGCCTGGATGTATGTGTCTCTCTCCAGCTCCAGTCCTTGTAAATTATATTTACAGGAAACAGAACTCCTCTGACTGCCCACACAACCCATTAGTATGTTAGTTTAGTCATCCCCACGGTTTAGTTCCTAGTTACAAGGATCACGACATTTTTGAATATAACTGCACAACACATTCTACCATGTAATGAGCAAAAAAAAAATAAATCGTTTCTTATTAAAAGGAAAATACAACGATGAAATGGAGAAGAGTAGAGGATAGAGAAAATGAATAGCTTCTCTGGCAAACCGATGCTCACAAAATCCTCATCAAACCCTGGCAGTGTCCCCTCTCTTGCACAATGAAACAATGTGCTTCATCTGACCCACAGTGCTATACCTCATTGCAATTTCTCCAGATTCTTCCCCAACAACCACACCAGCTGCTGAACTTGAGTTTTTCTGCCAAGAAGCAAGAATGGAAAGCCCATTTAGATAAGGCAGAAATGAGAAGAGCAAAAGTGAAACTGTGGAGCTAGCAGGGCAGAATAAAAAAAGGCACACAAGTAAACAGACAAAACTCCAGCATTCAAAAGACAAAAGCAAATCAAATGAGACAGAGAAGTAGAAACTTCGAGACAGGGGTGTCCTCACCTGACTGGCTGGTGCTAACATTGATGGTGGCAAAGTGGGGCGCTTCTGAACTCAGCTCAGTGACCAAGTTGACGGCCTGGATCTCGAAGGTGTAGTGCACACGGGCCAGGAGGTTGGAGACCTGCACGCGGCTCTCGGTCAGCCCGACCTGGCGCGGCTCGAAGTGCACGCTGTCCCCGCAGCGCACGCAGGGCCCCGCAGACCCCGCCGGGCACACCTTGCAGATCACGTTGAAGAAAACGTCCTTGCGGCCGCCCAGGTCCTTCGGGAGGCGCCAGGTCAGCAGCACGTTGGAGCCAATGATTTCGTAGCTGAGGTCACGAGGAGCAGAGGGGATGCCTGGAAAGAAGAACGAAGGGTCAAAATCCCAGGAAAGAATGGGAGAGAGGGGAGGGAAGGGAGGAGGCAAAGCAGAGGGAAAAGAATAGAAGAGCGAATTGCTGCTTCATTTTATTCTTACTCTTCTTCAGTTGTTTCTTAGGGCGAGGCTAAGATAAACATACTCTTTGCTACATCAAGCACACACATTAACAAAGGAACAACTGAATTAGCACATTTTAGACAAACAAAATTACAAAGAAAAGTCTTTGTTTCAAGGGTGTGACTTTTTAATTTCCCTAAAAGAACAGCCATTGTTTAGGGAAGTGCCAATCCCTTGAAATTTTAAACTTTACACAAGCTTAGTAAAGATTTATCTCTACTGAGACCTGTAATTCTCTCCTTTGGCACCTAGTATCTCTGAACTTTCTCAGACTTTAGTTAACCTGTTGCATCTGTTCCAGGAACTGGACACCAGTTTTGCCTGCAATTATTCCTGGTGCCAGCCACATTCCTCAATGGCATCAGTGGTAAACTCTGACAGCTGAAAAACTGCCCATTATGTGCATCCAACACTTCCCTTGATGGCACAGAGACAGAGAAGAGAAGGAGGAAAATGCAGAGGGTGAGAAGAAGACATGGGGATGAGAATGGGACAAGACACTGCAGCTAAGAAGAGAAAAGTTCAGAAACATAGAAGCAGGCAGCAGAATTGCACTGCCAAACCTGGGCACAGACACAAAGCAAGATGGGAAAGGGAGGGACAGAGAGGCTGAGCTCAGTAACAGGGAAGGGTGAGGGAAATATTATTTACAGAACATTTCCCTCTGAAGGCTGTAATGAAACCCAAGAATCCTCATTCTCACCATCACTCTGTAGTCAGGTGCAGGAGCAAAGGGAAGTTTTGGGTTATTTCAAAGGTCTTGAGAAGAGGGGAACTGCAACTCTCCCCAGATCATTTGGGCACATTCTCTCTCATTAACTGCCCTTCTTACTTTCAAACACTTCATCCAAACACTTACCAGTACAGGGAGCATCAGAATTGTCTGAAGCAGATCGATAGTACCGGTTCTGACACACACATTCCCGGGAACCTGGCAGTGGAGCGTGGCTGTGGGCAGGGCACAGATGGCAGGGGTCATCTCCCACAGATACTTTAAAGAAACCAGGGGCACAGGCTAAAAGGAGGAAAATAAGAGAGGCAAAAGCAGGAAAATCATTAATTCAAATTTCAGAAACACTGCAATCTTATTTACATTTAACTTGTGCTCCTACTGCTGGGAGAAGTTATTGCATAGAGCTACTACTGGTTTTGGTTCTTTATGAAGCATATTTTGTCCAAGTTGCCCTTTCAAAACAGTTTATTTTATTCTGTATGTAAGTGCTTAAATTGATTCACTGGTAGATGAAAGACAAGCAGTCCTGAGACAGCTTTGGCCTCCTCTAGTAATTGTCTTCTCATTATTCACTCAAAGAGCTTTTAAATTGGAGAAGCCAAGGAGCCCAGCCAAGCGATTTGTCTTGAAATATCAAACAGTTGCCCACACCTCCTTCCCCCTACCCTACACAGCCACAAAATTGGATTTTTTATGCTGCCTACAACAGTTTCATTGCTTAAAGTAATATACACTACCATTGCTGATTTTGCATTAAAACTAAGAGCAGACACTAAGACTGGCAGTCCTATTTTCTTCCTGTAGGTCTGAAAACTTCCCAGTAATGGATAAAAGTATGTGAATTAGTCAAATTTAATCTGCAAATGCACAGGAACATGTATATGCAACAAGCTGAAACAAGGATGGAAATCCATCCTACAGGGAAAGAAAATGAAAAATGAAAAAGTAATTTATTAACAATATGGGAGTATGGCACATTCTAGGTTTGGCAAAGATGCCTAATAGGAGGTGCTTGGACCTTATACAGAAGTGCTAGAATACAGCTTTTACAACTTTTATGTATGTTTTCTAAAGCTGATTTTCTATATAAATAGATGCAGCTCTTTTAGATTTTATGGACTAAGAAGCTCAGGTGAAAGTTCATTTGCAGCTGACATTTGGTTCATTAATTTCACAATAAAGAACATTTCATTACATGTTAATTAAATTCACAATAAAGGGCATTTCCATACCCAGGAATGGGAATGGGAAACTTTCAGATAAACTCCAGATACACATTTGATGCAAAAGACACAAGGGACACCCTCGAGAGCAGAACTATTCTAGTGGTTATTGTAAGCAGAATATTCCAATGGATTGAGGATAGCAAAAAATTACCTAAAAAAAAGCAAAGCAAGTAAGAGAAGAATATTGTATAGAGGTGTTATATGAAATCAGATTCATGTGTGTTCAATCCCCATTGGGGCTACAGGCGCAGTCCAGAAATAACAGCCAATAACATCTGTGGAGTCCCTTCAGTTTATGCCTCTTGTATTACTTCATCCTCTCCGTCAAAATTCTTTTTGGATGCACAGAGCAACCTCCACATGTACAAAGATAAGAGTGCTAAGTCCTAGAACAGGCCAGACCATAAAGGAGACTTCAATAACTCTGAATGAAAGCTATTAGATAGGGGAACTCTGTTTCTTTCCAGCACTCAAAAAATGACAACATTCAGTGTGTGATACATTGCAATTTGGAAAGGAAAGGGGGAAAAGAGACTGTAATTTTTCATGTGATGGATGATGGTTAAGAAAAGTGCA
The DNA here is from genome assembly GCF_017590055.1 of Onychostruthus taczanowskii. Lineage (NCBI taxonomy): Eukaryota > Metazoa > Chordata > Aves > Passeriformes > Passeridae > Onychostruthus > Onychostruthus taczanowskii. The sequence continues at coordinate 155,739 of NW_024499574.1, forward strand.
ACTGCCTTTGCCTTCAGGCCTTTATCCAGCAGAAAATCAAATTATTCCCATACGGAAAGACACATCCATATGTTTGTATGGACAAGAAAGAATATGTAAGATTTTATCCACTTCATAAACTATACACCTTTCACTCAATTTTAGGCTCTCTTAACAACCACAGATGTAGGATATAATATCCACACTTCTTGGCAAATGCATTTGTACTGAAACTAACGGTAGTATGCATGGGAAGTTCTCATCCAACACACTGCAAAGTCATTCAACCAAAATTTCAGGGATCTTTCTTTCTTTATTTCAAGTTTGAGAATGCTGAACTTAATGTGAATGTCTTCAGCTTCTTAAAAAGTAATTTTATCTCATCTGTTTTTTCTTGCATCAAACTTCTTCTTGAGCTTTTGTTGAGCTTAGAACTAATGACACATTCATTCCACCTGTCAAGGCAGACCTTGTAGAATGGTTATTTTCTTTCATTCAGTATTACAGCCTGATATTAAGTAGGACACCTTGCTGCTAGTCACAATAATGAAAATGAACAGGCAATGGTAATGTCTGCCACGTATGTGATGCTAAAGGGAAATCTGTAGAGGGTACAGACTTTACCCCTGAAGTACAAAACCATATTTACCCTACAAGGACAGTGCAAAAAGATTTCAGGTAAATTCACCTTTAGCCCAATTACAAATCATATGGAAAGCTAGCAAAGCTGTGAATGAAGAATTCGTCTGGTATTTAGTAAATACAATTAATTTTAAAATAAACATGTTGTGTTAAAATAAATAAACATTTATTTTTAGACAGTTCCTGAAAGTGTACTGGCAAGTTGCTGATGAGCCTGGGGTGCAGGTGTGAGGTCTGCAGAGATGGCACACTGTTGATGAATTAGCCAAAGGTAGTAAGCACAAGTGCAGTGCTGTAGGTTTTATGCAATGGAACAAAACGGTGCAGCACTGCCTCAGTAAAGAAGGGCAGTCTGTGTAAGTGAGAGCACCTCTACTGCTTAAGAGGCCGTGCAAGATTTCATCCATGTTAAGGGCAGACACTCCAAGTGATCATAAACATCCAAAACCTGCTTGTAAAAACCAACCAACCAACACACAGAGCAAGAACACAAGCCTCTGGACAGGGACATGGTGTCAGCTAATGGATAACAATGTTATCTGCTTATATCACTGATGCAGTACACTGCTATAGGGACAACACTCTGGAACAGGTATGTGTAACAAACACTAGTGATCAAATACTTACATCTCTTCTTAACTGCCTCACAAAATCTAATTTCACTGTCCATGCACTGTGCTTGGCACTACATGTCTGAACCATATGCAAAAGTAGGCTATTGCTGTCTCCCCAAGCACTGCCCAAGGCTCCATGCCTTTTGTCTCGTGAGCTGATTCCTTGCTACCTAAGAGATCTCTTACTCACTGAGGCCGCAGCTATTTTTGAGTGCAATCCCAGAACTGTAAGAGTCACTCAATGAAGAATTGTTTACTTAGGTTCAAGAGTAATGACAGCATGAGAGCAGGTGACTTTACAGTAAATTACAGGTTTAAACAAGAAGAATATTTCCATCAACTAAAGCAGCAGGCTTCTGAGAAAAATTTCAAATACTAGCTGTAGACAAAAAAACCAACCCCCCCCCCGCAAAAAAAAAAAAAAAGTTGAAAAAACAAACAAAAAAAACCCCAAAATCCTAACCACATTTAAGAAGGAACCTACCCTATTTATGAAGTGATTTTGATACAGCCATTTACATCTCTTCTTTCCAACATCTCCAGGCCAAATACTCCCTTGTCCTTTATTTAATTTAAGCAGAGTGAAGCAGCCACATAGGTTCATTAATAAGCACTCCACTAGAGCTGAGTAAACTGAAGAAACAAAACTTCACTGCAGCTGTTCCACCAGCGAAACAAATTTCAGTAATATGCTGACATGTCCTATGTGCTAGACCAGAGTAGCCTGATGCCTTGGCTACTCCAGTGTGTCTCAGATGGCTTCCGATGTTTACCTGTGAAAAACTGGATGGAGCTCAGAGCTGACAAGCTGGAATTAGCCTCCCATTCAGAGGCACTGATCTTCAAGGGGGACTACAACCAGCCTACTATATTGGAGGAGGAACACAGCAGGGCATAAGGGTTCCAGGAAGTTCCTGAAAAGGATTGGGAACTACTTCCTGACCCAAGCAATAGAGGAGGCAATGAGGGGACATGCCCCCCTGGGCCTGATGCTCACAAACAGGGAATGGCTCACTGGTGATGTGAGGGCTGAAGGCAGCCTTTGCTACAGTGACCATGACATGGTAGAGTTCAAGATCCAGAGCGCAGTGACCAGAGCAAAAAGCAAGCTCACAACACTGAACTCCGGGACAGCAGATGTGACCACCTGGGTGATCTGGAGGAGCCCCAACGGACAACACCCTGGAGTGAAGAGTGACTCAAAAAAGCTAGTTCATATGCAAGGATTACCTCTTCCAGGTGCAAAAGCAGTCCATCTCAACAAAGCACGAATTCAGGCAAAAAATGCCAACAGGCCTGCATGTTTGAACAGAGCTCCTAGCACAGAAAGGAAGGGTATGGAGCAGAAGCAGGGACAGGTAGCCTGAGAGGAACATAGAGGCATTGTCCAGACACGTAGACACATGGCTAGGAAAGCCAAAGTCTACCTGGAATCACATCTGGCATAGGATGTCAAAAGTGAGAAGGGTTTCTCTAAGTTTTCTCTCAGCAGCTCAAGGAAGACTAGAGAAAATGTGGGTCGAGTGCTGGGTGATACAGGGCAAGTTCTTCACATTGGTCTTTAGCAACTCCAGGTCCTGGACACTTCGGGGAATTCTGCAGCAAGGAAGATGATCTTTGGCTTCTACTCAGCTTTGGTGAGGGTACACTTGGAGTCTATGTTGAGTTTTGAGCTCCCGAGTACACCAGAGACAATAACATGTTGGACAGAATCCAGCAGAGGGCCATAAAGATGATGAAGGGGATGGAGTATTTTCCACAGGAGGAGAGGCTGACAGAGATGGGACTGCTCAGCCTGGGGAGGAGAAGGTTTCTGGCAATCTCATCAATGAGCACAAACAGTTGAAGTGAGGAAGTGAAGAGGACAGAACCAGGCTCTTTTCAGTGTTGCGCAGTGACAGACCCAGAGGTGAAGAGCACAAACCGAAACACTGCAGGTTCCCTCTGAACACAAGGAAACAATTTTTCACCGTCAGGGTGACCGAGCACTGAAGCAGGTTACCCAGAGGTGTTGCAGAGGCTCCTTCCTTAGAGAAATTCAAAAATAGTCTGGACCTACGGCTGGACTACTTGCTAGAGATGACCCTGCTTGTGCAGGGAGGGGGTTAAGGTGTACTCCAGAGATCTCTTCCAAGTTCAACTATTCTGTGTTTTCCCTTAAACATAAGCCAATTAAAATGTGTGGATAGAGCCCTGTGGCCCTGGTTGCCTCACTGCCAGATCATTCATCACATAAATGATTGCGGGTGGGTGGACAAGGAACAATGAATGGAAAGTTCTTGACATTAGACTACATCTCATTTCAGATGTTCAGAAGTGAAATGAGAATAGGATTGTCTGAGGGAGGGGCCTGAGAAAAGACTTTAAACAAGACAGGAAAGTGTAAAGAAAAGCAGTAAGGAAGAGATTCACCTGCCCAGTTCCACTCACATTACAGAAACTGCACCTGAAGAACTGTGGAGTGGAATACTGAGCAACTTGGGAGGGAAGATCTCTCCACAGTGATTATTTTTTATTGTCGAGTGAAAAAAATAATTACTACATAAACCTATAATCTCACATTGTTATTTCCAGGAGGGATGGCAGATACAGAGAAACAATCATGCTTTGAAACTCTCATTCTGCCCCTGGGTATTTCTATTTCCAGAAGAAAAACAGCAAAATGAAATCACATTGCATACTGCAAGCAAAGCAGATTTGCAGTGATTAAACATGATTCACATCTCTCTCACCTTCCTAATAAAATATAGTTGGAAAATAATACTATGGCCTAAATTTTATTGTTGCTTATATTTTACATCTGTAATTTTGGCCAAAATGGCTGGACCGAATAAAGTAGACACCAACTGGCCTCAAACTACAAGAAGCTAAAGAATGGCTTCCAAAGGCAGGCACTGCAGCTATCACAAACTTTCTGCTTCCACCTGAACCTTGCCTCTGCATCTAGTCAGAGAGCTGCTTACATTCACAAGCACCTTTATCCCTTTCCAAAATTGCCTAAGATAGGCTGCCCACAGCACTGAGGACTTTAGCCCACAGATAGCAATAATAATTGTTCCCAGCACACGGAGCTTTTCCTGGCATTGCCTCACTCCAGTCACTATAAATAGTATATCGAAAGTCAAGTCAGGAGGAAAGAGAAAAAAATTCCCTGGCAATCTAAATAGTCAAAAGCCACTTCCTCTTATTCAAGCACTTACAGTGAGCCTAGGGCTGTCTTCGTACACACAGACAGAATCCATCTCTCATTTGTTTCTGAATGATCTTACCTTGCACTCCCTTCTTACTGCAGATCATGGCATCAGGTCCACTTGCTGTGGTCCTACAGCCTCTGCGGATGACTGTGCTCACTGGAGACAGTCGTAAGAGATGTTCAGACTGCAGCAGGCCCGCTGCCACCAGAACTAGTATGTTTTCCTTTAGTGAACACTACCACCTCAGGACCATCCCAGAGAAAGCCTGAACAAGAGCAGCTTCTCCTGAAACACCTCCACTGTGCTCCTGCAGAACAACTTCACACAAAACATGAACACCAGCTACGCCACAGGCCTTGTCACTGGCATTACTGCAACTTATCATCCCCCAGCACCAGGACTTTCCAAGAAAACACGGATCTAGCTCTGATTGATTCACAATACCGGATGCAAGGACAGAGGGCTGCAGAGCTAGCACCTCAGGAGGCACAGCAAGCTGCCACTTCCCATCAAGTCAGGCCTTCCATGAAAGGAGAAGGCAGAGTTTGGAGTGCGCAAGTGCTCTTCCTCAGCTTGTCTCAGTGATTTTTCATATCTTGGCACAGTGTCAGAATGCCACAACAGTTCAGCTGGGCACAGCTCATCTCAGACACTGACCCAGTTTTCCTCAGCTCCCCCTACAACACTCGCCCCTGTGTTGCCTGTGTTTGCCTGACTGCTCACTGGAGACAAGTTCCACCCGGGAGGCCAGAGGAGCAGCTTCTGACAGACTTCTAGCAATAACAAACGGCACAGAAAAGTGCTGGAATCATAGAGTGGCAGTAGGGAGAGGGGTAAAGAAAATGAAGAGAGGACAGACCAAGAACCAAAGAGGCAGAGAAAGAGGCATTAAAAAGCTCACTCTGACAGTAACAGCAGAGAGGAAATATTTGGAGAACTAAGCAAAATACAAGAAGAGGAGAAGGACCAAGAAAGGCAGCTGGGAACTTCACCAGAGCTTTATGTACACCCAACAGTGACTTTAGGGAATGTGATACAGGTGACACTGACTTTTTGTATGCAGTTATGACTTGGAACTGAATTGAGACATAAGGAGACATTTAGAAGAGCATAAAATTGTTCTCTTCTTGACTGAGACAAGTGATCTGTTTCTTGTATAGGAGTTCTGATCCCAGGTGTACTGTGGACAGCAAGAATAAATACTAGATGTGAGAGCATTGAAAATGAACAATGTCAAAGCTGGAACTGGAGTCAAACTGGGAAGGATGAATGGACACAGATGACTTTGAGGCCTAGAGAAAAACGGATGTGCAGAGATACAGAGGACCTCAAATGAGAATGACTCTAGGTAAAGGGATGGAGTTTGGCACTTAGAGGGCAGGATGACGGAAAGGAGTTAGCAACCAATAATATTGTAGAATCATGATGCAGACATTTAGACATTACATTTCTCAAAATGCCAGAAAGATAGCATAATTAGCATGCAGAAGACATGCCAGAAAATAAAAATTGTAGTGTCGTTTAGATAAAACACTTCTTCCCCACTCCCTTTCCCATAAATATATCTATGGCTTGCTTATGGAGATAGTAAATTCCTACTGAGCCAGGCTATTCCACAGCGACTGCTACTGTGCATCTTGTTCTGAGTAAGGTGGGATCAGCCTGCAACAGAAGCCAGGCACAGTGATGCAATAGAGCCCTGGGTTAATCTAGAGTTTCACAGTTACTACAACTGTTTGGGTGGGGAAGAGAGACTGGAAATGAAAGAAACATTAAGGAGAGAAAAGTGTGTCTTTTGAGTCTTAAACTGAGATAAAATAAATGAAGTGACTAAGAACTCTTTCCTGCTTAACTGTTGATAGGAGATCAGTTGAGTAAGGGATTTTTTAGGTAAAAGAGGTGGAGCTGAAGCAATTACTGGCTAATTATATGTGGGAGAACTGCCAGGGAATGTTTTGTGTGAGGAAAAAAAAGGCAAAAACACGAGAGGAAAGATCTGGGCAGGGTAGGACAGAATATGAGTAGACAGCAAGCACTTGATACAGGAAAAGAAGCAAACTACTTGAAAAGTGCCAAAATGTATGTGCAAGTAGCAGAAGGAGGCTGGAGAAGCTGATGAAAGGAGCAATATGGAAGAAAAGAAATATTTAAAAAGGTAATCTAGATCAAGGCACCAAACATTATTGTCAGCTGTGAGTTTACCTTGAAATTAAAGCTCTTACCCAGGAGAGGCTAAGCCACTGGGTTTGTTCATTTGGAAGCAGAGCAGGCTGTGGGGCGGGAGCTTACGGCTGTCATCAGCCACCTAATGGGAGGATATGAAGAAGGTGTAGGCACAAGGTGGCAGAACATGAGATAACACAAGTTGTAATAACCTCTTACTACATCTTACTAAAATCTTCTTCTACATAGGAAGAAGTAATTTCACCATGGGTGTTGTCAAATATTGGAACAGCTGCCCAGGGACATTGTGTTTTCAGTAATAACTAAAACTAGAGTAGAACAGGCCTTGAGTGACCTAACCTAATTTGGTCCTGCTTTGAGCGTGGAGTTGGAGCAGATGACTTTCACAAGTCCCTGCAACATAAATTATCCTGTGGTTTTAAATGAAGCATCCTTTAAGTGATTAAAATTTAAGAAGAGCTTGTTGTGCTCTTTTTTCCCTTTGCTACTAGTATGTGCATATTTTTTAGCAGACTACCAAATCTTTTATTTTAACACAAATCTTAACATTCTTTTAGCCTCACACACTGAAAAAGGTTTATCCAAGCTGATGAGAAAGGGCATTTTTCAGTAACACAAAAATAATCATGCAATATTCTTCCCAAATGAGACCTCCAACAGCTCCATGCACAGTTGCTTGCTCCTGCAGTTATCAGCAGTACAGATGTGATTCCTTCTGCAATCCGAAGGGACTGCGTATAGCCAAAGGACACTGGCAATTTTATGGAATCCTTACAGCCACCACAGATGACAGGCAGACCTTTTGCTTGCTAAATACTCTTAGAAATAAACATCCAGAGAAAGAAGAGAGGACAAGCAGCCATGTGGATGGCTAACCTTGGTAAACACCCAAATGCCCACCCTCTTACTCTCCCTCCTCAGCAAGACATAGGGAGAAAACTGGATGAGAAAGCTCGTGGGCAGAGGTAAAGAAGTTATAAAGACAGGGAGCTTGTTTACCAATTACTATCAGAAGCAAGACAGACTTGGCTTGGGGAAATTTAATTTATTGCTGATTAACATAGATTTGGGTAATGAGAAAACAAAAACAAACATTAAACCAACACCTTTCTTCCTCCCTCTCCCAAGTTCAGCTTAAAGCTTTTCACTCCAAACTTGTTCCCTCCTTCTCTTTCTGGCTGATGTTTCTGCCTCTGGTTAAGTATGTTTGTACAGAGGTGCCACACACCTGTCCAGAGCTCTGTCCTTCTTTATTTAGAAGTCAGCTTAGCACTTTATCAGGCAGTCATTCCTCTTCTCTTTTTTGTCTACACTGTAATTTTAAAAATATTTTTTTAAATGTCCCAGTCATAAACTCTACATATTATTTTCAAAAGTACCTGGTAATCTAAAACCTATATGATTTTGCATAGCAAGGCACCCTGTGTGTGCATACATCTACAGAAAGAAAAGGAATTAAGGTCCCAACCTTCTTTTTTCCTCTGTAAACCGCCATTCTCTTTTTTGACTGTTCAGGATGACAAGTCTAATCAGATAAAGTGAAAAGTGAATCCCACACAGATTGCACCCACATCACCCAAAGGGCTTGCTAAAAGTTGCTGTTTTACTCTTCTATTTAGCTGGAGAAATCTGCCATATAGTAACACAGAGCAGGCAGTCTTATAAAAATAAGGAAAGAAAGTAGCTTAAATCATGATAGGGGACAGGGTGGAAAAAAGGGCTTTCTATCTATCTGCTCAGAATGGCTCTTGGCAGATTTGTTGTTCTAAATAAAGAGGTAACAGCTGGTCCAGGAAGGAATCCACAGGCTTGCATATGGTGAGGGGGAAGGCAATGCCCACACACTCTTCTACCAAAGTGTAAGAAGGAAACTTGCTTCTCCTTCTTATCCTTGGTTGATTCTTCAGTCTTATTAAGAACACCTCTCTGCATTATCATCAGGAGAAATCTGCCCTTGAGCTATTGCTTTTGTTCTGTGTTTCATCTAGAACACCGTGTCTGCTCTGTATCAGGACAGATGTCTGTCCTTAGGAAAGGAGAACACAGGCACAGAGGAGAAGGGCTGGAGAGGACTCCACACAGAGAACACCAAGCAAGGGGACACAAGCTGAATGTGGCTTCATTCAGACAGGACAGCAACATGTTGTTAGCAAGGAGAAGAGATTGGGAAGGATGATCAAGCCAGAGGAGTTCACAAGAAACATGAGGAAAGAATACCCTTCAACATTATGATTCATATTTGGTTGTCATTTGCTGCTCCAGGCTGCTCATGGAATCTTGGGAAGTAAATTTTAGGAACTGACTTTTGTAGCTTGATAGACTGTCATTACTTCAGTTATTCCTACAATATTAACCACTCTCATCTGTCTCCAGCTTCTGTGACAATCAGGCTGCAAGAAGTATCAGCTTTCACCGAATACTATGGAAAATGGAAGACATTAAAAAAATCCTTGTTTTTATTTGGCAAGCCAAATTTCTTTCTTTCTTTTTTCTTTTTTTTTTTTTTTGACTACTTAAGAGTACTATATGAAACTAACTTATTGACTGGCAGTTTATTTAGACAGTGAACTAGTCATGCTACTGATGCAGACAGCAAATTTAGTGCCATACAGAGCTGCTCTATGTCAAAGCTTACTGTCTCTGAAGCAGCACTAAATGAATGTAGTTACATTTCTCTCAGAATGAGCAGGATAAAAAAGGCACACATATTTCAATTATCCTCAAAGTTTAAACAAATGAAAAGCACTTACCAATTTTAATTGCTTTTTAAGGCTCTAGTACAATGACCTGTATTTTAATCAAACTATTTTGCATGACCCAAATCTTCACATAGCAGGAATTTAAGGTAATATTGACAACATTAATTATTCGTTGCATTTGCACTCTGTTGTTAACCAGAGTATTTGTACGTTCCATGTCCAAGTTGAACTCTTGTTTTAATAAATCCAGCTTTTAAATTTTGTCTGCAGCCAGAACTGTGTTCCATGTGACATTTATTTTTTAGAGTACTAAGTGTAGTGCAGCAACATTTCAGACTGCTGAGAAATTTTGAGTAGATGCAGATTAAAACAAAGGATGCACAAGAAGAACATCATACACAAATTATACAACCAACATAAGCAGTTTTCTCTAATGGACTGTCCTAAGCTTAAGATAGAAACACAGTCATGACATTAGACTGGGTGCTCAGGCTTGGCCGGATTTTAGCCCAATACCACTTCTGGGTGACATGTCATGTACTCTACTTGCTCCTACAAACATATCACAGAAATACCATTGGCCCTGGGGCAGAGTACATTATTGGTAATGATGATACCATTATGACTGATTTTTCTAGTCAGGACAGGCTCACAGAGGCACATTTTCTCTGTCCCATGACCAGGCTGCTGCCCTTTCCACTTTTTTTATTTTATTACTATACACTAGCAAAAGGGCCCAAAATAACTAGTACAGAGATTGTATTAGCTCTGGGCTCAGCTCTCCTCCATGCAGCATCTTCCTTCTAATGCTGCTGCCTCTTGATAAAGAAGTGGAATTATGGTAGATCTGGCTAGTGAAGCTCCTGCTAGTTCTGTATGTACCCTCAGAGGCTGTCTCTGGTGGCAGCTGTAACTGAGGCCTGAGTGGAGCTTCCAACCATTTTCTTAGCAGCTAGTAGTAGTGTCCTGGTTTTGGCCAGGACAAGGACAATCTCTTGCATTAGCTGGGAGTGGGCATGGCTGTGGGGGTGTAACCAGGACCAGATGTTACTCTACACCACCTCTTATCATTGACAGGGGTGGGGGGAAGGCACTCACACTCCAAGGAAAAGGGCATTCCTTTCTGTTGGGAGAAAACTTCTCTGTGTTGCAAAGAACCAACCAGACCAATATTTGTTTATTGTCACTTCCCATGTAAATCATCGGTCTTACACCTTTTGTTGTTAATATTGTTGTTGTTACTGTTAATTTTATTATCTCATTACTGTTTCTAGTAAACTGTTCTTATCATAACTGATGATCTTTGCCTTTTGTGCTTCCAGCTGGAGGGGGAGCGAGTGGCAGCGTGGTTTTAGTGGCAATACCAAACTGGAGAACACCATTCCTAAACCATGACAAGTGGTCACTCCAACTCCAGTCTGAGGAGCTAAATGTGTGAAAAGAGGCTGCCACAAGGTGATCTCTGTGGGAAATTATTTACCCTCCCAGCTCTGTGAAATTTTGGCTAGGGCCAAGTATTGCTGGCACAGAGAACCAATGAAAAAATGGCTGCCAAAGAGGAAGAGGGGAAAAGAGTTCTCTCACCTTGGCAGGCTCGATCATCATCCACAGGCTGGTAGCCAGCCTTGCAGGTACACCGTCCAATGGCCACCATCCACTCCCCTTCTCCATTGCAGTGCAGCCGAACACTCGAGGTCCCCGTTGTGCTCGTCTCTTCAGCGTTGGGTACACACGTCCCCGGGGACTCCACCAGTGAGGTCCTCTCCCCGCCAGCAAACGTTTCAGGAAAGGAGGCAAATCCTTTCACCACAGCTGGGCACTTGTAGAAAAAGACTTGGACTGCTACCAAGGACATGCAGGCTCCCGAATCCTGGAAGGCCAGGTAGAAGCCATGCTTGGTGAGTGGCCCAAAGCTACGGACTTTAACATTCATCTTGACCACCTTCCCAGTGCTGTCCACCTGGGAAAAGCTTTCATCAGCTGCAATAGTATCCACTTTGGTCCAGGGGCCCTCACGCCACTCTGGCATGTCCTGAGAGGCTATGTCAGCCTCTGACTGGTGGTAGTAGAGTGTGAAGGTCTCCTTGCAGGAAGAGGCCACAGTGCGCATGCTGGCGCAGTCCCTCACGGAGAAACGGAGGCGGACGTGGACGCGGTGGGCCCCGCGCCGCTCTATGAAGTGAGTGCGCAGCCAGTTGTTCTGACCTGGTTCAGCCACGTTGCACACTTGAAAGGTTCGGATCAGGCGCTTCTTGTCATCCAGGACACTTACCTCATCCCACTACAATGGATACAGAGGAGAAAAAAGAAACAGAAATAAAAAAATTGATTCAGTATTCAACGGCACCAAAAATACAGGACAGATCTTTGTCCTCCCCCTGTCCTTGCCATGTCTATGACAAGATTTGAACTTGTTGATGCTATGTGCAGCAGAGCATTCTAGACAGAGTATGATCCTGTAAAGAAGAGCAGTCAAAGCTCTGAAGTAAGAATTGTTGTGACAGAAAACATAAATGATGCAAACTTGGTCACACGACATTGAGAATCTTAAAATGCAAGAGTCACACTTTCTTCCTTCCTATTTCCCATCTCTTATCTCCAGAGACAAAACAAATGACACAAACAAATGAGACAGAGCAAAAAGACACTGTTCTCTGGAGAACACATTAAAGCAGAAGTCCCTTCTACCTAACTTTACCACAGTGGGAGCTGTGTTCTGAATCTCCTATGCACATAAACCACTCAGCATGGCCACTACAGGGGCAGGTCCAGATCTGGTTTGTGGCTGCAGGAAGGCACAAGGGACAAGGAGGGGTGGAAGCAGGTTCCTCCTGTACAAAGCTGTAAGACAAAACCTACTCTCTCAAAAAGCTTTACAAAATAGGTACAAGGCCCTGGGTATGACAGAGGATGTGCACAGTGAGGTAAAGGAGAAGGAACCTGCTCAAGCATTCTCATGAAGGTCTGACCAACTTCTCACAACAAGATTTGCATTAGGACCATTGGCCAAGAAGAAACAACAGCAAGTTATGGTCATTAGTGACTCCCTCCTGTGAGAAACAGAAGCACCCTTTCACTGATTACAACATCTTTTCAGGCAAGTGCTGTCTCCCTGGGCCCCAGTTTAGCAATGTCACCAGATGATGGAAGAGCTTAGTACAGCCTTCAGACTACTATCCACACCCGCTTTTTCACATGGGTACAAACAATGTCCCAACAAAAACTGCGAAGTTGATCAAGAGTTTTCAGGGCCCCGGATGAAATGTTAAAAACATCAGGAGTACAGGTAGTGTTTTTCTCAATCTTTTCAGTAGCAGTAAGGCACATTTGAAAGAAACAAATAATGCCAAGACATCAATACTGGCTTCAGGACTGGCGCCTCTGCCAAAATGCTTGGGTTCGTAACCACTGAAGAATCTCTGAGACATAGGGTGTGTTGGGACATGACAGGATCCACCGTCCCGATGGAAGAAATGTATCTTTGTTCATAAACTGGAGGGACTGATTGAGAGATTTAATCTGTAATTGATGAAGGAAGGGCATACCACCAGGAGAGCTGAAGGTAAACCAAGGGCTGGCATGGCATAGACTTAGGATGGCTGTTGCAGCGCGTTTTTATACTTTGTAATACTTTGTAATAGTTTCATGGCATAGACTTAGGATGGCAGTGCCAGCTGGGATCATGTATGCTGCTCCTGGAAGCACGGAGAGCTCAGGAGCACAATTGAAATGTTTGTACACCATGGGAGCATTGGGCAATCATTCATGGCACAAAACATAACAAGAACAAGTGCCAGGTCCTGCACCTGGGATGGAGTAACAGCAGGCACAAGTACAAACTGTGACAGGAGTGTCTGAGTGCCCTGCAGGGAGGGCCCTGGGGGTGCTGGGGCAGCAGCAGCTCAGTGAGAGTCAGCAGGGTGTGCCCGGGCAGCCCAGAGGGCAGGAACCGCGTCCTGGGGGCACCAAACACAGAGCACAGCCGGGCAGAGCGGGGATCATCCCCTGTGCTCAGCGCCCGTGCGGCCTCACCCGGAGTGCTGGGAGCAGCTCTGGGCACCACCACTTCAGAGGGGTGGGAAAGTCTCTGAATGTGTGCAGAGGAGGGAAACAAAGCTGGTGAAGGGACTGGAAGGCGTGTCCTGGGAGGAGTGGCTGAGGACTCTGGGTTTGTCCAGTTTGGAGAAAAGAGAGGCTGAGGGACAACCCCCTTGCTCTGCAGCTCCCTGAGGAGGGGAATTGGAGAGGGAAGTGCTGATCCCTTCTCCCTCAGATCAATGATAGGATGCATGGGAATGGTTAAAATCTTCCTCAGGGGAAGCTCAAAATTGACATCAGGAAACATTTCTTTACCTAGAGAGTGGTCAGACACTGGAATAGGCTTCCTAGAGACGTGGTCAATATCCCAAGCCCGTCAGTGTGTAAGAGACATTTGACAGTGCCTTTCATAACATGCTTCAACTTTTGGTCAGCCCTTAAGTGGTCAGGCACCTGGACTAGATGATTGTTGTAGGTACCTTCCAACTGAAATATTCTATTCTATTCTATTCTATTCTATTCTATTCTATTCTATTCTATTCTATTCTATTCTATATGGAAGGGTGCCTGGAGAACTCTTTAGTATCTCTGGAGCAGAGGTGAAGGAATAGGATAAGGATGTGGCAATAGCATCCCACTCAGCACCCTTCTCTCTTAACAATCTGGCTTTACAAAAGACATTGTGTTCAAATTCTTCATATATATATGAAATCTACAAACCAAGTCTCACAGTTTCCCTTTCTTCATCAGATGCATACATGTCTTCCCAGCAGACACAGAGTCAAGAAGAGGGACAAGGGAAATGCTTACCCCATCAGAAGGGTGTGCAGTCCAGCCAATCTCTGAGGTCTCTTGAGTTGTATCCAGAAGTATTTCTGTTTGTATTTAAAAACATTAAATAAAAAAAGTATTTTGTGCTATTCCAAGTCAGATTAAAATCTTATCTGTTCCTCTCAAGATTGTCTTGTAGAGGACTTCTATACACCAAAAATATACATTAATGTTTTGAGACTAAATATGACAGGTTATGTCCACACTAATAAATTAAGAAAGGCAAGACAAAGGCAGAGGCACTGGGCACATAATCATGTTAACTCATGATTCTCAAGTTGCTTGGCAATATTCTCACCAGACTTTCCCAGGCAAAGTATAAGCACACTGACAGCATGGCGCAGAGTTATCATAATCAGAAGTTCAGATGAGGCCACTCTCTTTTTGGAAAGGAAAAGGTGGGACACAAGATGAGCTACATGAATGCATGCCAGTCCCATTAGGACTATGGTTGCCCATTTTATCTGCACATGTAAGTGTGGACATAAGGCCAAAGCATGTTTGTTCCCAGTTCTGGAACCAGATTTCTTTGGGAGTTTATGACCCAGCTGAACCTGTAATGGATTCATTTTGTTCTGGAGCTGGGAATTATATTGCAGGCCTCTGTAGGAATCCCAGTATTAAATAATCTGTTGCATTATTACACTGCTCAAGAGTAGGATACATGCAGCACTTCACAGGCCTAGTTTATTCCCACAACTAGTCTGCATTTCCATTGTTATTGAATCTACCACTGGAGACAGATATCAGCCTTGACTGCTCTTGGACAGTTATTGTATGCTTAGGTACAAAGAAAAGAAATTTTGACAGTACAAACTATAAACATAGTATTCTCCAAAAGAGAATGTCAGGGTCTGAGACCTCTGTGATATGCAAGCATGTGCTCTTCACTCTGTATATTTAGGACACAGAATAAGAAAATTACTCAGATGAATGGGTATTTACATGTGTTGATATATACTGTATAAATAAATTTTCTTTTCTTAAATTCTGGGAAGCTTTATTTGCTTATTTTGATTTTCATATTTCTATTTTATTGCTTAAAAAAAAAACCTGCAAAAAGCAGATTAAAAAATCCAACCCAAAACCTAACAGCCAGCTTACTTACAAATAAGGTTCACAATCCATTATTAAAACTTTTAAAGGTTTAGTAATATTTTATTTAGTTCCACATTTTATGCAGCACAGATATCCTCAATGGTTTTTATTTCCAGTTTATGGATTGCTCATGTCACTATCCCTACCAATACACGTAGGGATTCACTCCACATTAATCATTGGAAAGGAAAGACTAGGCTC
Organism: Onychostruthus taczanowskii; assembly: GCF_017590055.1. Lineage (NCBI taxonomy): Eukaryota > Metazoa > Chordata > Aves > Passeriformes > Passeridae > Onychostruthus > Onychostruthus taczanowskii. Next base: position 171,219 of record NW_024499574.1, read on the forward strand.
ATCCTAAAGCAGACATGATCAAGTGAGCAAGTTTATACAGACCTCAGCCTTGACCAATGTTCCTGAACTATATTCCCTATATTCCTACAGGACATTTTATACTTTTCAGACCTCCCTGAGGATGCAGCTCCTTGATTCAAAAGCAGTGCAAAATATCAGGGCTGGCTTGCCAAAACTGGAAAGAACTACTGGTTACAGCTAAAGTACAACCCCACTAAAATTATGTAACAGACCTCAGGAAATGCTGAGCTGCTCAGTTAAGGATAGCTCAGCTCAGACACCTCCTCTGAGCAGCACAACATCTGCAAAAGGCCTATGCCTCCCTGAGGCACAGTCTTCCCTAGGCTGTCCTAGCAGCAGAGGAACTTGGCATTCCCCCACGCCCATTACCTTCTCAATTGCACAGTCTGGCACAGAGATTGCACAGTGTCATGTCATTACTTTGCCACTGGGATCCCAGACATAGTCTTGATATGCTGAAATAATACACAAGGCTATTTTTCAACGCAGAAAGAACTTTTTTTCTAATCAGATCTGAGTCTCCCATTTCCCAAAGCACAATGCTTCTACCCCATGGAAACTCTAGAAGAAAGTAAAATAGAGAAAAGTTAATCAGGGCATGGAAAGCCATACAGAAAGTGAAGAAGGAATGGGGAAGAAAGGAAATAGAGAAGATTTGCTCAGTAGTCTGTGCTCTGCCGTGTCAAGCATATTCTCCAGACAGCTTCTCACCAGTGAGCAAGGTAGTACTGACCAAGCACGTGAGTATTTTACAAGCAAACAGAAATAGGCAGCCTGAAGCAGACAGAACTGCCCCTTTCACAGTGAATACTTTAAGTCAGAAACCACTAGAAAAATAAGAAAAGTACACAAGGATTTTGTGTGCATAAATCTCATTTCTCAACCTACGGCCGAAAGTCCCTCACTATTTTTGTTCTTCCTCCCTTTCCTACTGGCTGTATGCCTGGAATCACATCCCCAGTCACACTAGCTGCATGCACACTCATAAATCTAACAAGCTGTTAAACTGCTCTCTAGCTCTGAGGACAACAGGCACAGTATGGTTTATGTTCCCATGGCTAAAAATTCCAATCCCATAGAAGTGCACAGCTGCATCCAAACCACCTCCCAGGAATGGTCCTCAGTCCATCCTAACCCCTGACCTATGTGTAAGCACTGTTTGTGATAAGATTATTTGTCATGGGCCAAACAAACCCATGCCTGTGCTCATAATTTAACAGTATTAATGACTACAGGTGTACAGGTATAAGCCTTCACTCTGGCACTTTATTAGCACTGATGACTGATGAAGCACTGCACATCCTCACTGTGCTGGGCCAGACCAGTATTCTGCTGCTCTTCAGTGCAGACAGAAATTATCTGTTCAGCTCAATTTACCACCTTGGAAGAAAAATGGCTTATACCCTTTCAACATTGCTCAAAATCAAGGGTCTTGCAACATCAGTTGAGAGACTGAGACTCAGTCTCAGTCCAGCCCATGATGCTGCTAGAGACAACACTGATTGAGGTATCTCAAGGTATCACTGGAGCAATATTCCACTCTGCATTAAAAATGAGGAATAGGTAAGATATCTGAGCAACCTAGAGGCTTTGAAACATGTGACAATGTGACAATTCTACAATTCATTTTTCACTCCTGGTATAATCTCAGTTTTGAAGAATGATATTCCCATTTCATATTATAATGTTATTTTACTTCAAGGAAGATAAAAACAACAGATGAGAGAGTCTCCTGTATGTTTCTTCCCTAAACTAAAAAAAGAAAACAACATCACTTTTTATAAAAGAGTCAAATGGGTTCATTACACTCTGAAAAATCTAAACTCTCATTTGAGTATCCTCAGTTCTTGCCAGCCAGAGAAGGAAAATAAAAATCCCAAATACTTCAGCTAGTACTATTCTACATTTACATCACAAACCAATCTCTTGGGCTACATTATGCTATAATGTCAACATCCAGAAAAACTGGGCAGAGGCTGGAAGCTATTACAGATCAGGCTGTTCAGAATAGGCACATTAATAATCTCCATATTTTGGTCTGCCTGTACTTTCAAGCAAGACTACTAAGCGCTTGTGTTACAGACAAAATGGTCCCCTGATGCAAGAGGATGACAATTCACCCAAGGATGACTGACCCTTAGACAACCTTCATGGAGGCAGAGATGGCCTAACAGCTTTCTGGATTGAGGGACATTGCCCTCGGTGTCTTAACAGTGCAGTGGTGCAAGAGGGAATTATACAACCAAAGCCTTGCAAACTACAGCCATGGACAAGAGAGCTGATCCTGAGAAGAGAGGAAAAGAATCCCTTTACCTGTGTGATGAGAATCTGCTACTAAAACTATAGAATCACAGAATTAAACAAGCTGGAAGGGAGGTACAGATGTCATCTTAACCAACACCCCGCTCGAGGCTAGGCTAAATTACAGTAGGCTGCTCCAAACCTTTTCTAGCTGAATTCTGAATATATCCAAATGTACACTGATAGAAGGCAAAGGGCACTATGGTAAAAGGTAACATTTAGAGAGTTTTCTTTGCTACGGAGCCGAATGCCCCAAGCAGCAAAACTTGCTCACTTAACAGACCTGAAATGAAGTGAAACATTTCTGAGCTTACTCTGCCTTCTACGATCATTCCTTGAAAAAGTAGGCAGGGTGTGAATGCTCTCTAAGAAGGCTGGGAAGAGAAAGCATTCCCTGGGCTTGTGCAAAAATAGTGTTAGGAGTTGTCAGATCCAGTAACCTCACACAAGCCAGGCTGCTGCAGCTCCGTGGCCCCAGGCACAACCAATAGCAGGGTTAGGTGGGTATTCCCAACAGGCACACACACAAACACATGCAGGCACTGCACATCTATGAATGGCCAGCCACAAAGACCAACACAGACAGAAGCACTCACCAGTCATGCAAACAGAAACAGCACCACCAATGGCCTCATCCTGCTCCCCTTTCTGGTTGGTCAGGATTAAGGTCTGTTAGTGGGAAATATATATGCATTTGTATACAATGTGGATCTCTGCAATAATTGTCCTTCGAGATTTAGCCTTCTGACCTCTGGATCTGTGCTCTCTCCATCTGCTGGCACCTGAAGCTCACAGCCCACTCCTGGTGTGAGTAGTCAGGCTCACTCACTGATACACCCCTTCACACACACACGCATGCTATGGATCCCCTGCTAACTGGCTCTCTGGGTGCAGCCTACCCAGCAGCTAGCCCTGGGTGCTTGCTCCCCTGGGCTGCTATTCTCTGCATCTCCCCACCAAGTGGTCTTTGCCATTCAGCCTACCCAGGAACTGCCCTGGGATTCTCTTGTCTCTGGGTGTGCTGAGATACACAACACACAGACAGTACTCTCAAAGAACCCCTGGAATTTATGGTGCCCAGAATAGCTGACCTGAACCTCCTTGTAGTTCTTCCCTCACTAGATAAACCCCTCCATTTGTCTCACTCATAGAGACACATACACATTTAAACTGGTGTCTCATTCCTCCTCCAGACTCTGCTCTTTCCCTGCCTTCCCAACCCACTAACTCCACCATCAAGGTAGTCTGCCTTGCTATAGAGATCACAGACTCACTAATACAAGCTCACTCACTCACTCCAGCTGCTTGCATCACAGGTGCACGGATCCTATAACCTGTGGTCCACCTTGAGTTGCTAGCACTTGATTTTCATCCATTCCACGATCTCCACCTCCTGGTAGTGCTGACTCATGGGCCACTCTGACCTGTGGTGGCTCAACTCCAGTTGGTGGTATATAAATGTGCATACACACAAACACACACACACACACACAAAAAAAAAAAAATCAACAAAACAAAAAACAAACAAGCAAAAAAAAAAAAAAAAAAAAAACAAAACAAAACAAAAAAAAAACCACAAAACCAACAACAAAAAAAACCAAAAAACAACAACAACAAAAAAAACCACCCAAAACCACAAAGCCCCCTGACCCAGGTAACTGGTGAACTGGTGAAAAATGGAATTTAATAAGACAGGATAGACTGTGGTGATCAGATGCCTGACAGCCATACTGACCTGCAGCTGGTGTATGTGACTAGCCCCTTATCTCTCTACTTTCTCACACTTAATCCTCCCTTTCCACACACATGGTTACTCCCCTAGACAACCCACAGTAAATTCTGCAGATTATCTCCCCTACATCCCATAATAAATACCATGCCCCTGTTGGCAATAATCTCCTTCAATGTGAAAGGTGTCCCAGAGAGCATTTCCATTGATTTAACTTAATGGGTTCATTCCCACCCCACAGACTGATCACACTCCTGTGACAGCTCTGGGAGAAGCTGGGTCAGGGCTTATTTCTTAACTTATTTCTCTGTTACGTTACTGAGGTTCCCTGGCCTTTCCCTACTCCTCCTTTGAGCATGGGGAGAGGACCCTTTTATCAGGAACCTTTTATCACTCATATAAACAAATATATTTAGGCACGGGGTCTATCATCTGGAGACAAAATACAGTGAAACCTTTTGGAAGCCTTATATACAATAGAACTTCCAAAACTAAACAGCAATTGTGGTGAAGTAAAAACATATGAATAGTTAATGACATATGCAACTGTAGCAAGTATTCTGTTTTTCACAAATGAGCGGATGAAACAAGTAAAAAACCAAACAAAAATAGTCCAAAAAAATCCTACTTGTTTATAACTGTCCAACACAAAGGTTGCTGTTATTTTTTAAAACAAAATGTCGTAAAGTAGCTATGACTTAACATGAAAAAACAAGCTACAGAGTTATAGAATATGCCTCCTAATGGATACAAAGCCAAACTATATGAGAGAAATTAGTTCAAATTTTTTCTTCTATAAAGCCATAATGTCAATCCTGCAATGAATGATCCTGTGTTACTTCTGCAATGCTACATCTCAAATGCAATTAATTTTAGAAAAGCTATTTGGAATCAATGGGATATGTGTTTAGTAAGTTCCACGAAGTATAATGTAATTTAACTGCTTGCTATGTCAGAGCAAAATGCTGACACTATCAGAATATCAAAGTTGTCATCTGCAAGGAGGAATTCTCACACTCCAACCAGGAGTTATGTACCATCTGTGAAAGAGAGAAATGACAGCCAAATGGTGTAGGATATGGAAATACACAGCTTTTTGCAAGGTAACACAGTTTTTAAGCTTTATGAATGATTGTGTATTTTTCTCTTCCCCGGCCCCTTTCTTTTGTTAAAGCTCTAAGGAAACTGCTGGGATTAGCATGTTGCACTACTACTGATGTCAGAAAATGCAGACATCAAGAAATTAAAATAAAAAAAGTTCCAGCTTTGCATATGAAATCAAGTTAAATTACTATTTACAACTTTCCTAGAGATACAATATAATATCTACTCTTCCACAGCTTAAGAAGTTCATTCTCCAAACATCCACTACTAAGTCAGGAACTTGGGTCCAACTGCCACTGCCACCAAACCAGCTACTTTCGATACAGCACAGTGTGACTTTTCATGCTTATCTACGTTCTCCTGCTTGCTTATTTTCATAGACATTAAAAAGGGAGCTTATGTCTTCCAAAGCTTTACCAAGGCATACACTGAAAGTCCCGGAGACCCTGCATTACAAGAATGCCATTCCTTTTCTTTCAAGCTTTAATTAGATTTGAATATAAACAGTGTTAGTTGCAGCATGAATACTCTCTCCTGTCCTACTGGCCTCCAAGCAGCAGATCGGGAACAGATTCAACGCAGGGCATGGTACAAACCTGGGAACAGGGATGCCCCCTAGCACAGGAACTACACAGGAATCTGTTATGGAAGAAAATGAATCAAATGGAGCGGCTGAGACTGACCAAAAGGATAAACCCCTGCCTGTTCCCCCTTTACAAACAGGCTGCACATCCAGCCCCATCTCATTCACGTTCTGCATGTCTGCAACAGGATATTCCTCTGCCCTGGGCTTTCCAAGCACGTGGCAAAGTTTTTGGCATGCAGGAGAGCGACAGGAAAGAACTGTGAAGAAAATGTTTGCTAGGATTTTAATAACTCACATGAATCACAAGCAATCAAAATAAAAAGTTAATTTTACTTTTTTTTTTCCCCCTGAAGTAAAATGACACTAATTTAAACTTTTCTTTGTGTATACTAAACTGCATATAATAAACCAAAAGACAATGGTATTTTTCACTCTGAAGATTCCCTCTGAGGAAGGTATATTTTCCTCCACTTCAAAGGCAAGCCAATTTGAGCAATCAATACATTATTTTCAACAACCCAAGAAAACAACCAGTTAGTAGAAAAAAATAGGGGGCAAATGAAATAAGAATGTCTGACCTCACTATTTTTTTTCTTCCATATTCTCTTTTGCCAAGGAGACACTCCTAATGCAAAGAGGTTTTACCAAAGCAGAATAATTATTTTCTCTATATCTTGAATTTCTGGAAGATACTTAGAAAGATTGTCCAGCTATTCTGCAAGCTAAAAAAAATCCCGTACAGAAATGTTTCTGTTTGCAAAGCAGTCTTCCCTCAAGTTTCCATTCAGGCTTTTTTTTTTTGGTGTAAAAATCATGTCTGGAAAACTTTGCACAGACATGCTCATTCCTGGTGAAATCAGTGTGTCCAAATGCAAGAGCTGTATTAAATATTAAATTCAGCCTAATGTCTCCTTTTTATGCATTAAAACCAATACCAACAAAATAATTTCAATTGCTTACAAGAACTTCTTTACTTCTGAGTCATGAGGGCGTTTAAAGTCCCATTAGGTCCTGTAAAAGCATGCTGCCTTCTTTCTATCTGAGAGGCATTCTGCCTAAGAAGTATTTGCGCTCTTCATAATGTATATAAAGATAGTCTGAATCTTTTGACTACTTCCCTTCCCCTCTCCACACCTTCTCCCTCTTTTCTTAATGATTAACATTAAGGTTTAGAAAATGTCAAAGTTTGAACAACATTTGGTTTTGAGACAAAATGTGATTTACATTCAGATTTTAAATCTAACTCAAATGCCTGAGAAACACTAGGAAGAACTGATTGACTGATTTTCCCACTCAGTCAATTCTCTTTAGTTGGAGGTGAAATGTATTTTAAACACCATCTAAAACTTCTAAGAAGCTCTACAACAACTAAAGACCACACTGGATATTCCCTATATTTTTTAACTTAAATCTGAAACCTGAATTTCAAGTTTCTGCTATATATAATAATGAGTCAACAAACAAGCCATGGGCCTTTTTTCTTCCTTATGGACAACTCTGCACTAAAGCAAAGCTTTCTACATAGTTATCATCAGACTTTCCTCCCCTACCATATAATTTTTATTTGACTTTTGACCACAACAAAAATACTTGCCTCTGAGATGCAAATCAGTTTTAAAGTGCAAACTTAGGACCATGCAGTACAGTCACAATGAAGATGCTGACTCCCCTGACCCTGAATTGAGAGCTGAAGTTCGGCTCATGGACGCCTTTACTGCTTCCTCTCCACAGGCAGAATTTTACTGTCCTATTTTAATCCAGGCAGGTCAACTATGTGATCTGTGAAGCTGTATCACACAGTACTTTCTAAACTCTTTTTATCTCTACAAACTTTCAGGACTGAGCACTGAATTTTAAAAATGTTCATTTGTACAGGCATCACTCAGTTACTTCATATTTGCAGAGAGAATTTATATTTTCCCCCCTTTTCTATCTCAGTTTCTCTACCAGTTACACAAGGAATTACACAGTAATTTTAAATACAATTTTAAAATCAGTAATTCACAGAATTTCAGAGATTTAAGAATTTGTATTATAATCTTATATCAATTATTTAGCCTTTGAACTTCCCATACACACTGTATTTCCCTCCTATTAAGAAAAGGGATTCTTTAACAAGCTTTCCTCTTTTTACTAGATCTCATACTGTTCTCCTTTCCTTTCCTCTAGGTCTTTCCTTGCTTCCCTTTGATTCCATCTCTCCCTCCTCTCCTCTTTCAGTGGCTTTCAGAAATGCCAGAGATGAACATTCATCACAAAGCAGTACAGTTCACTGAGCACATGTAGCTGCAAGGATATTCTTGGAACAAACAAGGGGACTGTTTACAGTACCTCTGCCCTTCTCTAACTCTGCTCCATAGCTCTCATCTTATCTCCTGCTCTCATCGCCCTCCCTTCTATCATCTATTCTCTCTTCTACCATTTTCTTGGCACCTCTTTTCCCCTGCCTACCTTTACCCTACCCTGACTCTAGTGCTTTCTCCCTCCTCTCTCCACTGAATGTGAACTGCCTCTTCTTGTTAATGCAAAGCATTCTCTCCATGTCTGTTATTTGAGGCAAGTTTTTCAGAGGTGAGACAGAAACTCTTGATTTCAGTCCATTGGGTGCTGTCTTCTTGAACAGTATCAGCATGCAGAGATTGTTTCACAAAGCAAACATAGTGTAAGAAGAAAAACATGAGAATCAAATACATGCAAAGTATAAACAAGGAGCTTATTCCTGGAGCAAAAAAAAAAAATCTATTCTTTGAGGCAGTCACTTCTGAGATAGTTAGTAGTAATGCTCACTAATGATCCTTCATAAGAGGGTTTGCCTCTCCCACCAGAAACAATACTAATAACTTCTTAAATCCCAAGAGATAGTGATCAACCATCAAACAGAAAGATATGTGCTCAATGCTCATCTGGACTAAGATATAAGCATACTGGAGAGCACACTTTTCTTTTTTTTAACCTCTACAGAAAGCTCTTTAAAGTTGATGTGAAACATCTGTTCTTACCTTCTAATGAGGTGACTACATGAAAGAAGAAGACCATCCAGAGCCAACCCATTCCCGACACTCTTCTTGCACTGATGCCAGCATTAGAATCCATGAAGATTCTCTGCAAATACCACCATCTTCAACAAGCACACACCACTCCCTTGAAATGGTCTGAGATTTCTTGGAGTGTTTTAGTATCTTCCCAAATTAAAGCACAGAGGTCTTTGCAGAGAAATACTGTTTAAGAAAAAACAAAAGGTAGAAACAGAAATCAGGTCACTCTAACACAAAACTGAAAGTTTTTATACACCCATTCCATCATTTACTACTTCCAAGCTATGGGTAAAAAAGGAGTGGCACAGACCCAGTATTTTCCATATACCCACCCCTCAAGACTTCAGTCAGTCACAGGTGTTTTTTTGAGACACATATTTTGAGACTTTCATGGCATCAGGGACAGTGTAGTTCCCAAATCAACATTAATCTCTACCACAGTATAGGCTGTACTATTACGGAAGTCCTGATCCTTTCTGCATCTTTGGCAACGTTTCTTGGAAGGTGTCCATTCCATTTCCCCTGTATGCTTTTCAAATTCTATCTCTTGTAGTCTACACTTTGCCTTTTAAGGACTCTGCAGGGCAGTAGCCATGACAGGAGTTTTTGCCAACACAAATCTGCACAGTTGACACACTTGTAACTGCGTCTCAGATGCAAGCATTTGTCCCTTTAAGCATTTGACTGCACAGCACTACTAAGTTGGACAGTATTTTTCCCATTGATATGTTGTACGTGAGGAAGCAAACACTGTGATATTTAAGGTCAAATAGGGAGCCTGCATTATAGCCAGAAAAATCACACAAGTCCAAGTTTATTACCTTAAGTGGGAAAAAATCCAAACACAACTCTACCACCACCATTAAGAACCTGACATAAAAGCTTATTTTACAGTAAGGGAGCAGCATGTAGCCTAATCCAGCCCTGCATTAGATCAATACAGCATAAAAATTTTGCTAAGCAAGGTAATTCTACCTCCATCTGTCCAATTCTCAGCCCAGCAGAGAAATATCACAGTAATATGTAGGTTGCATGCAAAAAGCCAGTATATTTTTTTTTTTCTTCAGGTGCTCTTTGAGCAGAGCATTGAAAATGCTCCAATGTCTTCAGTGAGACAGTGAAGCGTAGCTAAGGAGAAAGAAAAATGTCTCAGGCAATATACAGAAATGGTTCAATAACTTGGCTGAAAGAGGGGAGGAGGGGGGAAGAGTTGTAATTAAAAGGGGCAGACTCAGTGCAATTATCTGAAAACCTTGCAGTAGGGGATTTGAGCAAGTTGGGCATAGCAGAGGAAAAAGCAGCCTGGGGAGTATGTGAAAAGGCAGCGGAGCGCAATTAGATTTGCTGTACTGGAGAGGGAGAGAAATTTGGGCAGGATGAAACAGTTCTCTATTCTGCTGCTCCCAGTGAGAACCTAGAGCAACCAAGACAGATGAACCAAAGGCACTCTGGGCATCACTAAAATGTAAGAAAACTAAAGGAATCTCAGCAAAAGGCAAAAGTTTTGATTCATGACTTCTGAGGAAAGAGAAAAATAAAATCATTAAATATTACTGAGAAAAAAATTAGGATTAAATGTGAGGATGGATACAGGTACTGCTTATTACTTTATCAAGCATCTACACAACACAACACATCATTTACAGAAACAACTATCCAAGCGCACAACAGCAGTCTCCTGGAACAGGAGTAGAGACTGCTGCCTGAGCCACCAAAACTAAGACTGGGCACACCAAAATCAAGCCTGCAAGACACCTTTACATGGAGATATAAATACTCACTATTTCCACTGGTAGTCAACTATAATATTATAATATCTGTAAGTTTTATTAGACCAGTGAAATCCTAAGAGATGGGGACTTTTAAGCATTCATAATGAAGGCAGACAAATGCAGAAACAGAGGTCAAACAAACTGAAGAATACTTTCATTTCAGTCAATGGGACCTCATTTATCTGCAGAAGGCTTGAAAACATCTCACAATTCAGATATGCTCCTGTCACACAATTTCAGAGTCACAAAGCAGAAAACAGAACCCAAATACACTTTGGCTGCTGGATCTCATGCCAAAGCATTGAAATTACCACAAAACAGATATAACTAAAAAATCCCTTGTACACAAAACCAGACACAAAACAATTTCTGGCTCCAAGGAGACCAATTGTTCTGCTGCTGCCCTCCTCACCTGCACATCACTCTTACAACATCTGTTTGCCTTATCCTCATTTCCCCTGTATCCCACCAAAGTTACACTGCTCTTCAAGAGGAATCATGCAGCCGTTGTCTGGATTAGACTGGCAGTTACTTTCCTTAAAATAAACTGTGGCTAAATGAAAAAGCTGGTTGTGATTTAGCAGATAAAAAAGGTAATTTTTTTTTTTTTTTAGGCTTTGGGTTTTTTTAAATTTTTATTCTGCCTCTTCCACACCTCAATGAAAAATGCTTACTCCACAATGAAGGATAGAGAGAACATTATGGAAGCATTTAAGGGAGAGTAGGAGGGAAGCACTAGCCTCTGTGAATTAAAGAGTACCAAGCCCCTAAATTGCTAACCACTGCCCTGCCCTTCCCCCTAGCACTTGATGTGTACAGAATCTGACTACACCCAAAGACGCTCATCTTTCATTCTTCAGTTCTCCTACTACTTCTACCCTACACCAAACTACGTAAACAGAAACCTCAAACCATCCCAACTTTCAAACCACCCTCTTCTCTTGTCCACACAAGCACCTTTCCATGGCCGCCTCAGCTAGTTACTTGTTCCAAAACTGCTTTCAGCAAGATTACTTCTCTTTGCTATGGAATCCACTATTCCCCACACTCCGTCAAACCCAACTGGAAAGCAATACATCTCCTGTGCACAGGATCCTTCGATAAACTTCCTTAAATACCCCTCCTCTCCCTCTGTCTCTCCAAGTACATGAACTTGCCACTCAGGTACCAGCTGTCAATCCTCTTATGATAACCTATTTTTAGGTATATATTTCCTTAGCTAGTGGAATGATCTCTATTTCCTTGGAAGTCCCGAAAATTTTAAACCACCTGAGAAGTAACACTTCCTGGGGATCAAAATGTCTTTTAATGATTCAACACTATAAAATTTTGAAGATGCCAAGCAGTCAGAAAAGACCACTCACATATTACTTTTGCTGTAAATCTAAGCTCCAAGATACGGGAGACAGAAGTTTCTGGGTTGTCTCCTTACATTATTCACCAAAGCTATCATGACTGTTTACTTTGGCACCATCACTGTGGTACCTAGATTACCAAAATTTATGTTTGAGATCCCAGTTAAAGAGATAAATACAATCACCACCACTATTTTCAAGAATCCTGGTTTCTTAGCTGTTCAGTGAGCAATGGAGTAGAGCTCTTTGGGAAGCTTGTCAAGGTGAGTTTTAAACATCACCAAGGATGGAAATTCCTCACCTTTGTTGGGCTCCTGTAGCTGTGTTGAAGTGGGTTGGTTTTATATATATATATTTTTTTTTTTTTTTTTTTTTACTGGCGATTTTTTTTCTTCCTTATATGTAGTCAGAATCTCCTTTGCTGTCTTCTGTTTGCTATCTCAACAGAAGAAAGTCAGCTCTTGCCAAGCACCTCAAAGCTTCTTCTACCCAAGACTGAAAACACAAGCCATTTCAGCTGGAAAGCCTTGAATGTGAAACAGCATGCCTGGCTTGACTGGCACTGTTTAAATCCTATTTATTCTCACCAGACAGGGCCAGTGCTGTAATTTCTCAGTTTTTCTGAACTCAATCTTGAAGTGAGAACACTTCAGTACCATCTCCAGGCAAATGATGCTCAGTGCTACAGTGGAGATAGTGATAGTGCTCCCACATGTGCTAAAACAACTGACAGTAGTACAGTTCTGTGCTTGTCAGGCTTCTGTCACAAAGAGGCCTGCTGAGCACCCAAGCTGTGGCAAAGCATTTCATGCAGCCAGTAGCTTTGCAGCAGCTTCTTTATGCAAATAAAGGATTCCCTCAAAGTTCAAGCACTGTCAGTGATGACACCTGAAGAGCCATAGGGCACCAGTGCTGCTAAAAAGGTCAGCATTAATCAAGAATTCCCTTCCATCAGCGCATGTGGGGTTTTTTTAGAAAGGAAGCAGGTTTGCTCCAAGGTTTGTGCAGTCACTTATTTTAGAGCACCCCAATGGTATATGTCTGGAGTCTTGATGAAGGTGGTCATGCACGTGACAAACCTAAGAGGGGTCTCCTTGGAATGGACTGCTTTTTTATTCTTCTGGGGTTTGCATGGCACTCTGAGACTGATCAAAAACAGTGACAGCTAGATAAATGTGTTAATTAAGTGCTGGCCACAGGTTCTTCTTGACCTAAGCTTTGAACAAAACCTCTCCTTTTCTCAGCCTTTTGACTCCAACCATAAAACTTTGGACAGATCTTCACTGAAGCACGTTTTATTACCCAGAAAATATATAGTCACAGATCAGAAAGTAAAGTACAGTGACCCTATTCCCCTCTGACAGATACCACCTGCAGAACCTGACATCAAATAGCATTAACTACTCATCAGAACCATGCATGTGTCTGGCTTCCACAGGAGGAATTCAGGTACGCATTTCGGATTAAGAAAAAAGCTGGGATTGTTCAGGTACTGCACAAGCTTTCTGGAGAAAAGATGAGGGCCTGAATATAGCTGTTTCTTTGAGTTCTACATTTCAACACATAAGAAAATGCAGAAGCAAATGAATGTTCACCTAAGCCAAGTTTTCTCCGTGTCCCCAGTGCCAGGAAGAGGTGCTATGCACAGATAGCTTGCAAGCCTGACCTCCGTGTGACCCACTTCCCTCCTCTTCCTCCGGTATCCACAAATGTAAAACAGAGATTACTAGAGAATATCCCCCAGCTGATTCACTTTAGTATCTCCTTAGGAATTCATCCAATCCCTGTTTTGAACTTCTAACAGATTTGGAAAGATGTCTACCCTTGTGCAACAAAGTATTTTTACGTATTTTATATTGTTCTGCTAATAGAAGCTGAAATCGTAACAGTGCCAATTTTTTTATGCTTTCAATTCTTCTTATCTGTTCCAAGAACTTTTCCAAATCATCTTGTTTCCTCCCACTGGAACAATGCTTCTTCCTTGTTCATTGTTAATTGACTCCTCTAGGCCTATTTCACAGTAGAAATCATTATATGGGTCTAACTTCCCTCTGCCACACTCGATTCCACAAATTTTCCCTGTATTTGTCATACTTCTTCCTCACACAAAGGATCTAGATGCAAAATAAATGCACCTCAAGAACTCTCCAGGGTAGAGAAAATGCTGTACCTTTGCAAATACAGTCTTTCCTCCTCCTGCACATTTTGCACTGTGACTCATATCAGCTTAATATTATCTCTCAGCAAGAACCATTAAAAAGATAAATGAGCACAACATCTGGGAGAGTCAATAAACTACTATTCCAATTAATTTGTGCTGCACACTGATTCATCACATTTAGGCAGAGTACAAAAAGTAGAATTAATACCTCTCATTCATGATAAACAGGGAATCATGATAGTGTTACACATCAAGCAAAAGGCCTCCCCCCCCCCCCCTTTGTGCCCCCAGTTCTGTCCTGCTATAATTGCTCCTTTGCCACTGAGATGCCCTTGCAGCAGTGGTCACACATCTCACTGGGATAAATCTCACAATGCTGTTGTGAAAAGCTGTCACTCAGTGCCTGTCCAGCACTCTGAGCATGACATAATACTGCCTACCTTCTTTCTTAGACAATAATTACAATAACTGCTATTCATAGAAATTTTTCTACGCCCCAAACAGGAAGTGAATGGGGGGGGGGAGCAACACATAATTTATCGCTCAGGGTTTTAATATAATGAAGTTAATGTGTTTTCTTCAAAAATTCTATTACTATTTATGGGCATATAAAGCACCACAGAAAAATGATTGGTTAAATAAATAAATCATTTTGATAGCTGCTGTATATTCTTTTATCCTCTGTTACTAATTGAGATTATTTTTAATGACACCAAACTACTCTGAAAATATCTGAGAGGAGAGCAGAATTTATTGAGAAAACCCTTGTGGATTTTTTACAGTCTGTTCAGTTGATTCATTTAATTTTGAGAGAAACACTCTAGATAAAATGTATAACTAAGTTTAAAGGAATACTTCCTCAAGAGCATACTTCATAGCTGGCTTGATCATGAGCTTCCTACAGATTATCCAGATAGAGTTGTGTCTGTGTCTCTTGGGATCCCTTAAGTATACAATGACACTCCAAAAGCTGATTCTGAATGTTCTCCAAAGAAAGGCATTTATTTCCTTGTTTACCATGGAAACACCAGGCGTCTTGAAGCTGATCTTCCATGCTCTGATTATACATTTCCTAGTGGGATCCAAATTAAGAACTTCCATAGCTCTTAAAGGGAAGAAAGAGACGCTTATTTTCATGAATTTTTATTAAACCCTTGAGGGTCTAATAGGGTGCCTAACTTAGAAGCATGATCACTCAAATGACCTCTACAGTCAGTGGACTGAGCTGAATCATGCTCACCAGGGTAACTAGGATCTGCACTAATTAAAAAGGGAGCTATGGACAGCTCCCCCCCATGACTCCCCAGGGGCAGCCCGAAGGTATCTGGGGAGATTATGAGCCTCTGTGCCATCTCCCAACCCACACAGGAGGCCAAGTTAGCATCTCTTTAGATAACTACAGTGCTTTCCCTTAAATCTCTCTGCCATGACACATACTTGGTTAGAGTAGCTTTACAGCTTAGCTTGTAAATCTAGTCTTTCTTCCTAACTAAAATTCATTCACAGCTGCCCTGTGTTTCTGGAGACTTTCTCAATGCCTCCACATCATGTTTTGCTATGCCTAACAAAGATGGACACTGATCTCTTGAAACTACAGCAATTAAAAAAAATATTCTAATTAAAGATACAGACACTTTCTTCCATCTATTATGTACTTGAATTACATACATATTAAACACAATTAAGTTCCTGAAAATAATTTTTTCCCTCAAAAGATTTTATTTCACTGACAATTTTTATAGTGATTTGTGTAGTTTTTAAAGAAACATTGGCAATTATAGTCAAGTTTCTAACATTAACACTGGGAAGCAAAAGCCCAGCTCTAGAATATTGACAACATTATAGAATGAAAAATTTGAAGAAATTAATTGTTATTTATGTTTTCCATTACTTGCCTGATAGGCACTCCTCTAAAATACAACAGGAATTGGAGTAATACAGAAATTACTCCCTTTGAATTTTCATACTGTAAATAAAGGAGACTGCGCAAACAGGGAGAAATGAATTAACAGCTGTCCATCACATTTATCTTCTTTGATGGAAAGAGAAGATGACAACTGTACCCACTGGGTACGGTTTCACTGTCCTGTTATTGATTTTACTCTAATTTCTGAGGATACTTCTCTCAGTACAACTGTGCACAGATACCTGCACTTTTATCTATGTAGAAATAAACATGATGTTATCAATTTCAAGTATAATTTATCTTCGACAATTTTACTTTCTTCTCTACAAAAGGAAGACACAAGGCTTCAGCGAGGAAAAAAATATGCAATTCACAACTCTAGGGCACAGCTGCAAACCTTTGTCAAGCACTATGTAAAATGTTGTATTTCCAAAATTCTAAGCACAGAATTTTAAGTTTAGAATACTAGACTCTGAAGACATAGACTAGACAACTGAAGTATCCCTGAAGATCACACATTATTCACTTCTAGGTGAAAGTAATCTATGGTACTAAAAAGTCTTAGAAAATTGACATTTCCTTCTCTGATGCAACTTAATTTTAAGCAAACACCCCAAAATTCACTGCAATTTTATAACAGAAGATATCTGGAAAGAAGGAAGAAGATGCACCCTATTTCGGCATTTAAAAGGGGAAGGGAAATAACACATTTTCACAAATGGTTATTAAACAAAGAATGTTTTACTGTCCTGGTTTTGTTGGGATAGAGTTAAATTTCTTCTTAGGAGCTGGCACAGAGCTGTGTTTTGGATTGAGAATACTCTTAATAACACAGATGTTTTAGTTGTTGCTAAGTAAAGCTTACTCTAAATCAAGAACTTTTCAATTTCCCATGCTCTGCCAGTGAGGAGATGGACAAGAAACTGGGAGGGAGCATGGCCGGGAACAGCTGACCCCAACAGGCAGACGATATTCCACACTATGGAACATCATGCTCAGTACATAAACAGAGGGGAGGTGGCCAGGATCTGTTGATCACGGGTCAGGGATGTGCTGGGCATCCATCAGTGGGTGGTGAGCGACTGTACCATGAATCACTTGTGTTTTTTGGGGTTTATGTCTCTCTTCCCATTTCCTTTCCTTTCCATCATCATCATCATCATCATCATCATCATCATCATCATCATCACCATTATTACTCTTATTATTTTACTCCAATTATTAAACTGTTCTAACTGTTGTTATCTCAACCCGTCTTTTACCTTTATCCATTTCTCCTCCCCATCCCACTGGGATGGGAGGGGTGGGAGGGTAGGGGCTAAGTGAGCAGCTGTGTGCTGCTTAGCTGCCAGCTGGGGTTAAACCATGACAGTGACGTAAAGAGAATGTCCCTAAAATCATGTTCTCATCTACTCAGCAATGCTGATCATGCTTTTTTTTTCAAGTGAAATTAAAGTTATTGTATACCAAGTTCTGTTTGCTGATGGGTGAAAAGTGGTACAGAAGACAAGCACAGTGTTTGCAATGGCCAGACAAGCAATGCCACAAATCAGAAAAATAACCATGACATTTGCTGACCAAGTCTGCAAATGCAAATGCAAATCTGCACAGACAACCCAAACACAGAAGTGCCCAACAGCCTTAAAGGCACTCTCAGGACACTGGAAAAGAAATCAAGGGCCTGAATGGTTGAGCAGGAGCAAAAGTGAGAGTGGCTTGCAACACTAAGATATTAATAAGTCTAAGAAAAGAGATGTTTTATACTAATGCTGCTTCCCATTGTAATTTACGAATGTAGCCTTACATGGCATGTCTAGAAATATATGAACCAAGATCCATGCACAAACACTCAAAAGATACAATGGAGAGGAAAAAAAGAACAAGCTGAAAATACTTTTCTTAAATAGTTCATTGTGGACCAGTTTGAAAAAATCCTTTAGTAAGGATTAATATTTTCTTCAGCTGCAGTAAAGAATTTCATTTTTTGCAAAAATATGCTTACTGTCTTCATCTCTAATTTTACTTTTGATTTCATGAGGGTTTTACAGTGAGAATATTTAGCATAAGCAGAAAATGCATGTTATTCATATTCACAGTATCCAAGGTTATGTTGTCTATTTGGATATAGTGGCAGCACTGACAGCCAGTCAAAAGATAATGCTCCACTTCTATGGGAATTCCCATCATTTTGAAATTACCTTTCATTCCATGAGAGAAACTGTCATTTCAAAACAGATTTCAGAAAGGACTAATAATATTAAAGCATCTTAATTTAAGTGCAGCTCTTTTTATTAACCTCCTGTCTGGCTTCAATGAGGCAGCTTGGGTTTTCAGAGAATGTGCTTCATAATTTAAGGGTTAATTAAAACTACTTTTTTCCATTTTAATCAGTTTCACAGCCTTGGGCTGTCATAGAGCTTGGTTCACAAATTGTTGGCTTCATGCATTTGCAGATAGAGGTTACTTTTAAACTATTCAATTACCAGGATTATTTATCATCACTTTTTATTCCTGTTAAGAGAAGCAAGAATGTTTCTTTGTAAAACAACAAGGCAGAAAAGCACTGAAGCACGATGACTTTACTGACTTTATCACTGCTTTGACCTTGCTGTCCAAACCTACTCTCCTACCTTCACTCCATGCAGATGATTACCAGGTACCTCCCCTCCAGTTATTACCCCACAGAATTACAAATAGCAGTTTTTGAGTTCATAAGGTTGCCCCAACAGAGCACTGTAACATAACATACTCCCCAAATGGTAGTGAGAATAAAAAAATATATTCAGTCAAACTGACTCCCTGATGTTTTGCTGACTGCACCAACAGGCTATACAATATACAAGCTTTAGCTCCAGCACGTAAATGAGAGCGTTTGATGTGGAAATATATGCACAAAACTAGGAAGCTATGAGGGAGGGAGAAAATGGCTCAGAGAAGAGCTCTACCACACAGCCTTCATTCTTTTATGACCACTGTTTGCCTAGATGGGAATTCTGTCTGTTCTACCATTATTTTGAGTCTCACATTTATGTTAGGTAATAAAGCATCATAAAACAACCCTGCGCTGCACTGGTCATACTCTGAGAAGTGCATACCAACACTTACAACAGTCTGTCTACAGCCATTTTTTGCAGGAGGTGTTACTCCACTGCGCAGTAACAGGCAATTGGGGAGCTACCTTGGCAGCATCCTCTTGAGAACACAGAGAAAAGGACTATGAGACCTAGAACTTCTTCTGAACAGACTTTGAGAAAATAGATGGTTTCTTCAGTTTTGCTGTCTTCAGTTACAGTCTTGAAATCCATAATATTCATTCAGACTTAGTTGTCTTTCCTCTTACTTCCTTGGTCTCACTGTTAAAATGACTGAACTGAGCAACAAGAACAGACACTACAGAAGTTCTACTGGACTTCAGAAAAATCTCACTTGGTCTTTCACACTAAGTTTCTTTTAACTTTTGTCAACATCTAGATGTTTATTTGGAGAACAACACTAATGATTCATGTTGATTCAAGGCTCCAACCAGGTTTTCACTCTGATTTTGGGAATCAGGTTGCCCAAAACTGAATCTCATCTATGAGACAATCAAGAGGGAATTGAAGCAGAAACAGTAGCTTGAAGAAAAGAAGTCAAATGAAGGCTGCAAAGAAGAGGTGATCTGAATGGCAATGACTGATTGACACAATTACCTGAGTTCAGTGAAGCATCAGAAGGAGCCCATGTGCAGCAAGAGTGGGTTAGAGAGCTCCACCAAAAATTTCAACTTGCCACTGGCAGAGCCTGAAGAGCAGCCAATTTTGCTCTCAGGTCCTTCCCTCCTCCTCCATCCTGCATTTCCAGTTCGATGTTTCCACCCTCAGGAAATGGGAACATTATGTGCCACTAATACTTCAGCAGAACAGAAATAGTCTTAAGAGGAAAAGGGAAGGCCAAGCAGGTTACGGTAGAAAGATATTTCAGGCTCATAGCATCGCTTTCTAATGCATGTTTGTATTATTTTTCGTGCCAGAGATGAAAGCAACAACACATAATTCTCAGAGTTCATCCTGCCTCCTCAGTGTCTCAAAGGCTTATTTATATTTCAGTGTGGATGCTGGGGCTCACTGCTCTTATTACATCCACGTCCAACCTCAAAACCAAAGGATTACATTTAAAATGAAGTGAGTACAATGAACCACTTCCTTTCCTTGGATATCAACCAGTCTTGGTCCTAACAGAGTGGATGGAAGGTACATTTTCTGTCAGGAATGTAGTCCCTCCCCCAGCTGGTGGTAAGACTATAATAATAGAAATGAAATAAGGAGGATGGGCACCTTTATTTAGACAATATCTGGCCTACAGTCCCTTGTCAACTGCAGGATTTTTGCCAGCATATTTCTTTAAGCCTCCCTAGTCATATTTTTAAATGTCATCAGCAATAAGGCTTCCATGACTTTCTACCATCTATGTGGGTCTTTGCTGGAAGAAACCACACCTTAATACTGAACCCAAACCCATCTACTTTGGGCAATTTGAGCCAGCCCTTTTTCCTTTGGCCAGCACATTGCCTAGGATCCTGTCAATAGTCTTTTAGCTACTCTAGCTACTCCAGAGCAAACCCTTTTCACTCATCAGTAAGCTAGTGCTTTTTAATAGCGTTTTAAAAATTCCCCATAGTCACCTAATCACTTCTGTTGCTCTTCACTGAGCTCCCAGTTCATCAGCGCTCTGGCAGAGAAGTTCATGCAGTCAAACACAAATAGTCTCTGTGCATTTGCATTAGTGCCATCAAGTCAGGGACTGTCCAATTTCAACATCACAGGTTCAGAGGTGTAAAAGAAAAACAGGAGAAAATGCCAGGCTGATATGCTATGATCTGGATGGAAGAGGGGAAGGCTAAGCCTTTAAAAAATAATCTAAAAACTAATTTTAAAATAACTTTCTAAGGACTTAAGGCAATTTCCCCCTTCCCACTCTGATTTCCATATACAAAACTCTTTTCAACACTGATCTGGTACAGTGGCCTGGTACAATTATCAGCCAGGAGAAGCACTGAATGTACAAGTCAATGGACCCTATTCTGATCCTGTCAATTAGGACTGTCCAGTAGGTGTTAATTTATCAGAGTAAGATCTGTTTTAGCTTAATTCTTTTAAAGAATTTAACATTTTTGTTTTTACTCTATTTCTAAAGACTGATTTGCTTTCTTCACACTCTGTCATCATGCACACTTTTTGGGGGGTAATGCATTAGACACAATCAGAAGAATCTATTTAGGAGACAATTTCTTAAGCTATTCTTATCAGGTAACAAGGATCTAGTCACTAATTTGATTTCACAGAATAACAGAACGATTTGGGTTGGAGGGGACCTTAAAGACCATTCAATTCTGACCCCTGCCATGGGCAGGAACACCTTCCACTAGACCAGGTTGCTCCAAGCCCCATCCAGCCTGGCCTTTAACACTTCCAGGGATGGGGCACCCACAGCTCTGCTAGACAACCTGTTCCAATGCCTCACCACTCTCTGAGTAAAGAATTCCTTCCTCTACACCAACCCTTCAAGTCTGAAGTCTTTCCCAGGTATTGTATTGCTTACAGGTCCTTGCCAAAAGTCCCTCTCCAGCTCTCTTACATCCCCTTTACGTACTGGAAGGCCACAATAATGTCACTCCAGAGTCTTCCCCAGTCTGAACAATCCCAGCTCTTTCAGCTTGTCTTCAGGAGAGGTGCTTCACGCCTCTTCCTGGACTTTTCTGGCCCTCCCTTCATGGCCCTCAATCTTCTGCCTGAGGATGTCCTCAGCTCTTTCAAGAACCTCCAGCTCTCTGAGACCATCCAGAGCCACTTCTAATTCAAGAGTGGTAAAATTAACCATGAGAAACACACAACCGTCAACACCATTCTTAAGAGTCTGAGTTAAGAGGACTTCTGACTGAAACAAGGAGCACAAGTCATGCATCATTCGCATTACGTTATTTCACCAAATGTCTTTCTGGTGCTCAGCCTGGGGCCCCAAGCAAAAGGGTAGTTACAGTAAGGCTCAAAATGAAGACTAATTACTCTTCAGCATCTGACTCCACATACATGTCCCAGCAGAACAAGGCACGTGCAAACTAAGATTCCCTCTGTCAAAGCCTCTACCTATCCCCTAGATTTTACCAGACTGCTGATTTACACTCAAGTCACCAGAATTTGCTCTCACATCACATGAGAACATTTTTATGTACTTCTAACATGGTTAGATACTGGAAGAGGAGAAGACCACTAAGATCCTCTCTGTACTAGCAACAAAACAACCATTCCTCAACAGCGCTATTCCATTCCTGATACCACGGTGGATGGCAGTGCTAACTGCTGATAGGGTAGCCCCTTCATGGACAACACATGCACCAAACGGGATTACTGAACTCACTGAAAAGCGAAAATGTCAGTACATATTTGCATCCCTATTGCTGCTGGCACCAGCTGAAAGCCCACTGACATTAGAAAGGGAAGGGACCATCTGGGAGACAACTGCAGGCATGCATCCCAATCCAGCTGTGCTTCCAGCAGCTTCTTCCTGGCTCAAACCCAAGAAGGAGTAATTTCAAACATCTTCTGGTAAAGAAAGCATTCCGGATTCTGCGTACTGGAATGAAATTGATCCTAGCTGTGAGTGAAACATTACATTTGGAAATCCAACAGTCTTACAAACAGCCCAGTTTGAATTTCCAAATTGAAGTTATTCAAAACCTGCCCAGAAGAATCTGCAATATTGTCCCTCTTGTGACATCCCACTCTCTTCTTAGAGAATAGTTAAGAAGATAAGAGAGTTCTGCCAAGGAACCAGGCTTCCATTTGCAGACATCCCCAGGATCTGAGAGAAGCTGTGGTAAGCCTGATGCTAAAGGCTTTCACACAGGCGTCTGTATCCTACACACTGCCTCTGAAGTGGTCAGCTGGGCCAAACAGATTCATATCATGTGAGTGTTTTGCAGTAAGTGGGAGAGAGATCAGGTCATTCAGGGAGCTTTGAAAGCTTTACAGTAACTTGGAGAAACATCAGTATGCTAAAACAGAAATATCTTACAAAGAGTCAGTAGTTCTCAGTCTTTAGCTTCTAGGGTTTAATTACATGATTTAGACACATTGGATATTTTCCAGAGACATGGCACAGAGCAAAAAACTGTACTTGGAAACTGCAGAATCAGCAGAGGAATCATTTACTTGGCAAGCTTAAGGAGACAGAGAAAAAAAAAAAAGCCTGTCTGAAAATGAAGTCATGTATGTTTCAATGTGCAGGTCTGGGCTGGCGAGAATTCCCATCCCAAGGTGAATCAAGAGCTTAAGGATTCAGCTTTCATATGTAAGACTGTAGTTTTCAGTCTGGAGAGGCTGTGTTCTTATGGTACCCAGCATCTTCTCTGCTCTTTGCCCGGAGCTGTGTGCACACTCGGGCATGCGCACATGAGTGTACACACCGGCATGGGGGTGTGCATGTGAAATGTTTGAACAAAAATCTTCTTGACAAGCAGGCCTGAGTAGCAGAATGCACAGGGGCTTCTGGAGGCATGGAAAACTGAAACCAGTGACTAGAAGAGCTTTTGTCAGAAGTGGTCTCAAGAACAATCTTCATGTAGCACCTCTGGGACAGAAGCATCAGCTTTCTCCATGGTGACTTTTTAAGAGGCAAGACAGCACCTTCAGTATAAAATAAGGTGCCAGGATCTTCAAAAAGTACACATATTTTAACTGCATTTCTTAAAACACAACATAAATTAACAGTATACTTCCAATAAAATTCTGTTTCTGGTGGCAGAGGAGTATTTATTGAAAGCTCAACAGACTGCCTCTGAAAAGGAAGTACTAGTGTAGTTTTTTGTTAAGTTTAAAACTCCTTGTATAAATCAAGAGTGAGAAGAGTGACAACATGAAATGGCTTTTTCTTACTCAGAGTTGCTGCTCACATGTTTGACTGCTGTGGCTGACATGAGCAATTAAGGAGCTTTTATCCTTTTGGGGGTCTGTTTACCCTCATGCTCATGTCAAAGCAGCAGTGGTGCTGCTCACGTCAAAGCAGCACTGGAGAAAAAGTGCTAGCTTGCTGTTGTACAACATCTACAGAATTATTTACAAAATACACCTGTGTTACAATTGTGTACACCCCTGAAGCTCATGACACTTCATAGTTGCCAAAGAACAAACATGGAGAGAAAAGTGATATCCAGCCCAAAATTTATCAGGTAGAAGCTAAAGTATAAGGTGATAATGAGTTGGAAAACTGCTGAATGCGTGCAGTCAGTAGTTGGAAGAAATACCTTACCTGTGTTTCTGAAACTCGCTAACAAAATCAAAATCAACAGCAAGATATAACAGTAATATAATACTAAATCAGGTTTAACAAAAAAACAACAGCAAACAAGACTAAATAATGACAGTATTATAGGAGCTCATCAGTTTCCCCTAAACCTTTAATCAACTTTTCACAGAAATAAAGCTTTTTGAAAAAAATCATCACATGTTTATGACCAAAACCAGGCAATCTGGAATATTCTTAATAAATACTTTTTAATGACAGCACCCTTTTTAGAAGACACTGCCCTCTTGTTTGGCGGCTAAATGACATTACAAAGCTCTAGCTTGACCACCAATTTGTACTTCTTCCACCTTCTATTGTTTATGTGTGCAGTAAACATATGCAATATGGCCACAAAAATGAAAAATAAAAATATATTGTGCAACCTTAAGTGTGCTCCAAAAGCACTCTGCACTAATCTGCAGTGACTTCAGGTTAACCCTCTGTACAGAGATTGCTGATGGATAATGAAATACAAAGAAACTAAGGTTTTAGCGGAGCAAATCTGGAGGCAGGAGCATTCCTGAACCAGAGGAAAAACATGCATAAATCTTCTGACAGTCCAGGGAAGGAAAGCTGGCCAAAAAACAAAACTGTCTTAATTGGAGGCACACGAGATAACGGGGCTGGGGGGGGGGATACACTCATCTCTTACATGATTCTCTGCATATGGCACATGCAATATCAGAGGGGAGAAGGGGAAGCCATCTGCACCTGGGCACAAAGAGGGATCCACACAGTGAATCCGTACAGGCATAAGGAAGACAATTCCCAATGGGCTAAGGGATCAGCTCCCTTGTCAGACACATCTGCTGGCAGCCTATGGGAGCATGCTGGAGAATAAGCAGCTGCCTCCTTGGAGCCACCAGCTGCCTTCCCCCCAAAAAGGATTTACACTGTGCCATTGGTCAGCCTCCAAGCAAAATACAGGAGGCAAAGACAGTAGCAGCCTTGGGCAAAAGAAAAAAGAATTAGACATCTCCTCCCCAACCCCCTCCAAAAAGTCTCAACAACCTAAGCTGTTCATGCCACAGATAACAGCTTGGAAGAGCCGAGAACTTCAGGACAATGCAAGAAAACATGGCTTTCTCTGGCGTTTCAGTGATTAAATTAGAAAGAGATACAATCCTACTTCATACAGTATCCAGTGTAGCAAAGTGATGCTTTTTCCAAAAATCAAAACACATGGCCATGCAAACAATTCTGAGCAGCTCAGTGCAAGTGCAAGAATGTCAAATAGGAGAACTCAGAAGACAAGAAAAAAATGTTCAGTCGCTAGAGGGGCATGCAAGTCAAGGAATTAAAAACTGCACATGAGTAATTTGGCTAAGAGAGCATACAGGCAAAAGGCAGTAAAGGAAAGAATGCAATTATGTGCAGTTATCTGAAGCTTGCCAATACATTAGCAAAGTAAACTGAAGTAGTGCAAAGTGTTGAATTTAGAGAATGAACTTCTAGAGAAAAACAGTATTTTTTTCTGCAATGAGATGGGGTGAGAAGGATTATTAGATTGTGGACTATCTTTTCCTTTCATTCTCCCAAAGGAACATCAGCATTGGGATGATTTCAGACTGGAAATACCTAAAATGAAAAATGAAGAAATACCTAAAAAGTAGCCAAAAAATCTTGTATTAACGGCTTAGGGCAGGTGGATCAGCTGTGACTAAACATGAAGTGCACACACATCCAGTTCCATGCTTTGAATTAGAACCTATATAACAATGAAAAAGGAAGCCTCCTCCTCCATTGCAGCTGAGGCTACAGATTTGTCTCTGTAACAGACATGCCGGATGGCAGCTAACTCTCCTTGACTTTGTTGTTTCCATTTGCCCCTTCACTCTACTTCACCACGAATCTGCATGACCTGGTATCACTGCTAATGAAGGATGCCCCTTGGGAGATCTGCTTCCCCATCTTCACTCTCTGATTTCTGGAACCTGTAGGAAAGGCAGGTGATGATCACTCTCCTTCCCAGCCAAATGAGGGTGGTAATAGCGAGAGAAACTTCAGAGTAAGTGAAATCATCTCAGTGGATACCACAAAAGGCAAAATTAAAATTACCCATCACAACAGCCCCTCCCACATTCACAGATTTATTTAGCTTGAGTAGTAGTAACTTGCATCATCTCCTTGAAAAATAGCCTAACACGGCTTTTCTCTGCCACAAGCACTCATACAGCCATCTGTCCCCCACAAGAGCGCTGAGCAACCCTACCCACAGACAAGGCCACACAGCCTCCCTTGTGTCGTTCCACGAGGATCGTGAACCTACACCAGCATCCATCAAGCCCCACTTCAGAGACTTCAAAGGCAGCATTTCCCTACGGCTCTCCAAGGGGGCTAGAGAGAGAGGGGGGAAACACCGCTCGGGGAGCAGACCAAACGCACACGGCCGTGTGGAAGGGCTCTGGGGGTGATGGCAGTCTCCGAGAGCGAAGAGGCCGGGACCCGATTCCCCACATCAGTGCCCACGGCGGGCACCTGACAGCAGACGTGCGCTCGGGGGATGGTCCCGGGAACGCCGCCTTTAAACAGCACACACCGGGAAAGGAGGAAAAAGAACATCACCTGAGGAGTTTTAACCCCTTTCCAAGTAGTCCTCGTTTGTTCTGCGCCCCCTCCCCCGGATGGCAGAGACCCGCGGGTACCCGCGACCACGTCCCGCTCGCTCCGAGCGCTCCGGCCGGACTCACAATGCCCGTCCTCGCCCGCCCGCAACGGTACCTTGTGCAGGACTCCAGCAACACTCCCTCCACTTCCCAGCATTACTCGAGCAGTGTTCGCAGGAGCCCTTCCCGCTAGAGCCGCGCCGCCCGGCCTCCCGGCATCAGAAAAGTTGGACAAAGACCATTTTCACCGCGCGAGTTGCACCATCCCGGCGGGCCAGCGCCAGCTCCCTCTCGCTCCGCGCCCAACGCCGCTTTGTCCCCCGGCCCCGGGCACAGCCTCTGGCCTCGCTCGACGTCTTTCAACAAGTCGGCTGCTTGTGAGCAGTCCCGACCCTTACGCTCCCCTTCCAGGCCCTTCACTGGGAATGTGCTCTCCCCGCCCAGGTTCCCCCTCCTGCAGGAGTCTCCCTTTCTCTCGCTTCCCAGGATCTGCCTTGTTCCTTTCTCCGGGCTCCACTCTCTCGCTCGCTTTCTCTCCCCCCTCCCTCCCTCCCTTCTCGCCGTGCCCCTCCTCCATTCTCTCTCCGCCCCCCCGACCTGCTTTCCTTCGCAGAAGCCCAGCGACGGCAAATGGGGGTGGGGGCGCTGCGAGATCCCGCACTCCAAGGCGGCTGCAGCCACTCCTGTCACTTCCACGGCCATCGCCATCCTGTGTGCCCCACGCCCCGCCGGCTCCCCCGGCCTCCGGCAGCCTCCCCTCGGAGCCGCTCCGCTGGGCGGGTCGCTGGGCGGCACCGGCTTCCCTCCGCTGCCGAAGCCCTCCCGCTTCCCCCAGCCAGCCTCTTCTAGAGGGGGATTTTCCAAAAGGGTCTTCCCTCACCTCCTGCTCTCCGGGGATCCCGAGCGTGGCCGCAGCTGTGCCTGCCCCAGCCTCTGGGCGAGCCCCTGCCCCAGCCCCTACCCCTGCCAGGTTCAGGTCAGGAAGGACAGTCTGGCTGCACAAGACTGATCCTTGGTCAGTCTGTCTTGACATTGTTGAAATCTGTGTTACTGTGTGCCATCTCCTGTTGGTCTGTATAACCCAGCCTCAAGTTCGTGCATCTGCGCTTACTTGTACTCCACCTCCAATGCTTCCTCTCTACTCAGCCCTTGAGAGGCTCCTCTGGAGTGCAGTGTCCAGTTCTGGGCTCCTCATTAAAGACAGACATGGAGCTCCAGGAGCAGGTCCAGTGGGGGGCTACAAAGATTATTAACAGGCTGGAGCACCTTTCTCATGAGGAGAGGCTGAGCGAGCTGGGCCTGTTTAGCCTTTAGAAGAGATGCCTGAGAGGGGGCTCATCAATGTCTATAAGTATCTGCAGGGAGGTGTTGAGGGGGGATCCAGGCTCTTCTTAGTGGTGCCAGGCACTGGGACACGGGGCAATGGGCAGAAACTGATACACATGAAGTTCCACCTGAGTATGAGGAAGAACTTCTTCACTGTGCAGGTGACTGAGCATTGGGATGGATTTCCCAGAGAGGTTATGGAGTCTCCCTCACTGGAGATATTCCAGAAACATCTGGACACAATCCTGTGCCGTGTGCTCTGGGATGATCCTGTTTGAGCAGGGAGGTTGGAGCAGGTTGGAGCAGATGATCCCTCCCGTGATCCCTTCCAACCTGACCCATGCTGTGATTCTGTGAAATGTCACAGAGGCAAGGCACTTCCTTCACTCTAGGTACTGACAAATCTCAATCATGTGGGTGAATCAAACAGGGTTTCTCAGATATTCCAAAAGAGAACCTCACCTTCCAGTGTGGAAACAAAGGACTGAAAGCACCTTTCTTGAAGAATCTTTCTGGATGTCTCCTGTTTCCTGCTAGTGCAAGAACAAGAGTCTACCTACTCATTCTGCAAATGTCACTGGGCTGCATAGAGAGAAATGCCAGCGCATGAGGCACACAGCATTACCCTCCACTCATTCCTACCATTCGGTGAGTTACACAGCCGAGTGGCACAAAATGAGGGAGGGTGCAGTGAGCTAAACACAGCATGCATTAGGACTGGATGGAAAAGATATCAAAACTCAGTGCCTTACAATTCATAAATGCTTCTGTTCCCAAAGTAACTCTCTTTGGTTTGAAGTATCAGCTTCACAACACACACAATAGAAAGTGACTGCGATTCTCTTCCACGTAAGACACTGTACACGTACAAAAGGAAAAAGCACATTCAGTAAAGTTCTGCTTAAAAGAAGCACCATCAGTAGACAGTGACACATCTCAGTGTTCAAAAAGCTAGGGCTGGTTTCCACAGAGCACAGCGTTTTCTAGCAGTTCTGTGTATATGCAGAGTAACACAAATACCTACTTCTTCCCAGACAGCATAGTTTCTTTCTTAATCCTCTCTGTGGGGGTTTCTAGACACCAATTACAACAGACCTCTTTCCTTCCAACTTCCCTCCCTCTCCCTCCCCCCATGTGATTCTAAAAGAAATTTACTTCAGGAGAAATTGCAGGTATTCAGCTCCTTCTGGAATCTGGTCCTTACTAGCTGGGTAGTAAATTTTTGCACATATGTTTTCCTTTCTTCCTCATTTTACTACTATGAGGAGCATCTGGCCCCTAGAAAGGAGCAGTGGGACTGTACCATTGCACCGGGGTCGGGAAAGAGGTTAACTAGCTGCTTTGTTCAATAGCTGCAGAAACACTTCCTCCCCTTTATGGTAACGGAATATTCCCCCCAAAACCTCCTCCTCCTCCTTCTTTTGGAATGAAAGCCAAGCATGAGCGAACTGCTACGCTGAATGGGGAAGCCTGAGAAAAGTTCCTGTGCATGCGTGCACGTGCAACATCCAAACCCTCTTTAAAACTTCACCTGAAGTGAAAGGATGGCTGACAATCAATCTTTTATGAGGGATTAATTTTTACGTCAGCATTTAAATGTTTTTTTTCTCCAGTGTTGCAGCATTTTGCAATGCTGCAGAATGTGTATGTTTAAAAAAAAATTTCCAGTTTCTGAAATCTTTCCTCTGCTAGGCAAATTAACACACCCTACCAGAAAACCTCAGCCCTCTCAATATATAAACAACCACAGCCGACATGACAGAAACAGAGAATAAAAAGCTCTCAATCCCAACTACCATGCATAGATCGGATTCTCAGGAGAATCTTAAATGTGACAAAACCAGCATATCCTATGCAGCAGTGTGGCTAGCATGATAGAGAGCTGTGATCTCCAAAGAGGGCTGCATGCACCCCAAAGGGATATGCAAGGCAGCCCATTGGTGTGCAGGAGGAAAGTAATAGAATTTCAGTAGTACATAACTTATAAATAAGTAAATATATGTATAACGGGGGTGTATGCTAAAGCCTTTTACCAAGAGGGATACATGATCAAGAAAGTTTGGAGACAGTGATAAAGGCAATCATTACACAGACAGACATTCATTTTATAGACACGATTCCACACAATAGTGAGTTTCAAATGTCCAGACACACAAACAGATCTCGTAATATTTAAAGTTGCAGTTATTAAAACAATGGTCAGAGCAGTAAATCATAATTCATTTATCAAATACTCTCCTCACTGTGTGAAACGTGTTAGGTCTTGAAGAGAAAAGAATTGGAATGTGCAGGGCAGACCACACAAACCAAAGAGAAGAAAACCACCCATGAGAGAATAGCTGAGGAGGATAAAAGGGAGGGGTGAGGCTAAGACAAGGGGAATAGAGTTTCAAAGAAAAAGGAGAGAAGAAGGAGGGTAAGAGTAAGAGAGGTGGGAGACAGAGGTAGAGAAAGCAAGATACACAGAGAGCAACTATAAAAGACAGACAAGGAAAGAAAGGGATGTGAAGAAGAAAGGGAGGAGCTGGGAACAGCAAATAGAATAGCAGGCAAAGCAAAGAATAAGAAGGGTACTATTTATACATGAGAGGACATGTTTGACAAGCAGTTTTGAAGCAGAACTATTTAGTGGATAAAATCTTCAAGAAGATTTTTTCAAGGGCAGATTTATCACTGCAACTGTCTGAAATAGCACATTTTCCTTCACAGATTTCTGAAAAATAATCATACAGATCAGTAAACTAAAACCTTATAGTTTCCTTTTGGATACCCTATATCCAAAGCCTTGTTGTTTTGTTTGTTGCTGTGTTTGGTGAAGTACAAAGGTATTTTCTCCCTAAGAAAGCCTGGCACAGAAAGAGGAGAAGCTTACAGAAAATTCATGAGAGATAACTGAAGATAATTTGGGGAAGCACAGAAGTGCAAAGGACTGAGGGGCAGCTCAAGATGGAATGTGAAAAACTAGATCTTTCACTTTTACAGTCTCCACACTGGTTTTTGGCAACCACCAGTACACAGTCATGGTTTTTAATCTTTTTTAATCTTTATCACAAATAATGAGATTTTTTTACCAGCAAGAAGGCTTCTCAGTCTCAGTGCTCCCTTGAAACAAGCAGTATTCTTCTGCTTACAGACCAGGCTTATTCTGTGTTTTGTTCCTTCTTTGCCATCATTCATTTCTGCATAGGGCTTTGCTTATGAGCTTTAATGGAAGTAAATGCCAGAGAGGAGAAAAACCACAATCTGCATTAGCTGACTATTCACCCACCTGTAATTTTAATTATTATTTTCATTAAGTATGTGTATCAGTTGTTATGAAAATTATCTTCCTTGACTATTATATCAACAAATCTTTATAGTGTAACAGTGCATTAATTTTGTTAACATAGATTATTTCACATTGTACACTGTATTGTCACAAAGTTGTGAAATTTTACTGCAGTTAGTATTGTTCCTGCTTAAGTAAAAGAAACTAAAGGGTAACCTAGTCCTGGATATATGGACTTTGACAACCAAGATAACAGCAGCATCTTAGACCACATCTTGCCAGCATCTTCTGGCATCAGAGCAAGTAATTATAGCAAGACTGAATACAGGGATGTCTGGATCAACAGATAAGCAGTAAGAATTCTGCAAAAATGCAGGTGCTTTGCAGAGATTTACTGTTATTAATAATCAGAAGTGTGGGTGTAAGTGATTAGTCAAATCATGTATTACCTGAATATTTGAAGTGTATAAGAATTGTGTGTAAAACCACATTCAGGTTGCCCCAATTTGGCTGGGACACCTCATGCACGTGAATTAACATTTGCCCATTGTAATTCTATGCTTTGCATCCTAACTTCTCTCCTCAGTTGGCACGGGCCAGTTGCAAATTATCATGACAGTCTCAAAGGGGAAGAAACAGCTAGACTTGTGCCAGTTCACCAGAGCTACAGTCTAAATGTCTATCTATCCATTTTCCAGCATCCTACTTATGCAACCTGAGTGTTCTAACACACTCATCACACAGACTGAGTGCCAGTGTTCATCATGTGTTCATCATACTAACAGCCAGAGGGAAAAACAGTCATTTTTGCTGTGGACCAGGATTTGGGGAGCTTCAAAAAGAGAAGTGGCTGCCTGGGAATCCATGACTGGTTTTATGCTAAGCCTTGTTCCTTGCTGGGACTGGATACTATTTAGTCAATTTTGTGCAGACCTGCAATCCAGCTGTGTAAGTTCAATACCGTTACTAGGTTTTACCTGAATGCCCAGACCTTGTAAATTAATTTTTGCTTACAGGAACATGAGACACTACAGGGTTTCTGAAGCTGCCAAAGGGAGAAAAAGTAAAATTCATGAGCTCTGGAGCCATGACTGAGGAACAGAAATGTGCAGTTAAAGAGATGTATATTTATTTTGTATATATTGTTACTGAAGTCCTATGAATTCCCTAGAAATTATGAATGCATAGGTATATCTTTTATAAAGGGATTGAAGTTGTGAACTTGTACGTCTTTCAATATCCTCTGTATTCTATAATGCACCTGAGACCAGCCCTGTCTATCTGCTGATCCGTGTTGATCCAAGCTTCGCTCACTTCCTCTGGATGTGTGCTGCAACCACAGTTCTTGACCAAGCATGAAATTTCTAATTTCTCCTTGTGAAAACCAGAAACTCCAAACTCCTTTTGGAATACCACAGACAAAATCCCGCTGTATTTTTTTTTCAGTATTGTCTGTTTGACTTGGAAGGAAGAGGGGCTCAGGTAAACTGCAATTATCCTATTGTTCTGTTGCTTCCATAAGAGTGTTTGGAAATATTCCATACTTTAAGGAGATCTGTGCTAGATTTGGGTGACTGTTGC
Organism: Onychostruthus taczanowskii; assembly: GCF_017590055.1. Lineage (NCBI taxonomy): Eukaryota > Metazoa > Chordata > Aves > Passeriformes > Passeridae > Onychostruthus > Onychostruthus taczanowskii. The sequence goes on from NW_024499574.1 coordinate 204,289, forward strand.
TCATCTGAAGAATGACTCCAGAAAGCTGCAGAAGATTCCAAAAAGCTCTGTTTTCAGTTGCATGCTTATGCTCTAGTGGAAAAAATGGACCAACAGTTACGTAGAGGGAAAGGGAAGTTGCACTTCCTAAGTGCCCTGGGATTTCAGCAAAATCGCCCTGCTAAAAAGATCACATAACATACAACTTACTCTTGGAAGCCCAGTAGAAAAATAAGGACATTAAGTTACTGGCATTGAAAGGCAGAGAGGTGAAGGCGTCACACCCTCGGGAAGCTGAAAGGAATGGAGCTGAGCTTCTGTGAGAGAACGTTAAGGTACCCACAGGAGTTTTCTTTCTGGCTGCCAAAGAGGGTGACTGGTGCCACCCTATGTCCATACCCATCAGTAAAGGTCTGTGAGCCTGCCCAAACTTGCAGCAAGGGGTTACATAAATGACTGCCTTTCTCATTTAGCTCTTGGCTGAAAAATGAGTAGGAAAGGAGAACTACAAATTTAGTTGGGAATAAAATTATTTATTTTCTTTCAGAGAGAAAAAGAACGTGGGAAGTGTTAAAGAAATTTTGTTTAGCATGAAGCTCCACTTAATGTAATTATTTCAGGAGTTTTTTGGAGAAGGGAATGAATGGCTGGATACATCTCCTGGCAGAAAAAGTGTTTCATGAACAGAACCGGTCTGTATCCTGGCAGCTCCTGGGTTTCAGACTGAGCCAGTTTCTTCCCCAAGCAATGCTTAATTATTTGTAAGACATGGAAACATCTCAACAGAAAAATTAATTTCTCATTCAATCTCCCATGAACAGACTGGCATATTCAGGAATCCAGAGGTGGCAACATATTTCTAGAAAACAGTTTAAAAGCACTGTAGTGCAAAATGGGAATTTACTTCTAAGGCTGTAGTCCCACAGCTATTTCAACCCCACAAGAATATGAACCTCTACAGAGACAGATAACATTACACTTTTTTTTTTTTTCCTCTGCCCTTTCCTCATCACCTTCCCAGTGCTATCAGCAAAGATTTGTGCAGTGATCTGGATCAAGGACCTGATCTGTCTGAAAACTAATTCATCAAAAATTAAACGCACAAATTTGGTGTACATGTAGGAGACTTAATGGAATTGAATAAAATGCTACAGCTAGAAGATGGATGGGAAGGCAAAGGGTGGGCAGGTTGGGGAGGGACAGTCAAGAGAGTTGATGTTTGTTTTAAGTGGCCATATGCCAATCCCCAGAGTATGAGGCCTTTGAAACTGAGTATCCCATAACAGGGATGTGTTTTCAGTACCCCTTGCTGTTGCAGTCTGTGTATGAAACTGTTCTTTTCCCACCAAAAATAAAGCTGCAAAAAAGAAGGAAAGAAAATCGCTAAGAAACTATGCAAGAAAAGAAAGCTAAACCTGAAAATGCCTCCAGAAATTGTTGAAATGCTCTTGTTGAGTAAATCTGGAAAACACTGAGGGTGTGCAGGTGTGAAGTCACACAGGTTTAGCCACAGGGTAACATGCCAAGAGTAAACCCCCTATGCATTAGGCAGCACAGCTGCAGAAGGTGAGTAAGCACCTTGAAGGTAACAAAAGCAATGAACAACTGCTTATCTTCATCATGCTGGGAGTAATCTTTTACAATCACATCAGCTCTCTTGCTTATCACCCTGAATCACAGAATTATAGAATCAAAGAATTATAGAATCACAGGATGTCTTGACTTGGAAGGGACCCATAAGGATCACTGGGTCCAACCCCGTGCTCCTCACAGCACTGCCTAAATCTGACCCATATGACTGAAGTGCTCCTTGAACTCCAACAAGCTTAGGGCTGAGACCGCTTCCCTGGGGAGCATGTTCCAGTGACCAGCAGTGCTCTTAGTGAAGGAATTCTTCCTAATGTCCAATGTAAACTTCCCCTAACGCAGCTTCATGTAATTCCAGTGGAATGAAAAGACAATAATAAATACATCAGCAACAAATGGAGGGCTAAGGAGAATCTCCATCCTCTACTGGATGCTGCAGAGGCAAACGTAGTGACAAAGGATGGGGAAAAGGTACATAATAGACCTTCCTTGCCTCAGTCCTTATTAGCAAGAGCAGTTGTTCTTCAGGTGTCCAGCTCTCTGAGATGGAAGACAGAGAGCAGAATGCACCCCCCATAATCCAATGGAAATGCTCAGTGACCTGCTGCAGACACACACAGGGCTTTGGATCCAGATGGGATCCATCTGAGGGACCTGAATCACCAGGGAGGGCCCAGGTGACAGGATGTTAACAAATGTGATGCCCATCCAAAAGAAGGGCCAGAGGGAAGATCCAGGGAACTACAGACCTGTCAGGCTGAGCTCAGTGCCTGGGAGTGTCGTGGAACAGCTCATCCTGAGTGCCATCACACAGCATGTGCAGGGCAGCCAGGCTTCAAGCCTAGCCAGCATGGATTTAGGAAAGGCAGGTCCTGCTTGACCAACCTGATCTCTTTCCATGACAGGGTGCTTAGTGGATGAGGGAAAAGCTGTGGATGTTTTCTTCTGCCTGGACTTCCATTAAGCCTTTGACACCATTTCCCACAATATTTTTTTGGCATAAACTGGCTGCTTATCACTTGGGCAGGTGCACTTTCCACTGGGTTAAAAACTGGATGGCTGGGCCCAGGAAGTGGTGGTGAAAGGAGTTGTGTCCAGCTGGCCATTGGTCACTAGTGGGGTTCCCCAGAGCTCAGAGTTGGGGCCAGTCCTGTTTAATATCTTTACTGATGATCTGGACAAAGGGATCAAAGGCATCCTCAGTCAGTTTGCAGGAGACAGGCTGGGTGGGAGTGTTGACCTGCAGGAGGGCAGGAGAGCTCTGCACAGGAATCTGGACAGGCTGGATCTATGGGCTGAGGCCAGTTGTGTGAGGTTCAATGAGGCTGAGTGCAGAGTCCTGTACTTGGGTCACAACATGCAGAGTTACAGGCTTGGAACAGAGTGAAAGGAATGTGACCCAGCGTAAAGGGACCTGGGGGTGTGGCTGAACAGGAACTGGCAGTGTGTCCAGCTGGCCAAGAAGGCCAATGGCCCCTGTATGATCAATACTGTGGCCAGCAGGGCCAGGGCAGTGATTGTCCCCTATCTCCTTGGCACTGGTGAGGCCACACCCGGAATCCTGGGTTCAGTGCTGGGCCCCTCACCACAAGAGAAACTTTGAGAGGCTGGAGCAAGTGCAGAGAAGGGCAACAGAGCTGGTGAAGGGTCTGTAGCACAAGTCCTGTGAGGAGCTGCTGAGGCAGCTGGGGTTGTTTGGCCTGGAGAAAAGGAGACTCAGGGGCACCTTAGCATGCTCCACATCTGCCTGAAAGGAGGGTGTAGCCAGGTGGGGGTGAGTATTTTTCCATGTAGCAAGCAACAGGAAAAGAGGAAGCACTCTCAAGTTGTGCCGGGGCAGGTTTAGATTGGAAAATAAGGAAGATTTGTTCACCAAAAGGTTTATCAAACACTGGAACAGGTCGACCATGAAAGTGGATGATTCACCATCCCTGGAGGCATTTAAAAGATGTGCAAATGTGGCAATTAGGGACATGTTTTAGACACAGACTTGGCAGCCTTGAGTTTATGGTTGGATTTGATGATCTTAAAGGTTTTTTTCAACCTTAATGATTCTAGATTTCCTTGTGTCCTGTCTTTGTCACCAGAGGGAGAAGATCAGCATCTCTCATTCTACTTCTCCCATGAGGAAGCTGTAGGTCACCCCTCAGCCTTCTTTAGGCTGAACAAACCAAAGGTCTCCGGAGACCTTTCATCATCTTGGTTGCCTGTCTCTGGACACACTCTAATAATCTGATGTTCCTGTTACATTCTGGTGCCCAAAACTGCACACAGAACTTGAGGTGAGGTCGCCCCAGTGCAGAGCAGAGCAGAGCAGGACAATCCCACCCTCCCTTGGCCATGCTGTGCCTGATGCACCCTGGACCCAGTTAGCCCTTTGGCTGCCAGGCCACTGCTGCCTCCTGTTCTGCTTGCCACCAACCCAAACCCCCACATCCCTTTCCTCTCCAGCCTCTCATCCCCCAGTCCGTAATGTATTAGAGTCCAGGCTGTGAACAGCGCGGACTAAGATTTTGTGAAAAAAGTACGAAAAAGAATTGAAGAAAACCATGGAATAGGGAGCGTAATTTTGAACCAGACTCAGCAGAAGAGAGAACAAGTAATAAATTCTCGCTCGAGCTGGGTGCAGACACTGTGTGGAGGGCCCGGCCCGTCTCAGGCTCTGCCAGGCGAGCTCGGAGCCCCGGCCGGCTGTGTGCGTACGGACACCCGCGCGGGCCATTCCGGGGCCGCCCTCTGGGGCCGTTCTGCGGCTGAGCAGCGCCGCCCGGTGGCCAGAGCTGGTAGCGCACCCCAGCGCCCCGGCTCGTCCCTCGCGCTTCCCAGAACCCGGCGTGTGAAAGCGTCGAGTATCCAAATGCTAGAAATCCCATGAAATAAAAAAAACACAACAACTTGGGACAGTACCAGCCCTCTCCTTTTTTTGGGGGGGTCATCACTAGCACTGCACAGTTCAGGGTACCGAACTCGGTAGGAAAGTAATTTGAAACTACCTACCTAATCTCTAGCATTTCAGGGATACTGATGAATTCTAAGTGACTGTGAGTGATCACTAATCATTAACTACTACCCTGATGGGCTTTCTCTGCTGCAGAAAGTACCTTGAAGCAATGGGTGCTCGCTGTTTAAAGTCATCATTATCCCACTGACACAGTGTGATGCTACACGTGATTTAAGTAAATATCCTTTTTCAAAGTCTATTATTTCCTCTGTGGTGCTTGTTGAAGCTGTACTCCTTCAGCCAAGACAGTCAGGGTCCTGAGCGCACCAATAAGCTTTAATTGTTCTAGACAAGCTCACCTGCACTCTCCAACAATGCAGTTTCTGCCCCTTGCCTCAAAAGCTGTATTTAAACTCAAATGTCAGCGCACATCCCTTGTCTAAGCTGTCTTGTGAGCAGGTATTCACCTGTGTTGTTGGTAAGATGGGTGAAATGCACAGTTGGTCTGCACGTCCTGCCTTGCATTTGTCATTAGAAAAAAGCTCCAGAGATCTTTTATGGACTATATTTACAAATTGGCTGTTCTCATGTTGGCAGTCTTCTGCCGGCTCATCTAAAGGCTTTCTCTCCTATTTAGTGACCACTGGATTGATGCATAAATGCTTGAGAGCATTTTAAAGGCAGAGTGTCATTCAGGAAAGGCCAGCTTAAGGTTTTTGTCACTGACACAAGTGGCTATGTTACATTGCCAAAATACAGACTTTTTTCTCAGATCCCATTAGCATTACTGAGACAATATTCAGTCCTTGTACAGGCAAGAAGAGGGAAATGTCATCTTAAAAAGAACTGTAAGTTTTATGGAAACTACCAGTAGTCATGGAACTACTTCTTCAATGTCTATCACTTAGTCAGACCTGTGAGGATCCATATGTGGTTAGATCTCATCTGTACTGCAGCTCACTTGCTGCACAAAAAAAGGAGTAACAGTTTTGACAAAGATTGGACAGCTCATCCAAATAAATAAATAAATAAATAAAGAGCGTGCATGCAAAATGTGTGATACAGTTGTTTCACTGAGTATGTGTCTGCTCAGAGGGACATAGCAAATAGCTTGTCAGGGCACAAAATGCAGGTGAGGAAGAGGATACCTCTCCTAAAGCAGGTAGTGAAGGCTGCTTGCAGTGAGGTGCTTTCTGGTTTCACATTCAACAAGATGAACAAGGATGTGGTTGAAAGATTTCTGTCTATAACAGCAAGTTTGCATCCTTGGCTAAGAATTCTCTGTCTCAGAGAAAAAAATAGCTTCAAGAAAATGCTGTGACTTCAGATAAATGCAAGACTGTACTTGAGGGTCAGTTCTTAAACTGTGGCCTGTAAAGGAAGTAAAGCTGCTTTGTCCACAGTAAGGTGGGTTTGCTTTTTTCTCCACAAATAAACTAGCCTAATGTCTTGCTTCCACCTTAGTGTCCTAGGGACAGATCTTAATCCCAAATTATCTGTCTTTTGTTTTCTGCAAGTCCATTTTTCTTTTTCATTCACATTTATCCTAAAACACAGCCTGTGTCAATCTGCCTTACAATGAGTCTGTGATAGTTTAATCAGGCAGTCTGGTATTTCTACCTGCTGACTTTCTGTCATTCCCTTGATATTAAGTACTTTTTAATGAACTGCTGAAATTCTTCATTTTCCTGGACTGAGCTACTGAATGAGCAAGACTAAATCAATAAATGTTTTGAGCCAATCATTTAAGAGGAGAGGAAGTTGCCACATGCAAAGAAGTTCATACAGTCGGTTCAGGGTTCAGCATCCTATGCTCAAAGAAAATAAATTAATGTGAAAAGTTGTAAAGAACAGAAATTAATGTGAAAAAATCAGGTTTAAGGTGCATTTATCTCTTATTTCAAAGATGGAACATGTTATGAATAAAAATATACCTATTTTTATTTGGCCCTATTTATGTCAGAACATAATTCACAGAAGGAATACTCCAGGAAAATGGGACCGGTTTCATAACCAGTTTTTCAGTAGTTCTCTGGTAAAATGATTCTGTGGAAGTGGAATGTTGAATAAAGCACCATAGGAAAAGTATTAACTTCAGATTTTTCTGGAAAGTGAAAAAATAATTAAAAAGGGGGAACTGGGAATAAAGGGAGAGTCCACAGCATAACCAAATAAAAATCCAGACAAATTAATTAATGTAGACTGGAAGAAGGGAGGTTTTGTGGGGAAAAAATAAAATCCAGGCAACAGATAGAACACCTGGCTTCCAAGTGCCTGATGTCTCTTGCTGACATCATTGTTTCTCTTTACAGCTGCCGAATGTAAGGACACATTGTGAGCTCCTGACTGGAGCTGTCAGGACCAAGAGGTGTATCTTCTCTTTTTTCCCTCCATCTTTCAGGCGAGTGCTCTCGGACCTTTTGGTAGCCTCCCTGTTTAGTTTTTCAGCTGCAGGGATCATCAGTCCAGCTTTCTGGAGAGGCGCAGTGGCACTGTTCCTGGGACAGTGTGAGCATCCCGCACAAACACTGTCACCGCTGCTCGTATTTTATGATTGGCTTTTCGCAAATACTAAAATGAATATTATATGTGTTATGTTAGAAAGTTATGCTGTGTTAACATTTTAACAGTATGGCAAATGTAGTTTCATAGTTAAAAGCTAACTTTTGTAGTTAAAATAGGAACTGTGTATGTGGAATGTTTTCTTTTTAGAAAGGAATGAGGTGTTCCTACCGGATGGCGGCTGCAGGACACCTAAATCTTTCAGAGAAAGAGAATTTATTGCTCTTTTATCAAGAGAAACGAACTTCTTCCTGCCTTGTTCAGTCAAAAATACGCCGTTAGGATTAAGAGGAGAAGTTGACCGAAGTCCTGTGTTTGAATGGATTTATGCATCATGTATGAGGTGTATGAATATGCAACAGGCGATTGTTTTAAAGGGTTAATCCTGTTAACGGGGGTCCTTTTTCGGGCTTGTGTTGCCCAGAAAAAGGTACTCGGACGTCCGCATCTCTTTGTTTTTATTGTCGCATATTGTCCTCATCTCAATTGTTCAAATTTTATGACTCTAATTATATTACTATTGTTATAACCATTTTATTACGATTAAACTTTTTAAAATCTTGAAAACAAGTGATTGGCGTTTGTCGCCTGCTGAAAACACATGAGAACAGAGCTCTTGCACGGAGCTCTTTACAGGCTGAGCAGAGCTGGGTTGGTTTCAGCTGGCACTTCCCACCCTCTCTCAAGGGAGGTGCCCCGGGCTGCTTCCTGATAAATACGGGCTGTTTACCTTTTGTTAATCCTGGAAGCCGAATGAAAAAGGAACTTTTCATTAGTAAAGTCTTTTCAGAGGTTTCATTTCAGATTACAAGTACAATTACTTCCAAGTTTCAAAGAAAATTCTGAGTTAATCAATAGGTTTTTTACTAATTTTTCCAATATCTCTGATCAGTTTTGTACGTTTTTCCATTGCTATTTTACATATAAAAATAAGATTCATTGGAAAATATAAAACTGCCTTCTCCTTGAGACTGTTCTTAAAATCTGCATTTTCAGGATGTATGGAATGTGGTTCATCTACTTCAGTCTAAGGAATGCTCATCAGTGAGAAATCCATGGAAAGGTGAGCCCTCAAGTGTGTTCATGCCCTAGGGGAAGGGGAAACAGGATCAGCTCACAATCAGTTTAATTATGTGTGGGAGGGACAATTCCTTTTGACTCACCCTGTACTGAGATTTTATTAATGAATAGGGAACAGGTTGTTCTTAAATCTTGTACAGGCATTGTGCCTCTTCCCTAAAATCCTGCTCAGGAGCTGGCTGGCGCAGCTCGTGCTGAGGCTGACGAATGCTGGGGGCAGACACTGGGTCAAAGACAGAGCACCAGCAGGCAGGACAGGTGCTCAGAAAGGGCCAAAGGGCCATTGTCACCTGCAGATCGCTGGCACCTGCAGCCATCCTCTCCGTCTGCCACATTCTGCACAATCTGCTAATTTATGAAAATTATTTAGACCAAACCTTCGAGATGGAAAATATAAACCCACCTTACTCGGAGTTCATTTGGAGCAGACACAGTAGCAGCTGGATTGCTGGGACTTCTGTGCTTCCCGGTGTTTCACAGGGGATGCCCAAAGCAGGACGGAAGAGGAAGAATGAACATTCTCACTACCCTATACATGACTAATTGATTTTTTTTTTCCTTGTAAGGGCATGAATTAACAGTTATGGGTTCTAAGATTTGAAGCCATATGATTTGAATGCGGAATAAATGAATCCCTACTCTAGACAAAAGGGGGTCGAGCCCCTGTTTGTCAGACTGGCTGCATTTCTTTATGAGCTTATGAAATAAAATTTAGATCACAGATATTTTTTCCTGTAAATTTGAATTATCCCAATGGACCATGGGCAGATATTTAATTTGACAGCACCTGACAACATTGAGTATGTCCTAATGCTGTTCCATCTGCAGTCTTTTCTAGAGATGCTTGACATTTTCCCACAGGTTGAGAAAAACTAAAGGCTAAATGATGCATAAAAACTTGTTTTAGGGCCAGAAAAATGTTGAAAATTTTCAACTAGAAAAAACAAGGCTATAAATAACATCTTCCCTGGGCTGCTTTATGAGAGAAAACCGAATGTCTTTACAAAGAGTTTGATGGGTGAAGGTGTGGGTGTTAACGTCTTTGAAATGGCTCTTCATGTCTCTGCTGACTTAGGGCAGCGGGTTTGCTGCAGAGCCCGGACACCTCGGCCCCTGAAACAGACAAGGGGCTGCACAAGCCCGAACCTCTGAGCTTTGGGGTACAACAGCGGGTTCAGGGGGCAATGTGCGGTAGGCAGTTCGGGAAGGCTGCACCTTCCTAATGCCTCAGCAACGGGGAAGGAAGAGGGAAACGTGCGGCCGGGAGTTCAGGATCAAGGGAGGCTGCGCCCTCCGAAACTCGAGGGAAAAACCCCTGTGGGTATGTGCCCCAGGGGACTCTCCCTTTATTCAAATAAAGCTGAGGGACTTCCCTGTGTCCTTTTTGGGCATAAACCTCTGGCGTTTATGGATTTTCCTGAAAATTATACCAATTTTTTAACATAAATAAACTTTGTCTTCTGCTTTCTTTTAGAGTATCTTAATACAAGTTTATAGTGAATAATATGAATAGGGGAATATCCTTTAGCCCTACTGCTATTAGAAATTCAGCATAGTTCTTAAATCATCATATGTAACTGCAGAAATAAGAGATTAATTGATTTCTAGTCTTTTATATTCCTATTTGTCTGCATATACTAATTTATTGACACATATTTAATGCCAACTTTATATCACAGTTTGAGCAAAAATTGTGTTATCACATTTTGCATGTACATCAACATAGGTTCGTTCATATAATCACACTGCTCCCCAAACTCCTTTTCAGCTTCAATAAACAGCTTCAAAATTTTGTAAAGAAAATGCAATAAGGGTTTTTCTGTGGATTCAAGAATATTTATTAAAGTCAATAGTGTTAAAGCAATGGAGAAGCTCACATATATCTTAGTTAGAGAAGTTTATCAATGCTATAGAAGTTTATCAATTGAAAATCCTTTATCTTTATGAAAAAGTCTAGATACTCAAGTTTTCAAATGGAATAGCAAAGTTTATTTGTACTTTATTGTCCCAGTTTCAGCTGGGGTAGAGGTAATTTCCTTCCTAGCTGTTGCAGTGCTGTGTTTTGGATTTGGAAAGAGAATGGTGTTGGTAACACACTGATGTTTTGGTTTTTTGCTTTACCCTGAATTAAGGACTTCTTTACTTTTCCATGTCTCATGCTCTGCCAGTGAGGAAGTACACAAAAAAAGCTGGGAGGGAGCATAGCTGGGTCAGTGGATCCAGAGGGATATTCCACACCACAGAACATCATGCCCAGTATTTAAGCTGGGGGGAGTTCATGGAACCACAGCCACTGGGGTTGGTCTGAGGGTGGTGAACACTGCATTGCAATGGTGAGACCATCACTTGTTTCATTATGATTATTAATTTTCCTTATTACTATATTTGACTTTATTTTCAGTTATTAAACTGCTCTTTTCTCAACATACAGGTTTTACTTTGATTCTCCTCTCCATTCCACTGGGGGAGGTGTGGGGGGGGGAAAGAAGGGGGGTGACTGGCCATGTGCTGTTTCATCTCCAGCTGAGCTTAAACCCATGACAGTCCTTTTTTGCCAAAGTGGGGCATGAAGGGTTGAGACAAGGACAGATCCAACCAGAGCGTGTTGTGAGATTTTTTTCTTTTTTTTCTTGGTACTTTGATTACCAACTCAACATCAAATACCACCACAAATAAAGGTGCTAATGGACTTAACTGTTATTTATGATTCCCATCTTCCTTCCCAGAGAAGAAGTGTGTTCAAGCAAGTATAACTAACTGCATGAGTAATTTTCTCGGGATGTAATAAGAATTATGAAATATTACAGGATTTGTGTACATTGTTGCACTGTGAAAGTGGCCTGACAGATCATGCTCCTCAAACTACAAAAAATGTTATTAATGTCACTCAGATTCAGCCCCCCATCCCCTCCATTTTTAACTGTTCACAGAATCAGCTACTAGGTAATTTTAGCCGGTATGTAATAATATTTTTGGAATAATCTGAACAGTGAAAAAATGGATAGTTGTGACAGATATAGAAATAGTAGTTCTCTTTCTCAATCATATCCTATTACCAAACATATAGTTATATCATTAATTGAAGCTACCTTAAATACTGTAGGTAAATACTGTAATATCATCAGCCAGAAGGATTTCTTCCTTCTCCCATACAGTCCTAGTAGCATCATAAAACAGAAGCTGTGTTTCTTGGTCCTGCAGTATGAGACTCCCACTTTATTCACTGCTTGGCTATATGTTATTTTTATGTTGTTTGCAAAGTCAAACGTTTTGGTTCTATTTTTTTATCATACAGATAAGATTGGCAGGAAAGACATTAATTTTATTTGGTGGTTATATGTGAGATTTTGTACAGATGTGCCAGAAAGAAAACTCTGCAATTAAATACTTTTATCACCATGTTACAAAATACAGTTTCAGGCTGGTTTTAAGGTTTTGCTGACTTGTCTTCTTTCCTTGGTTTTTCAGTAAACTGTTGAATAGTTAATGAGCAGTATCTTCTACTCAAGAATGTGTGGCAGCCAGCATCCTTTAAGTTTTATTTGCAGCTGTGATGTAAAGCATGCTTCTTTACTTACATGAGAATTTAGAGGTCTATAGCTTTTGCTTCCTCTGCAAAGTATTTTATTGACTGCATTGACAGCAAATATACACAAAATCAATACTTTGAATGTTAGGCATTGTTTAGGTGAAGGACAAGCAGCTTAATTGCTGCATCTTGGTCCACAGCATTGCAAGTAGACTAAACATCCTTTCCTTGGCTTTATATTCCCTTTAGTTCACCCTCCACATATCTCTCTTCTGCCTGAGGTAATACACCCGTTGGTCTTCTGTCTGCTATTTCCAGTTCTATCTTCCCTCTCACCAAAGTAGTTGCATTGTTAAGAGACAAGAGGACTTAGCTTTATGCCAAACTTTCTCTTTTACTGTTTGACTCCTAATGCTGCCTGCTTTCCCACTGGCTCTCCTTTCTGAAGCATTCACAAGCTGGTTTATTAGTGAGAAGCAAAAGATCAGTAGGGCTGCAACATGCTTGATGCCAGCAGCTAAAATAGGAGGCAGAGTAATAGGAGTTGTGACCAGCTGCCCAAGGAGCCATCAGTCCTGCAGGACAGGATATTCGTGGCTTCTGAGTAGTGTGATATGAAAGACTAAACATGGATGACCGTGAGAATGTGCTTTATTCTGCTGTTGATTGCCAAACAGAAGAAGGCTTTCAGTATAATTCCTCTCACTCTGTGATTGAAAGAACAGAGGGTAGAATTTGCACGATGAGGTTGTGTAGACCACATGAGTGGGTGGGGGGAGCCTGAGAGTTTCTTGTGTTCTTAAACACTTAAAAGATGACAAAAAGTAGTAACTTGAAGGTCTAGTAATGGAAATTTTAAAAGGTTGCTTTGTTATCTGGAGACTAACAAAAGTACAGTCTGATCACAGCTGTGAGGTTTGGCAGGCCTTGATGCAAAATGGCCATGTAGTTGGCACAGGCACAGAAAACTTGTTTAGAAATTATGAGTTTTAATTGAGGAAGAGGAAAAGCAAGAAGATGGGAAGAGGAGAGAATGGAAGTAATCTGTAAGAGTGTTGTGTGCAAATTCTGGAGAAAATTAGTGATAAGCAAATGGCAGTGGAAGATAGAAAGTCTGAAATGGTATGGGATTCAACTGGTCTGTAGCTTTTACCTGCCTGGAGGAAGGAAAATTGTCTGAGATCAGTGATGTTTAAGGAAAGAAAGCTACCTGGGTAGCCATTGCTTCTTCTTTTTATCACGACATTCACTAAATATGTTAACAGAAATTATCTGCTGTGCATGATAAGACTTTGTCCTTTCTCTGGTTTTGTTTGTTTATTTTGCTTGTTTTACTCCTTCCCTCTTTCCTTCTTTTTTAGGTGGATTCTCTGATTCTCCACCAGGAGGGGCACAAAGACAATCTTGCATTTACTGCTTCCAACAACCAGTTCAGGGAGTTGAGACAGCATGTTTTAGTGCGGGCAGCAAAACAAGTGGAAGTTTAGACTGAGTATAAAACCACTTTATCAGAAAAACAGGAGACTCCAAAACATTTGGGTGCATTACAGTACCAGGAGCCTTCAGTATGACCAAGCATGTGCAGATCCTGCAACAACAAAAACATCATCTCCTTTACCCTGACTGTGAATAGCTGAACAGACTAAGTTTCTGTCATAGTCAAATTTCTTTCCCTTCCACCCTCACCAATGGATGTTCCTGTGATAAACAGTCCATTCCTTAATTCCATTGTACTTGCAATAAGAATTTAGAACTGGTTCAAATGAAAAAAAAACTACAAAGAAGTCATCCTAAAAAAAGTGGATTGAAATTCTAGGCCTGAGTAGGGGGGCTATAGCACCAAACCTACATTGCCAGTGGCTTAACTGAATGACAACAGTCTCGTGCTGTGCTGAAACTTCCATGACCCTCACTGAGCAACACAGGGTTCTGAAACAAAGACACCATCAAGGAGTTTGGGATCTCCTGAAAGAAAACCTGTAATTCAGCCCTGAATAATAGTAGCATTCAAATTTCTGACAAGGAAGAGAGCTAAGAGACCCCTGATTTATGAGATAAATATTTTTACATCTCTGGATGTTATGAAATTCATGCTGAAACCCACACTGAAATCCTTCTCTGTGTAACTCATCCTCACCAAAAGTGCTGTGTGAAATTGAACTGACCACAGAAGAGACTATGGAACATGCCAATTGTACTAAATACCCTTATCATATCTTTTTCAAATAAAAATAATGTGTCAACACAAGTCTGAAACAGCTGGCTTACAGACAGAAGTGAGTATTCTCTCATGTGAAATGCTCCTTACACTCATGACTGGAAGGTGACAAATGTAACTAATTTTTAAATAAATTTGACAAATTGAGAAAAAAAGGGGCATGTTTTCTACATTTCATATTGTCTTTTTTCCTGACAGGATAATAGTCAGGGAATTAGAACAAATTTTTTTTTCCCCACCCTAAAAAAAAAAAAAAAAAAAAAAAAAAAAAAAAAAAGAAAAAAAAAAAAAAAAAGAAAAAAAAAGTGCAGTATTTAAAAGAAATTTAGAACTTTTTTAAATTGACAATGTAATTTTTTTCCTGAAAAATGTATTAGCATTTACTGGATCAGTTCTATAACATTGCTAGTAATAACTTTTTCCACATCTTGTAATTTCAGTGTCACACAAAAAGTAAAAAAACATGACTAAAAGATTAATCATGACATTTGTTCAGAGTGAAGCCCATGTTACATGTGTTCATTCCCATTAAGAAGAAAGTAAGCCTGTCACAGCACTGAGCTGATGATTAGGTGAATAGATTACCAGCCATGTTATGCTCAGAGTGCTTCAGCAAGACATTTTGATGCTTTTATTTTTACAAATTCATCGGGAAGACCAACTCAACAAACTCACTGCCAGGATTAGGTGATGAGGTCTCTCCCTCCAACAGCCCACACTTAACCACTGGTGTGCAGCAGGATGCTGTGTGTCATATTTTCCTCTTAAAATTCTTTCACTTTGTATTAAGTGAATTATTAAGTGAATACATACTTAAATAATACTTAAATATTTATTGAATAAATACATAAGTATTTATTGATCGAACAAAGAATCTGAAATCTAAGCTATAAATTTGAATTTTTTATACAGTAGCAAAAAATTAGTCATTAATCCCTTTGTGATGCCTTACTGCACAGTGCACTAGAGAGGTTTGTCAGGATTCAGATCTTGTCTCAAAACAGGAACATGGGATTTGAATATAGATATTATTCTGAAAGGTTTTACCTGTAACATTGCTGTAGACCCCCTCCTCTGCCTGCTGTACCATGTAAAACCCAGAGGAGAACGGTGTTCTGACTGAAAAGAGGTTTTTCTTCCCAGCCCTTTTACTTGGATCTTAGGATAGTTTTTACAGCATATCTAGTTAGGAACTTCATCAGCTACTACACACACTAGTTCCCCTCTTCATCTGCATTATGTTTTTGAAATCCCATTCTCAATATCACCTCTGATGTTTTTCTTGTCCAGATAAAGAGCCCATGCACTTGTGAGTCAACACTTTCAAAGCAGCATTTCACAGTCTCCAGTTTAACAACAGACATGTATATATCTCTGGTACATTAGTTCCAGTCCCTTTTCCATGAATATCTGCAAATGCAAAAATAAAGATCTGTGAAAAATAATCTTCTAAGGTTCACTGTAAACACCCCCTCACTCCACCAGATGGTACCCTTTCACTTAAATAAGAAATAATATTTTCAGTAGCACAGGTCTTGTCTTGCTTGATATGAGCACTGGCTTCTGGGGCCACACTTCAAAGCTATAAATGGCAAATTATGAATAGTGTGATGGCTCCCATGGTGCTTCCAAAATACCATGGTGGGACAGCAATCAGTCTTCTTAATACAGGTTAAAAGTTTGTGTCAGAATCAGTGGTGTCACTCTGGATCCTGAAAGATATATATAGAAATATATATTAAAAATATGATTAGTACAGGTACTGCTGGCCAAGAAATTGTTAGATATTTACTTCAGGAATAACCCAGTTTTCCTTCATTTTTGCTTTGTGCTAAGGCTGCAACAGGCTCCCATATAAAGCTCTTCCCAAAATAATATCATTCATGCTTGTTCTAACAGGTGGAGAAAGAAGAAAAAAAATTAAGGTCTGAGCATAGATATTGTATTTTTCCTGAAAAAAAAGATCCCTGAGTTACCAATACAAAATGAAACCACATTATTTGGTTGCACTAAATATTTTCTGGTTTATTCTGCAAAACAAAATATCAAAAGGTAAAAAAAAACCATGCAAGGTAAATAAAACCACACTAAATATTTTCTGGTTTATTCTGCAAAACAAAATATCAAAAGGTAAAAAAAACATGCAAGGTAAATAAAAACACAGTTGCCATTGGTAGACTATGAAAAGCTTCCAGATGAGTCAGTTTGAAATTTCCTGTGTGCTTTCAACATGAGCACTTCAAATAAAATGTTTGCTTGAAACCTTGCAGGAAGGAGCTTGTTTTTCAGCGTAGATGTAGCTGTTACAAAATATCCGCTATTGGTTTAGGGGAAGCAGGTGAAACACATCTATAGATAAGTCATATGGGGTAGGCCCACTGACTCCCAAGGCAGAAGTGAGGATGTGGACAGCTCTGTGTGTGGCAATGTACTTCTTTGGAACAAGTAAGGAATCAGTGGAGCCATAATATCTGCTCTGCTGCTGGGAAAATGTGCCTTACTTGTTTTGCTGTGTTTTCATTTTGTTCTGTTTTACAGGAGCTGAAATCACCCAAACCCCAAGCCTTGTGGTGAGAGAAGATGAGAATGCTACCCTGAAATGCAGTCAAAATGACAATCACAATTCCATGTACTGGTATCTGCAGCAGCCAGGGAAGGCGATGCAATTGATTTATTATTCCTATGGCTTAACTCTAAAGCAAGAGGGTGACATTTCGGCTGGATTCCAAGCTAACCGGCCAAACCTTGCAGAATTCTATTTGGATATTTTGTCTGTGAAGTCAAACTACTCAGCCCTCTACTTCTGTGCCAGTAGTTTGGACACAACACTTCAAAGTCACTTGCTTTCTTTACATAAACCTCTCCCCTTTCAGCACCTTCCGTCCGAAGGGAGCCGCTCTCAGCACAGGAAAAGGGGGTGTAGGGCAATCACCTACTCACAAACCAGATGTTACTGAGAAGGTGGAAGAAGAGCAGGTAGAAATAAGACCTAGGCAAAATAGGTACTTGAAGTGCAGGCTAATTGCTGAACTCTTTCCTGATCAGGAAAGAGGAGTTCAGCAGTTTATCCATTTATCCTTCACCTTATCAGAACAATCAATAAAGATTGTTAATCAAATGTAGATGTAAAATAAAGGAAATGTAAATTGTAGTTGATACAGCCACAAGTTATTGTCCACTAAGACATCTTCATACCTGACACAGAACAGTTGCTTGACACACACAAGTCTGAAATACTTTAGAGATAGTGACTTCTGTGTGCACTCTCATTCCTTCCTGAACCACAATATTTTTCACTGTGCTTGGAAAGGCTACCTTAATCACAAGAAAACTATAGAATTATCATTTTCAGTGCTGATTAATAGGAGTCTGGACAAAAGATGATTCAGTAATAGAATCTATATAGAACTAATGTGCAACAGACTGGATTAAAATGACAAAAGAGGAGTCATTACCATGGCCTGCAAGTGCATAGACAAAATCCTGAAAAGCTGAATGTATATGGAGGGTATTGAGTGGAAAGACAGGTAGTCAAAGTAGCATGCAATTTGGAATGCATTCACATTCAAGAAAAAATAACATAGATTTCCATTTGTTCAGAAATTGTTCTGACTATGGAGTTTACTTCTGGCTGCATAGTGAATTCCATACAACTGTGTGTGCCACATCTGTCTCTTTATATCTCTCTCTCACAACTGAATAAGTAGCAATATTCAGTATTAATCTGGTTAATTCCTTCTCTCTGTGGTGAGTTCTGAGGGCTTTTTTAATCCAAGGCAACTTTGTGATGTTTCTCAAGGCCTTATAAATCTTTCTGACTGTGAGCTAAGTCCTGATAGGAACACTGCTTCGGAGAGCATCCATATTTTGAAGATGAAAAAATATAGAGGGATGAAAAAAACAGGATGTGAATGTAAATTTATATACTGCATAACCTCTCCCTGACAGGATATTTCTGGTTTGGCATGAAGACTCATTTATGCCACACAAAAAGACTTACCAGTGTCTTTCCATCACCACCATTCTTCCAGATAATGTAATCGATGCAGTGGGATTAGTCATGGCCTGAGATACTCTTTGGTGCAAGCCTTTCATGGTGATAATGTAACAAATTGTCTTAAATTGTTCTAAACCAAAAAAGCACTAAGCAAGGTTCTCGTGCTGTATAAAAGTCACCTGCATAATTTGCTAGTTCTGAAATAAAGAATAATAATAATAATTATTATATATAATATATATAATAATGTGTTTCCAGTTTTGGAAGGCTTTAAATAAAGGATGTAGAATGGGAGCATTCCATAATTAGACATAGCTTCCACACTGTGTTATTATTCTTATCCCAGTGTGAACTCTATCATATTGTAAACGTTGTAGGGCAAAATACTATTACCATACATACAGAATAACCATACTGATCTTCAAAGGAAACTTTCAATATGTGATTATTTTGCAGTGTTTCTTCATTGGGATGGGAATTATTGGACTACAGGCACAACCCTGGAGAAAAGGCAAAGGAACTTTTATGTGAATCCTTTAAATATCAGCTGACTGGCTAGGAGAACCACAAAAATGCTAGTTGCATTTTTGGTTGCATTATTTTTGGTTGCAAGGGTGCAATTAACATGCTGAAGCCCTCTAGAGAAGACGTCTGGAATACCACCTCTGTTGTCCACACACATTCCTGCCCTGCCCCAGTCCCAGTACAACAGAGATAGCAAAAACTGTAGAGTGCAGCAGAGGGTCAGTCACTAAGATAATCTACGGACTGCGGCAGAAATACAAGAGGGGTTACGGGAATTGATTTTGTTCATTATGGAGAGAAGGCTAAAAGATTAGTAATTGCATGCCTCCAAATGCCCAACCAGAATTGTAGTCTTAGAGAGACACAGTGGAATCAAGTGGGAACAAGCTGCAGCAAGATAAACCCTGATTAGATTAGATAATAAAAAGTACTTTCTCTTGATCATGCTTCCACACTGGAAGATGTTTCTTGGAGATTTTGTCAAATCGCTGTCCTTGAAGATATTCAGAAATCACCTGGACAAAGCTCTAAGCAACATGTGTTAGAGCACTGGAGTTAGCCCTGTTTTGAACAGGAATTTGTATTCAGACACTTGCAGAAGTCCCCTCCTCAATTTTTCTACAAGTCAATGATTTTTATTATCTTGATTTGCTGATTTGAGTTGCCTACAGTTTTTTAATTTGTAAAAGCAGGTCAGCAACTCCCCCAAAAACACAATTTTTTTTTTTTTTGTTTTTTTTTTTTTTTTTTGGTTTTTTTGTTTTTTTTTTGTTTTTTTGTATATTGCACAACAGAAAGAGCAGTTGCACATGCAGGACCCATCTGCCCACTTGAGTAACAAGAAGATTGTGTGATAACTTGACGCAAAAAAACCCAACAGTTTTCATGAGACCGTTCATGTGTCACTTTTTCTGCCCAGCTGTAAAATGGTGAACAGAAAGCCACATCCTGTGCATTGTCCTGACAAGCTGGGGTGGTGTTGTGGTATGAGAGGCTGATGCATTATCAAAATCGTTTTCTAAGTAAATGTCAAACCGCATCCTGTTTTGGTAAAATTTAACTGCTGTTCCCTTAAACAGATATTTTCCAGTGCATTTTGGCACATCACCTGCTCTCATTCTGAGGTACCATTTTCTGCTGAGGCCTTCAGCAACGGTTTCCTCTGCTGTTGACTTTATGTTAGAAAAAAACTCCCTTTAGGACCTCTGCTCTAAGCCTCCTACTTCTTCTGCCCAGCTAGTACATTCTCAGGCCTTCTGCTTCCAAAGCTTCACAAGTGCTCCTCTACCTTAGTCTGCGTTATTCGTACATCTATGCAAGAAATACTTACACATAAAATCCTCTGTACAAAACATTCTTGAAGAAGAGCTTGAAGGACAAAAACTTTCCTTTGATCATATTTAAAAAAAAAATTATATAATTATATAAGAACCCAGACATGTATCAGTCTCCCTTTTAAAGTGCTCTCTTTGCACAGTTACCAGTACAATAGCAGGAGTGTGTGGGAATGAGAATTGCATGGCTTGTAGCAAGCTTGGAAAAGAACAGGATTGGATTGCTGACCTTGGTCTCAACTTCCAGTGACTGAGAGGTATGAATTCAGTGTGGGAACACTCTTCTTATTCCAGAGTACAAAGTGAAGGTTCTGTCATTTGCCAAAATCTTTTCTTACATAGATCCACTTAGTTAGGTCTCTCCTTCACACCATAGCTTGTCTGCTCCAAAATTCCTATGCCCAAATTTGTCCTCTGTTCACTTTGACCACATTCTACCATGACTACTCTGAAAGTCTGTGTGTGCGTGAGGACAGGATTGATCTGGGGTTTTTTTCTGACAGCCCTGATAAATGCAGCCATTTACACCAAAAGCCTTAATAAATTATATTCATCTTAATGTCTTTCAGGATGAGCTGGAATTATTTTTTAATACTCCATTCTGCTGTTCTCCAGTCCATTCTAACTTCACAGAGCATGAATAATGGGGCATCCTGGGAAAAGAACCCATCATCAGAATGAAATGATGCCTCTGTTTATCCTTGTCACACCCCCTGAAATGTGCCCCTTTGTACCACCTTCTCACGATTCCCCCTTTGCTGAGAACTGTTCCTTTTCTTTCTTCTCCAAAGAGGAAGGGAACACCTTTCCCTAGACCAGGTAGTTCACATCTTGTGAATGTAAGACCCCTTGAAGCACTATTGTAAAAAGTATTTTTCAGGAAACAATTCTCTGTTTTGTTTGAATCAGCTATGAGACTACTGAAGTAATTTCTGTACTCCATACAAACAGAACACCAAATAAATCTCTTGGTTCAGTCGGACATTTTCTCCTCTTCTGAAGTGTTTGGAGGAGATTAAAAAAGTGACAAACACAGAGCAGGAAAAACAAGTGCACTTGACAGCATTGTACCCATCTGTCCTCTAGCACTAAGATGCAGCTTTCTTCTTTAATGACATGAATAGAGGTATGACAGATTCCTCTCAAGTCCATCATCAGATCATTTTGAAAGAAAAAACATTAAGGGTCAGGTGATTTTTAATCTACTCACCAATTTTTTTTTCACTACCACAGGGATTCTGGGTCTTCACCGAGATAATCCCACAAAAGAACCATGTGAGAGAAAAAGCAGCTCCCATGCCTCTCCCAAGTGGATGTCACTTCTCATCAGGCTGGAGTGCTGTTTCCTTCTCTGCCACCTTTGAATCATGGAGCTGTTCTGGCTCAAAATCAGCCGCAGGTGAGGGCAGGCCTCCAAAGCCTGCAGCCCTGCTCCGTTTGTTGGTACACAGTGTAAGAACTGGATGAGCCTCTGCTGTTCCCATAACTTATAAGTAATTTCCACAGGGATTTTCAGTGCATGAGCTTTAATGAGTGTTGCTTATGGCACTATTCGTCATTGAAAGTTGTGTGATAGCAGATTATTACTACAGAAGACCAAATTTAAAAATAACTACTCATGCTTTTCAAGGGAAAAGAAGTAATGCAGCTTTCTTCTTTAATGACATGAACAGAAGTATGACAGATTCCTTCCAAGTCTGCCATCAGATCATTTTGAAAGAAAAACATCAAGGGTCATGTGATTTTTAATCTATCCACCAAATTTTTTTTTTCACTACCATGGGGATTCTGGTGTCTTCACCGAGATAATCCCGCAAAAGAACCATGTGAGAGAAAAAGCAGCTCCCATGCCTCTCCCAAGTGGATGTCACTTCTCATCAGGCTGGAGTGCTGTTTCCTTCTCTGCCACCTTTGAATCATGGAGCTGTTCTGGCTCAAAATCAGCCCCAGGTGAGGGCAGGCCTCCAAAGCCTGCAGCCCTGCTCCGCTTGTTGGCACACAGTGTAAGAACTGGATGAGCCTCTGCTGTTCCCATAACTTATAAGTAATTTCTACAGGGGTTTACAGTAAATTATCATTAATATGTATTTGTCACGGCCCTATTACTCACTAAATGTTGTGTGGTAGGACATTATTACTACACAAGATGCAACTTAAAAACAACTGCTCATGCTTTTCAAGGGAAAAGAAGTAACAAAAGAACCATGTGAGAGAAAAAGCAGCTCCCATGCCTCTCCCAAGTGGATGTCACTTCTCATCAGGCTGGAGTGCTGTTTCCTTCTCTGCCACCTTTGAATCATGGAGCTGTTCTGGCTCAAAATCAGCCCCAGGTGAGGGCAGGCCTCCAAAGCCTGCAGCCCTGCTCCGCTTGTTGGCACACAGTGTAAGAACTGGATGAGCCTCTGCTGTTCCCATAACTTATAAGTAATTTCTACAGGGGTTTACAGTAAATTATCATTAATATGTATTTGTCACGGCCCTATTACTCACTAAATGTTGTGTGGTAGGACATTATTACTACACAAGATGCAACTTAAAAACAACTGCTCATGCTTTTCAAGGGAAAAGAAGTAAAAACTTTATTCCTAAATCAATCAGATAAGTTCCCAGCTGCTGAGCATTAAGAAGGTGGTATTTTAATGATACCTTACAACAAAATATGATAGATTATGATATGGAAGTACAGAGAAAGCTCACAAAAACGTGAATAACAGGACAGCAACTGATAATTACAAAAAAAATTATATTCAGATGTTCGTAGAAGCACAGATTTTTTTGCAATGGAGAGGTAGCAAACTTGTCATGTTCCTGCTGATGTGATGACAAGGGCTCTTCATTTATTCTCTAGATAACTTGACACCACTCTAATTGAAAACAAAATGGGACAAAAGAAGAAGAACAATAAAATAGTAATGACAATAACAACAACCACCAAACAACAAACAACAGAAACAGATACAGGAATTGGCTGGATGACCTTGCCCAAAGAGCTACTATCCATGGGGAATGTTCAAGTGGCAGTCAGTCACAAACAGTTTTGTGACCCTCAAGGGTCTGTACTGGGGCCAAAAGCATTTCTTCAACTTTCATCAGCGTGTCATTGATAGTGGGAGCAAGTGCACCCTCAGCAAGTTCACAGCTGACACGAAGCTGTGTGGCCATTGGTGTGTGTGAGGGAAGGGATGCCAGCCACAGGCACCTGGCCAGACTTAGGGAGCAGGCCCATGTGAACCCCCACCAATCCCACCTGCACTTCTGTGTCCAGCTCTGGAGGCCCCAGCCCAGGAAACACATGGCCATGACAGAGCAGGCCCACAGGAGGCCCACAAAAGCCAGTCACAGGGCCTCAGGGTATGCAGACAGGCTGAGAGAACAAATCCTCTGGAGAATGGAGAAGAGAAGCCTCGGGACAGGCCGGCCTGAGGCCTTCCCATACACAGCAGTGGGGGACTTTTAAGCAAAACAGAGATGTTTTACCAAGGCCTGCAGTGATAGGATGAAGAGGCCAGGTTTTAAACTGATTCAGGGTAGCTTCAGATTAGAGGAAGAAATTTGTTCTGGGGAGCGTGCTGAGAGAGTGGGACAGGTTTCCCAGAGAGGCTGTGGATGTCCCACCCCTGGGAGTGTTTAAGGCCTGGTTGCATGGGGCTTTGAGCAACCTGGTCTAGTGAGAGATGTCCCTGCCCATTTCAGGATGGGGATGGAACTATAATCTTTAAATGTTCTTTCTAACCTAAACAATTCTGTGATTCTAGAATTCTAAGATTCTAAGATTCCATGATCCATGATTTCTCAAGCCGGACTGCACAAAGCCTGTCAGAGCACCTGCAGAACCACCACACCTCTGAGAAGAGGTTTAACCTGCATCCACTGATCCTTGACCAGTGAGTGAGCCCAGCCTTCCAGGGCCACTCTGACTCACCTTGGCTGTCCACACCAGACCACTCACCAAAACTGCATAGACCAAGGCTTTGCCACAGAGGATGAGGTAAGTGAGCTTCAGGGAATTTCCATACCGCAAGTACGACTCTGCAAGTCAAACACCATTTGTATATTCAGTTTTCATCACCATCATTACAAGATGCCGGTTTGAATGGAGCTTTCATCAAATGACAACACTTGACATCTTTAGCTAAGCAAATTAAAAGAACTAGAGCCAAATGAGTGGCTCTGTTGACACCAGAGAAGCAGGGAAGGGACAGAACTCAAAGAACCAAAAGAGAAAGCAAGTCTAGGAAAGACAGAGATTGGCTTCATACTGGGAAAGTAACCAGTTACACACCTACTGATGAATGGGGCTGTTCATCTGAGTCCCCTATTTGGAACGCAAAATAGGCTGAATCAAAAGATATGAATGTTTTATTTTGTCTCTATCCTTGTGAATGCTGCTGATGAATCAGGGAAGTTTTACAAAGCCCAGAATAGCATGCCTTCTAGAAGATTTTTTCTTGAAGATTTTTCACTCTTAAGGAGTTGCCATAGTATTGAGACACAAGATCTATCTTGCTTCAGCCTTAAGATCCCTGAAGCATTAAAGAAGTTCTTGAAAATCAGGAGCGTGTGCAAATATGTATACAAAGAGGAAAGAAATGTAATTTGCAATATGGATGTCCTCCATACATGACAGCAGTGTGGAGTGGAATGTGACTTATCATGGGAATTGTTCTCAGTTTGATACTGAGAAATGGTCAGAGTATCATATACTGAACCTTGATATCAGAATCACTTGGATAAGTATGGATCATTTATTTCCTTGCTGGGCAGGAATATTGCCAATGGAAGTCAGTTTCTCGGACTGGAGGAGACGATAAAGAGTAAATTACAGTCTACAGGAAGGTACCATGATTTCTTCAGTTTTCAAAATGGAATCATGTGGGAGAGCTGAACCCCAAAGCTGAGCTACATACAATATGCACAAACAGCCCTCCAAAAAACTTTTTCTCTTTTTTTTTTTCTTTAAATATCACATACAAATCACTTACAGGAGAAAGAAGAAGCTTACATACAGCAGATATGTCCCCAACATTGTACTTAATGTCAGTAAAACTGGCATTAAAATACACCCTGATAATCGCCTGAGAGACGAGGCAAAATTCCCTTTATGTGAGAAGCCACACGTACCTTCTGTGAGTGCACAACCTGAAAGACAAAAATGAACTGAAAGTCATGTTTCTCTTCAGAGCAAACAGAATACAGATTTTAGAAGTTTCAGTTTATAAAACACTGCCTCATTCTTCCTACTACAACTAGGTGTTTTATGATTCTGTGCAATTTATTCTGCTACAGAGATTTCTCAGTGGGAAGCCTGAAGAAACACAAGAGATGTAGAATGGTAACACAGGGACAAAGGCCCAGTGTATGGGAAGAGACATACACTAATTCCTAGATATTTAGGAATGTATTTGTGCCAGAAGAACGCCTTGTATGGAAGCTATATATAGAAGTGGTACCTATCATAACACCTGCTCTTCAGATTTGTGATCTCTATCTTATACAGCATGGCAAGAGATGTTTTTTACTCACCAGCATCACCATGGATAAATTTGTTTACTGATACTGTTGTTCCATTCTGAAAAAAATTGGCAACACACTCAAAGCGATTCAGAGGGTTGAACCATTCCCAGGCTGGCATCCTCAGTCGGCTGGTCAGTGAGTAGGTGTTCCCATTCTGTGTGGAGGACTCATCTGTGCCCACCCCTTCGGTCCTTTTCACACCATTCACCCTCCACACCAGAGTCAGGTGGTCAGGGAAGAAACCAGAGGCCAGGCACACCAGCGTGGCCTTGCTCTTCTGCTGGATCTCCTGCTTTGATGGGGAAAAGATGGCCACAGCTGGAGGTATGATTTCATCATTCTTCCCTGAAACACAAAGCAACATGGTCCAGAGCCTCCATCCCTGTGTTTTGTCAGAACGCCCTGGAAATGGTCCTGAGTTTGTGTCGTGTTACTCCTGAAATACCTGGCCTTTTAACTGCTGTCTATTGGACAATTAGTGTACGTTGGCTATGGCACACCAGGAAAGTGGAAGGATTTCTTTTCACTCATCACACAGAAACATAAGTGGTCTGGCCACAGAAATGCACAAGCACATTAATTTCTTGTATTGCCTCTGTCAGTGGAATACAAAGCTGCGAAGAAATGGAGCAAAGAGATGGGCAGAAAAGTCCCCAGTTTTGCTGTAAGGCCTGTATTTGTAACACTGCATTATTAGATAAGGGCATCTCTTTTAACGCACAAACATCATCAGCAAAATGAGTTACATTCGTGGAGGAGGCGTTAAGACATGGTGGTCATTGCAGAGTTCAGAATTATACTGTCATGGGATACCCTACTTGGCCACCTATCTACGAGATGACCCAGAAGGAAAGAAACAAGGAAGGAGCTGATCCTTCTCACTGTCTGAAGTGAAAAACAATTGAGGCGGTAACATGAATCTGCCAGGGACAGGTTTTGCCTTGGGTCTTAATCAATCCATTTTTAAGAATACTCAACGTGACTTTATGTAATTTAAATTTTAGGTTATTGTAGGTATGAGAAGCTCTGATCCTGGGCTACATGCCTTCAGAGAATGATGCAAGATTCTATACACATGCAAATCAAATGTTGTTCCCTGTCCTAAAGTGTTTAATACCTACTTGTATGATTAATGAGAATAAGGATGTACAAGGCAGACATGAGAAGTTACTCACAAGCCAAGCAGTGACCCTAAAAGGCAGGGGGAGGGGGTTCCATATACTATATGAAAATGCCTTTTTGACTCATCTAGAATGAGAAACCCATGAATTCTGTAGAGTGCTGCTGGAAAAAGGAATGTAGGCAAAACTATGGAGCCTAAGAGAAAATTATTTCTCTGGGGTTGGCTTTTTTGTATGAAGGCACCATGAATTGTGAACGTTCTTCCTGGCCACTCTCTCCTTTGCAGAGGAAGAGAGGTAGCAGAATGAGTAGAAATCATTATCTTGCAGAGATCTTGTCTCCTAAGCCCTGGTGTTTGCATTCCAATGATGCCTTAATTGTGACCACCGGTGCTGACTCTGCCAGGATCCCTGGGCTGCTTCTGTATCAGCTTGTACAGACTTTAGATGTCCTGGATATTCAATAGAGATAACTCCCTGGAGGGTTTAGCACTGCTCTGCTTTCCTTTTAGTGGGTATGAAGAGAGGTTGATCTCTTCTACTTCTCCCTTCCAGCACTTGGCGTTATGATTTTATTTCCTATCCTAGAAGTATCTCTGACAAATTCTTCAGCTAATGCCTTTAATGGCTAATGAGTGAAGAGATGGAAACAGATAGGAGGACCAGAAAAAAAAGGGGGAAATTTAATAGGCTAAGGAAAGAAAGGAACAACAAAAAAGTGGAAGGTAGGTGAAAAAGAGAGGCAGAATGAAAGAATGATAAAACTACTGAAACTACTGGAAGGACAAAGAAAATCAGAAAGTTAGCATGCTTGAAATGGAATAAAGGGATTGGTCAAAGGAAGAATTAGAACAAAAAGGTCTGATCAGCAGCCCATTGTGTTCTGGTCTTCCATGCCTCTCATGGCTGACACTGACACAAAGCTCGATCACTTTCATGCATAAACTCATGCCCTGTCACACAGACTTCACCCACCTGAGAGAAGAAATATCTCAGTTCCTCCATTCCCACCATCGCAAGGGCAGTTTCATAATTTTTTGTTATCTTTCACTCCTACTCTCATTTTAAAACCATCTCTGTATATGCTACAGATCATGAACGCAAGGGCAATTTTCAAGTGTCCTCCACATGAGCACTCGGGTTAAAAACAGCTCCTTACCTATGACTCTGAGCACAGTGCCGACTCCAAAGTTAAGTTGCTGGTTTGCACAGCTATACAAAGTCAGGCTGTAACCCCCAGTGTCATTGTGCTCTTCCTGCCAGCCACATAGTTCCTTAAAATGGCACTGTTTAAAGGAGCAGGGACCAGTGAGGATTTGTACAATTTGCTATCAGATGGGAAGGTAGCAGATGGAAACAGTAACTTTGCCCTGTGATTCCGACATTTCCTGATATAGGTGATGTTAAATCCTTTGCTAGGATGGGAGAACATAGAGAAAGAAAACACGGAAAAAGAGAAATGATAGATGGAAAAAAGTATGCTAAGAGAAAAATAATACAGTCCATGCTGAGCAACAGAAGTTGTGAAAAGGATTGCTAGCAGAAGCCAGCATCCCAAAGCAACTTTAGACAGCCTGCAAACCATCTATGGAAGGCAACCAAAGTGCCAGCAAGATTACTCTTTGCCTCCATGGTTCAGCACACAGGAGAATCCAGACTCTACCTCCAAAATGCTGCTTTGGATCATTACACAGATAAAATGTAAAAACCTGTAGAGAAGTATTTTTTCATTCCCAACCTCAATAATATTTCCTTGGAAGATGGGTGAAAATAAAATTATTTTTTGCCTTCTCCCTTCATGAAGTCCCCAGAAATGAAAGACAGAGGCTGCAGACAGAAGGACCTCAACATTTGTGCCTGTAAATCCTACACTTCCATAATGGCACATGTCATTTTAATAAGCAAGCAATAAAGCATTAATCCTGTTCTTATGGTTGCATGAAAAATTATCATTAGTAAGCTTTTAATTAAGAATGCTCTTGTCCCCTAACCAGTATCACATAGATCACACAGATCTGTCTTCTTACTTACCTATCACCGTAAGTTTTGTCCCACTGCCGAAGTACAGTCTATTATTATTCACACCATTTTGCAGCTGCAGAAAAACCTCTCCTCTACTCCCAGATCTCTGAGCCAAGCCTGTGGACTAACCCTGCCCTCATGTGGCACCAGCAAAAGAAGAAGTACAGAGTACATTTGTCTCAGGTCTCCTAGAAAACAGGTCTGTAAGGGAACACCACCAAATCTGTGTGTCTAAACAGCTAAGATCAACATCAGAAATGCCCTGACCTTTTGCTTGAGGCTCAGTCAGATGTTGGAGGCTCCAACATTTCATTAGAGGACATTTATCTATTATTGTAGGTGTCATATTAGAATACAGCTCTTCACTGACTTGTCCTTAATCATCTCTAGCCCCAGCTGAACTGGCTTTATAGAGAGTAGCTATAGTTTTGGGGAATTTTTGCATGTGTTTATTCATTAGGACAACCTTTTTTTATGTCATGCACACATTATTTGTCCCACTCCTTATCATCATTCTCCCTAGGAACTGCTATTTCATTACTGAAAACTCATTCTTTCCATTCTCCAACATGTGTCCTTACCTAGAAAACCTAACTTAGTCTATTCTCTGAAGTAGACAGGGTTAGTAACACACACCAGTTTAATAATGATAGGGAGGTTAAGGATTGTGTTCTCTAAAGAGAAGACATGGCATTTGAAGTGAGTTAAAAGAGGAAACAAAAATTTCTTACCTATAACTGTGAGTTTTGTGCCACTGCCAAAACGCATATCATCATTAGTCACAGTGACAAAGTGATGTATCATAAGCTAAGAGAAGGGATGCAGTGCACCTGCCTCACTATAAGCTCAGGCTTTAGAAACCATTTCTTGTTTTGGAATCCCAAACATCATTAATTCTCTATTTGACGTGGTTCACCTTTGGCAGGGAACTAAAACAAATCTCTTTGTTTCCCCTTCCATGGCAGGCCAGTTGTCTTGAATAGACTTTTAGGATCCCATTCAGTTTTCTGATAGGTTAAAATAATCCACACAAGGAGAGCCCAGAAGAATCTCTTGACTGGTCCCAGACAAACCCTCCATAGCCATTAGGAAAACTGCATTGAGACAGCGGGGATAGGGATTACAGGCAACCTTTGTTCTCACAGGCATGAGGCAGTCAGCAGATATTGCAGGATTATTTAAGAGAGAAAAGCCCAAGTCATTTTATATAGTGCCTCTGAGAGATACCTGCTACATGTCAGAATTCTTTTCCTAACACTTGTATCACTTTAAGAAAGAGCCATTTTGTCATCTATTGCAAACACTGGTGAATCTGGAAACAATAGCAATTCCAGCTTTGCATGGTTGATTTGCTTTAGGTGCATCTGCAGTCACAGTCTGGATTGGTAAAATTTAATTTCAATACCTCAGAATTTCCTAGCTTGCTTGCCAGGGAGGGCAGGCTCAGTTCTCAGATGATGAAAGTAAGTCCCAGCATACAAGGTCTGTTAAGACAAACCAAGGCTGGGCACACTTGCTCTGCTGCAGGACCCTGTGCAGCTGCCTTACCACGCTCTGCCTCAAGATTCATGCAGCCATGGGTTTTTGTAAAGGCTTCCTGGGGAATGTATCATCGTGGTCCCCCCCCCAACTGTGCCACAATGATACAACCCGGTGCAAAAACAATCCCACCCATGACTCCACCCCCTGTTTTTGTCAAACAGGAATAACTCTCATGATTACCTGTGCTGATTTGGATTGTGGTACTGTTGAGCTGTGGTTCAAGTTAATTTCCTTGAAAGAGGCTGCTGCCTCCTGGGGTGTTTGGACAAGACAGACATGCCCTTGTTATGACTGAGCAGTGCTTACATAGCATTCAAGGGCTTTTCTGTTTCTCATACCACCATGTTGGCAAGGAGGCTGGTGGTGCATGGGAAATTGGGAGGAGGGACAGCAGGGAGAGCTGATCACAACTGATCCAAGGGATATTCCATATCTCATGGTGCCATGTTCAGTATGTGAAAGGGGCAAGTGGGGGGAAGAAGAAGGAAGAGATAGATATTTGGAGTGATGGTGTTTGTCTTCCCAAGCACTGTTATGTGGGATGGAGCCCTGCCATCCTGGGAATGGCTGAATATCGGCCTGTCCATGGGAAGTGGGGAATAAATTTCTTGTTACCATTTGCTCGTGTGTTGCGATTGTGAGGGTCCCAGGACGAGGGAAGAGATGAATCTGACTCCATGTTCAGAAGGCTGATATATTTTATTATGATACTATATTGTATTAAAGGAAAATCATATACTAAAACTATACTAGAGAAATAGAGAAAAGAATACATCAAAAGGCTATACAAGAATGCATAATAAAAACTCGTGACTGACCAGAGAGTCCAACACAGCTGGACTAGGATTGGTCATTAAGTAAAAACTATTCACATGCTGGGATAAACAATTCTCCAAATCCCATTCCAAAGTAGCAAAACAGGGAGAAGCTGAAACTTCCCAGCTTCCCAGGAGAAGAAATCCTGGCAAAGGGATTTTTCATAAAATATCATGGTGACACGTGTGCACAGTTTTTGCTTTACCTCTTAAACTGTCTTTATCTCAAGCCACGAGCTTTTCCGATTCTCTCCCCAGTCCTGCTGGTGGGGAGTGAGCCACCAGCTGTGTGGGGCTTGATTCTGGCTGGGGCTAAACCATGGCAGAACCACAGACCACATCCTTCCTTCGCCAATGCTGTTTCTATGTGATAGTCCAATTACCTCTCAGTGTATCCATTATCCCTCAATTTATAATCTCAAGATCTTTTGCTTGTACTCAAAAGGGTAACACTTCTTATTCTTTTATTGGTTGGCTTTAAATGCAGTAATTTTTCACTTGGTAGTGTCATGGCAGTATTCATGCTGCTTTCCTTTCTACTCTTTCTCTCTTCTGCCCTCAGCATGATAAAAACTTCAAGCTCACAGTTTTCAAGTTTTGGTTTGCAATGAGAGTAATTTGCTTACTATGGGCTGGTGTTTGTCTCAGTAGCCTGGTGTTGCTTGAGAGCATCCTCCCAGGGCTTGTGACTCTGCCTATGAAAAGGCTTCATCTAGGGGTAAGAGCAAGCCTTCATTTTGCAGACTGTCTGAAGGGACGGGAACTGATGGGGAGAGGTAACAGGCTACCTTCATCTCCCTCCTCTATATGTAAGTGGCACCAGTCTTTTCTCACAAAGTGTCAAGACATAGTTAGCAACCTAACCTAAACATGTTTTTCATATTGCTCTTTAACAGCTTCCCTTGCATCTTTCTTTATATGAAAAACAGACTACAAAACACAGAACAAAATGCTTCAAAACAAAAGCCATTCTCCTAGGAAAATCACAAAATATTTTTTCCATTATTTTCAGGTATCCCAGATTTTCTGCATCCAAATTTACATTATCATTCCTCTACCTTAGACTGCATTATTCGTACATCTTTGCAGAAAACATTTACACATAATATGCATATGACTCCATTCTTCATTTAGTCCTGTGTGAGCTTCCACTGAACTACCAAAGATTAACTTGTGGTGTGAGGTAAAAATGAGATGCAAAGCAGATGAAAGATCTCCAGAAAGACTCACTGCATTTACTAATCCCTTGGCTTTATAGTTTATGGAGCACAGAAAAGTCCCCACAAACACAGTTTTACTGAAACACACTCTAGCTGCCTTTGATCCCCCTCCACTACAGGTTAGATTCTCTTTCCTCTCTCTCAATTGTATCCTTTTCTCGTTATCTCTGAGTTGTGTCTTTATTTTCATCCTTGGTTTGCTTTTCATAGTCTTTATTGTTTGGTTTTCTTACTCTTCATAATTTTCCTTTTTGCCCTTTCCTTTGAAAGGTCAGCACAATTGAATCATATTTCATCCATTGTCCAGTGCACCTCGCACTCTCTCCTTCTTTTTGCCTAAAATCCTCCCCTTCACTCTCACTAGCTGGTTGTCTTGAAAACTGTAAGAGACACAGTGTAATTGTAGGGAAGTGGACTTACGTAAATATCACCCTGAAGACAGCACTTTTTCCAAAGTGGTCTCCTGTATGGCTAGAAGGAGTGACAACAAATGGGTGCAGAGCAGAATTCTGCTTCTCTCCTTGGACTTAAGCATCAACCTCATCACAAACATCTGCTGTAGAAAACACTCTTGAAGAAGATCTTGAAGGACAAAAACTTTCCTTTAATGATACTTCAATTCAAAAAGCAAAAAATAAACAGGAGATATTATATGAACCCAGACATGTATCAGTCTCCCTTTTAAAGTGCTCTCTTTGCACAGTTACCAGTAAAACCTTTATTCCTAAATCAAGGAGATGAATTCTTAGCCTCTGTGCATTAAGGAGGTGCTACTTTTAAAGTACATTATGTTACAACAAAATATGATACATTATTATATGGAAGTACAGGGAAAGCTCAGCAGTGATTACAAAACAGTGAAGAACAGGATGCAAGAGATGATTCAAAAAATTTATATTCAGAATTTGGTAGAAGCACAGATTTTTTTGCAATGG
>NW_024499575.1:0-1419 GCF_017590055.1 Onychostruthus taczanowskii
TCAGTTTTCCCTAATTCCAGTCCCATTCTCCCAAATTTCCAGCCTCAGTTTCCCCAAACTTCCAGCCCCAGTTTTTACCAAAATTCCAGCTCTTTTATCTCCCTTTTCAGCCTTGGTTTTCCCAACTTTCTGCCTTTTTTCTCCCAAAATTCCAGCCCAAATTCTCCCCAATTTCCAGCCTTGGTTTTCCCAAATTCCAGCCTTGCTCCTCCCAAATTTCAGCCCCACTTCTCCCAAATTCCAGCCTTGGTTTTCCCAATTTTCCAGCCCTTTTATCCCACTTTTCCTGCCCTTTTATCCCACTTTTCAGCCTTGGTTTTCCCACTTTTCCTGCCCTTTCTTGGTTTTCCCAAATTCCTGCCCTTTTATCCCACTTTTCAGCCTTGGTTTTCCCAACTTTCTGCCCTTTTTTCCCAAATTTCCAGCCCCACTTCTCCCAAATTTCCAGCCTCAGTTTTCCCTAATTCCAGTCCCATTTCTCCCAAATTCCAGCCCTTTAATCCCAAATTCCAGCCTCGGTTTTCCCAATTTCCAGCCCCAAATTCCAGCCCCACTTCTCCCAAATTCCAGCTCTGTTTCTCTCCACTTTCAGCCTCAGTTTTCCCAAAATTCCAGCCCAAATTCTCCCAAATTTCTCAACCTTGGTTTTCCCAAATTCCAGCACTATTGTCCCAAATTTCCAGCCCCACTTCTCCCAAATTCCAGCCTTGGTTTTCCCAATTTTCCAGCCCTTTTATCCCACTTTTCAGCCTTGGTTTTCCCAACTTTCTGCCCTTTTTTTCCCAAATTTCCAGCCCCCACTTTTCCTGCCCTTTTATCCCACTTTTAAGCCTTGGTTTTCCCAACTTTCTGCCCTTTTTTTCCCAAATTTCCAGCCCCACTTCTCCCAAATTTCCAGCCTCAGTCTTCCCAAATTCCAGCCTTGCTCCTCCCAAATTTGAGCCTCGGTTTTCCCAAATTCCAACCCTTTTATCCCAAATTCCAGCCTCAGTTTTCCCAATTTCCAGCCCCAAATTCTCCCAAATTTCCAGCCCTTTTATCCCACTTTTCAGCCTTGCTTTTCGCAACTTTCAGCCTTTTTTTTCCCAGAATTCCAGCCCAAATTTTCCCAAATTTCTCTGCCTTGGTTTTCCCAAATTCCAGCACTATTGTCCCAAATTTCCAGCCCCAGTTCTCCCAAATCTCAGCCTTGGTTTTCCCACTTTTCCTGCCCTTTTATCCCACTTTTCAGCCTTGGTTTTCCCAACTTTCTGCCCTTTTTTTCCCCAATTTCCAGCCTTGGTTTTCCCAATTTTCCAGCCCCATTTCTCCTAGATTCCAGCCCTTTTATCCCACTTTTCAGCCTTGGTTTTCCCAAATTCCAGCCCTTTTATCCCAAATTCCAGCCTCGGCTTTCCCAATTTCCAGCCCCAAATTCTC
>NW_024499576.1:0-1432 GCF_017590055.1 Onychostruthus taczanowskii
ATGCCAGCACAAGCACTTCCTGCCCAAGAACCCCAACAGGTGCTCCATTCTGGTCCTCCCATTTCCACAGTGTCCTTGGAGAGGGGACCAGGATTCCTGGCATGACCTGAGCTTTGCTCTGCACACAGATTTGCACTGATGACCATGAAAGCACTACTCTGTCACCTTGAGTATGAGGATGTGGTGTTTGAAGTTGAACGTGAGTGTGGCTGGGACACACTCCTCAACACTGATACCCACCACCATACAGTGGGTCTTCTGGCCAGGTGAGAGCCTCATTCTCCCTGCTCCAGCTGTTATTTCTCCACAGTGTCTACATAATCCCTGTGTTCGTGGGTGAGAGGAACTTGTCACTGAGGGATGGTGCAGCAGAGTGACAATTCTTGAAGGGCTGGGTGTGCTGGAGAAGCCACAACCCAAAGTGCATAACCCAGTCTCTTCCCGTGAGGAGTGCCAGAGTCTCTGTGCTGATGGCACAGAGCAGGAGCTCTGTCTGCAGGCAGCCTCACTGAGGACAGCCTGCTGGGAACAGGGGGGTTGCATTGAAGGCCACTGACAGCCAGGGGGACAGGAGTGCCCCGTGGGCAGAAAGGGTATTTTTTCAGCCTCTTCATTCCTGAAATGAGCCTGCTGGTGTTCGGCTCCACCTTCCTCCTTGCAAGAGGTAGTGGTGAAAGAAGAGGCCTCTGTGAGTCAGTCCCAGGAGAGGTTTGTCTGCCCTGCCCAGAGTCAACGATGTCTTTTTTCCCCTGCCAGAGCAATGCTCAGGATCTCACAGTCTGTGTGTTACCGGATTGCACGCTACCTGTTCCGGCTGCTTCGCAGAGAGGAGGCACGCTGGGAGGTGGCTGCCATGGCCTTCCTTGTTGAGGTGAGCCTGATGGTGAGCACTGGCTTGCCGAGCTGTGTCCCACTACTCTGCCCTCTTGGAGATGCAGCTGCAGGGGAGTCCAGTGCAGGAGGGGCAGAGGTGGGCTCTGCTCTGTGCCCTTTGTCCCTTGCTGCCGGGGTGACATATATGGTTTGTGCTATTCTAGCGACAGCTCCTCCTCTTCCATCACGCCTTCTCAAGGCCAAGATATTGGGGGCTGCCAAGAGGTGATGGACAGAGTGGAGCAAGTGAGCAGCCTGTGCAGGGCAGTGGAAGCACAGGGGTGCTCTGCAGCTTCTACTACCTTTGGGCTCTGCTGCCTTTGATCTTGCATATGCCCTTACTGCTGCCCATACGTAGCCCTGTGCAGTGATAGGGTTGTATCAGCTGTGCATCCATGTCACTGATTTGTGTTTCAGATCCTGCCTTGCCTTAACATAAAGCAATGGGGTGAACGCATGCTACAGCTTTTCCCAATCTACCTGTGGAGGGACTGCAGAGTGATGCGTCTCCTGGTGCTCAGGTGCCTCATGGTACTCTGCAAGAGACCCTCTATGGTGA
>NW_024499577.1:0-1418 GCF_017590055.1 Onychostruthus taczanowskii
GGGGGAAAATGGGGAAAAAGAAGTGAAGTGGGGAGAAATTGGGAATTTTGGGGTGAAATGCTGGAAAATGGGGAAAAGTGGGGGAAATAGATGGGAGGAATGGGGAGAAATGGGGCTGAAAATCAGGGAGAAACACAGAAAATCAGGGAGAAATGGGGAAAAACGAGAAAAAAACCTGAGAAATGGAGAGGAAATGGGCAAAATGGGAAGGAACGGGACAAAGGGGGGAGAAATGGGATGGGAAAATGGGGAAAAATCGGGGAAAATTGGATAAAATCGGGGGAAAGGGGGAGAAATGGGATGGGAAAATGGGGGAAAATCGGGAAAAATCGGGAAAAATCGGGGGAAAGGGGGAGAAATGGGATGGAAAGGGGGAGAAATTGGGGAAAATCGGGGAAAATTGGGGGGAAATCGGGGAAAATTGGGGGGAAATCGGGAAAAACCAGCGGAAAAATCAGGAAACATCAGGGAAATCGGGAAAAATCGGGGAAAATTGGGAAAAGTTGGGGAAAAATCTGGGGAAATCGGGAAACGGGAAAATCGGGAAAACATCAGGGAAAATTGGGGAAAATCGAGGAAAATCGGTAAAAATCGGGGGGAAAATCAGGAAAAATCAAGAGAAATTGGGAAAAATCGAGGAAAAATCGGGAAAAAATGGGGAAAAATCAGGGAAAATGGAGAGAATTTGGGAAAAATCAGGGAAAATCGAGGGAAAATCGGGAGAAATCGGGAAAAATGGGGAAAATCAGGGAAAATTGAGAGAAATCGGGAAAAACCGGGGAAAATCGAGGAAAAATCGGGGAAAATCTGGGAAAACTGAGAAAAAATGGGGGAAAATCGGGAAAAAGTCGGTGGAAATTGGGGAAAAATCAGGAAAAAATAGGGGGAAATGGGGGGAAACGGGGGTAAACCGGGGAAAAATCGGGGAAAACTGAGGACAAGTCGGCGAAAAGCGAGGAAAAATCGGTGAAAAATCAGGGAAAATCGGGGAAATGGGGGAAAAACGGGGAAAAATCGGGGAAAATCGGGGAAAACTGAGAAAAAAAAGGGGGAAAATCGGGGAAAATGGGGGAAAATCGGGGAAAATGGGGAAAAATAGGGAAAAATGGGGTTAAACCGAGGAAAAATCAGGGAAAAATCGGGAAAAATCGGGGGAAATGGGGGAAAATCGGGGAAAATCGGGGAAAACCGGGGAAAAACCGGGGAAAAATTGGGGAAAAATCGGGGAAAATGGGGGAAAATCGGGGAAAACTGAGAAAAAGAAAGGGGGAAAATCGGGGGAAATGGGGGAAAATCGGGGAAAATCGGGGAAAATGGGGGAAAATCGGGGAAAATAGGGGAAAATCGGGGAAAAATCGGGGAAAATTCGGGGAAAACGGGGGTAAACCGAGTAAAAATTGGGGAAAAATCAGGAAAAA
>NW_024499578.1:0-1418 GCF_017590055.1 Onychostruthus taczanowskii
AAATTGGGGAAAGGCAGGGGGAATCAAGGGGAAAGTTGGGAGAAGTCAGTGGGAAAATTG
The DNA here is from genome assembly GCF_017590055.1 of Onychostruthus taczanowskii. Classification (NCBI taxonomy): domain Eukaryota; kingdom Metazoa; phylum Chordata; class Aves; order Passeriformes; family Passeridae; genus Onychostruthus; species Onychostruthus taczanowskii. The sequence goes on from NW_024499578.1 coordinate 61, forward strand.
GGGGAAAATTGGGCGAAAATGGGGAAAAGTAAGAGGAAAAGTTGGGAAAGGTCAGGGGGAATATCAGGGGAAAATTGGGGAAAGGCAGGGGGGAAATTGGGGAAATCACAGGAAAAATTGGGGGAAAATCACAGGGAGCATTGGGGGGAATCACGGGGAAAATCATGAGGAAATTGTGGAAAAATAAAGGGAAACTACAGGCGAAATTGGGGGGAAATTAGGGAAAATTGGGGAAAGATCACAGGAGAAATTGGGAGGAAATCTGGAAGAAGTTCAGGGGAAAACTCAACCCAAAATCCTCCAAATCCACCCTAAGCTCCCCAAATCCATCCCAAACCTCCCCAAAAACCCTTCCCCGCCATTCCCGGTTTCCTCCCGGGTTTCTCCCGGATTTATCCCTGTTTTTCCCGGTTTTTCCCGGTTTTTCCCGGTCCCCACCTCGATGCTGGGCAGGGTCCGGTTGGCCTCGGTGCTGTTCTCCCCGAGGATGCTCCCGGCCGATCTCGAGCACCCAAATCCATCCCAAATCTCCCCAAATCCATCCCAAATCCATCCCAAAAACCCTTCCCGGATTTATCCCGATTTATCCCGGTTTTTTCCGGTTTCTCCCGGTCCCCACCTCGATGCTGGGCAGGGTCCGGTTGGCCTCGGTGCTGTTCTCCCCGAGGATGCTCCCGGCCGATCCCGAGCCCCCAAATCCACTCTAAGCTCCCCAAATCCATCCCAAAAACCCTTCCCGGATTTATCCCGGTTTCTCCCGGATTTTCTCCCGGTTGTTCCCGGTCCCCACCTCGATGCTGGGCAGGGTCCGGTTGGCCTCGGTGCTGTTCTCCCCGAGGATGCTCCCGGCCGATCCCGAACCTCCCCAAATCCACCCCAAAAACTCTTCCCCGCCATTCCCGGTTTCCCCCCGGATTTATCCCGGTTTCTCCCGGTTTTTCTCCCGGTTTTTCCCGGTTCCCACCTCGATGCTGGGCAGGGTCCGGTTGGCCTCGGTGCTGTTCTCCCCGAGGATGCTCCCGGCCGATCTCCCCTCGCACTCGTACCGGAACCGCATCCCGCGCTGCTTCGGCTGCTCGGTGATCACCAGCCGCGGCTTCCCCGGCTTCTCCACCTTTTCCATCTTTTCCACCTTTTCCATCTTTTCCAGCTTTTCCAGCCGCTCCTGCGGCCAGCGGGAGCCCGGGGCCAGCGAGAGCCCGCGGAGGCTCCGGGCCAGCGGCGGCTCCCGGGGCAGCGCGGGCTCGGAGCCGCGCGGGACCAGCCGGGGAAGGGCCCCGGGAGCGGGCTCGGGCTGGAAGCCGTCCTCCTTCATCACCTCCTCCAGGATTTCTGGGGGGAAAAACGGGGAATTCGGG
>NW_024499579.1:0-1417 GCF_017590055.1 Onychostruthus taczanowskii
AAAAGAGGAATTTGGCTCAATAGGGAGAAATTGGGGTTAAAAAAGCGGAATTTGGTTCAATAGGGAGCAATTGGGGTTAAAAAGGTGGAATTTGGTTCAGTGAGGAGGAATTGGGGTGAAAAAGGGGGATTTGGGATAAAAGGCGGAATTTGGTTCAATAGGGAGCAATTGGGGTTAAAAGGGGGGATTTTGGGGTTAAAAGGCGGAATTGGGGTTAAAAAGGAGGAATTTTTGTTCAATAAGGAGGAATTGGGGTTAAAAAGGTGGAATTTGGTTCAATGAGGAGGAATTGGGGTTAAAAAAGGCCGAATTTTGGTTCAATAGGGAGGAATTGGGGTTAAAAAAGAGGAATTTGGCTCAATAGGGAGCAATTGGGGTTAAAAAAGAGGAATCATAAGGAGCAATTTGGGTTAAAAAGGCGGAATTGGGGTTAAAAAGGCGGAATTTGGTTCAATAGGGAGCAATTAGGGTTAAAAAAGAGGAATTTTGGTTCAATAAGGAGGAATTTGGGTTAAAAAAGAGGAATTTTTGTTCAATGAGGAGCAATTGGGGTTAAAAAGGCGGAATTTGGGTTAAAAAGGGGGATTTTGGGGTTAAAAAGGCGGAATTGGGCTCCTCGGAGCCGCCCCCGCCGCGGGGCCGCTCCCGCTGGGCGATCAGCGCTCCGCGGCGGGCGAGCGCCCAAAAACCCGGACTGGACGTCGGCCCGATTTCCCCGAGTTTTTCCCCGATTTCCCCGAGTTTTCCCCGATTTCCCCGAGTTTTCCCCGATTTCCCCGAGTTTTCCCCGATTTCCCCGAGTTTTCCCCGATTTCCCCGAGTTTTCCCCGATTTCCCCGAGTTTTCCCCGATTTCCCCGAGTTTTCCCCGATTTCCCCGAGTTTTTCCCCGATTTCCCCCAGTTTTTCCCCGATTTCCCCGACTTTTCCCGATTTCCCCCAGTTTTTCCCCAATTTCCCCGAGTTTTCCCCGCTGGAGCGGGAAATAAAAACGAAATTATTAAAATTTTTAATTAATTCGCTGGAATTTGGGTTCGCCGCGCTGGGAAAGGGAGAGGAAATGCCCAAAAAACGCCGAAAATGCGAAAATGCCGAAAATGCCGAAAAAACGCCGGGAATGTCCCGAGCGGGACCGGGGTTTTCCCCGATTTCCCCGAGTTTTTCCCCGATTTCCCCGAGTTTTTCCCCGATTTCCCCGAGTTTTTCCCCAATTTCCCCGAGTTTTTCCTCAATTTCCCCGAATTTTTCCCCGAGTTTTTCCCCAATTTTCCTGAGTTTTTCCCCAATTTCCCCCAGTTTTTCCTCAATTTTCCCGAGTTTTTCCCCGATTTCCCCCAGTTTTTCCCCGATTTCCCCCCGTTTTTCCCCCCTCTTTCTCCAATTTCCCCGAGTTTTCCCCGAGTTTTTCCCCAATTTTC
>NW_024499580.1:0-1417 GCF_017590055.1 Onychostruthus taczanowskii
AAACCCCAAAATCCCCCCAAAAAAAAACACAGAGGAAAAACCCCGAAAATGCCCCCAAAAAAGTCCAAAAAAAACCCCAAAATAAACCCAAAAATCCCAAAAACCCAAGAAAACATCCTGAGAAAAACCCAAAAAATGCCCAAAAAAAATCCAAGAAAAACCCCGAACATGCCCCAATAAAACCCCAAAATCCCCCCCAAAAAATGCAGAGAAAAACCCCAAAAATGCCCCAAAAAACCCCAAAACCACCCCAGAAAAACCCTGAAAAAAACCCTGAAAATGCCCCCAAAAAAAACCAAAATCCCCCCAAAAAAACGCAGAGAAAAACCCTGAAAATACCCCCAAAAAAGTCCAAAAAAACCCCCAAGAAAACCCAAAAAATCCCTGAAAATGTCCCAAAAAATCCCAAAAAAACTCCTAAAAATGCCCCAAAAAAACCCCAAAACTAACCCAAAAAAAAAACCACAAAAAAACCCCAAAAATGCCCCAAAAATCCCTGAAAAAGCCCCAAAAAAACCCCAAAAATGCCCCCAAAACCTCTTTCCCCCCCAAAAAACGCTTTTTCCCCAAAAACCTTTTGTTTTCTCCAAAATTTTTTTACTTCCAAAACCCTATTTTTCCCAAAAAACCCTTTTTACCATCAAAAAATCAAATATTTTCCCCAAAAAACCTTTTATTTTTTCCTCTAAAACCTCTTTTTTCTCCCCTAAAACCTCTTTTTTCTCCCCAAAGAACCTTTTTTTCCCAAAAAAACCCTTTTTTCCCCCAAAATTCCTCTTTTTTCCCAAAATTCCTCTTTTTTCCCCCAAAATTTCTTTTTTTTTCCCAAAAATTCCCCTTTTTTCCCCAAAAATTCCTCCTTTTTCCCCAAAAATTCCCTTTTTTCCCAAAAAAATCCCTTTTATTTCCCCTCTAAAAATCCTTTTTCCCCCCCAGAATTCCTCCTTTTTTCCCCCAAAATTCCTCTTTTTTCCCCAAAAATTCCTCCTTTTTCCCCAAAAATTCCCTTTTTTCCCAAAAAAATCCCTTTTATTTCCCCTCTAAAAATCCTTTTTCCCCCCCAGAATTCCTCCTTTTTTCCCCCAAAATTCCTTTTTTTCCCCCCAAAATTCCCCTTTTTTACCCCAAAATTCCTCTTTTTCCCCAAAAAATTCCCTTTTTCCCCCAAAATTCCTTTTTTTCCCCTAAAATCCCTTTTATTTCCCCTCTAAAAATCACATTTTTTCCCAAAATTCCTCTTTTTTTCCCCAAAAATTCCTCTTTTTCCCCCCAAAATTCCCCTTTTTTTCTCCAAAAAATCCCTTTTATTTCCCCTCTAAAAATCCCAATTTTTTCCCAAAATTCCTCCTTTTTCCCCCAAAATTCCTTTTTTTTTTCCCCCAAATTCCCGTTTTTTTCCCAAAATTCCCCTTTTTTC
>NW_024499581.1:0-1416 GCF_017590055.1 Onychostruthus taczanowskii
GGGGGGAATGCCCCAAAATCATGGGGGTAAACACCCCAGAATCCTGGGGGGAACGGCCCCAAATCCGGGGGGAAATATCCCAAATCCCGGGGGGAAACGGCCCCAAATCCCGGGGGAAACGGCCTGAAATCCAGGGGGGAAACGGCCTGAAATCATGGGGGGAAAGGGCCCCAAATCCGGGGGGAACGGCCCCAAATCCGGGGGGAAATATCCCAAAATCATGGGGGGGAACGGCCCCAAATCCGGGGGGAAATATCCCAAAATCATGGGGGGGAACGGCCCCAAATCCGGGGGGAAATATCCCAAAATCCTGGGGTGAAACGGCCCCAAAATCCTGGGGGAAACGGCCTGAAATCATGGAGGGAAACACCCCAGAATCCCGGGGGAAACGGCCCGAAATCCCGGGGGGAATGCCCCAAAATCATGGGGGAAACACCCCAGAATCCCGGGGGAAACGGCCCGAAATCCCGGGGGGAATGCCCCAAAATCATGGGGGAAACACCCCAGAATCCCGGGGGAAACGTCCTGGGGAAATGCCCCAAAATCCTGGGGAAATGCCCTAAAAATCCTGGGGAAAGCTGCCCAAAAATCCTGGGGAAAGCTGCCCGAAATCATGGGGGGAATGCCCTAAAAATCCTGGGGAAATGCCCCAAAATCCTGGGGAAATGCCCCCAAAAATCCTGGGGAAATGCCCCAAAAAATCCGGAGGGAAATGCCCTAAAAATCCTGGGGAAAGCAGCCCGAAATCCAGGGGGAATGCCCTAAAATCCTGGGGAAAATATCTCAAAATCCTGGGGGAAATATCCCAGAATCCTGGGGAAATGCCCCCAAAAATCCTGGGGAAAGTGGCCCGAAATCATGGGGGGAAACACCCCAGAATCCTGGGGAAAATATCCCAAAATCCTGGGGGAAATGCCCTAAAAATCCTGGGGAAATGCCCCCAAAAATCCTGGGGAGTACGGCCCAAAATCTGGGGGGAATGCCCTAAAAATCCTGGGAAATATCCCAAAAACCCGGGGAAAATATCCCAGAATCCTGGGGAAAATGCCCCAAAATCCTGGGGAACATCCACCAAAATCCCGGGGAAAATATCTCAAAATCATGGGGAAAACACCCCAAAATCCTGGGAAAATACCCCAAAAATTCTGGGGAAAAGATCCCAAAATCCTGGGGAAAATGCCCCAAAATCCTGGGGAAAATACCCTGGAAATCCTGAGAAAACATCCCAAAATCTCTGGAAAATCGCTCAAAATTTCTGGAAAATCCCAGAAAATCCCCCAAAATCTCCAGAAAATGCCCCAAAATCCCTGGAAAATCCCCCAAAATTTCCAGAAAAACCCCAAAATACCCAAAAAAAATCCCCAAAAATCTCTGAAAAATGCCCCAAAGTTTCTGAAAACGTCCCAAAATCTCTGG
>NW_024499582.1:0-1415 GCF_017590055.1 Onychostruthus taczanowskii
GGGAAAAAAATCCCTTTCTTGGGGGGGGATTTCAGCACAAAAATCCTGAAAAAATCCCCTTTTTTGGGTGAAATTCTGCCCAAAAATCCCCTTTCTTTTTTGGGATTTCAGCCCAAAAATCCCAAAAAAATCCCTTTTTTGGGTGAAATTCACCCCCAAAATCCTGAAAAATCCCCCTTTTTTTTGGGATTTCATCCAAAAAATCCTGAAAAAATCCCCCCTTTTTTTGGGGGGATTTCTGCCCAAAAATCCCGGGAAAATCCCATTTTTTGGGGGGAGATTTCAGCCAAAAAATCCTGAAAAAAATCCCATTTTTTTAGGTGAAATTCAGCCCAAAAATCCTGAAAAAAATCCCTTTTTTGGGCGAAGATCTCAGCCCAAAAATACTGAAAAAAAATCCCATTTTTTGGGTGAAATTCAGCCCAAAAATACTGAAAAAATCCCATTTTTTAGGATTTCAGCCCCAAAATCCTGAAAAAATCCCCCCTTCTCTTTTGGGATTTCAGCCCAAAAATCCTGAAAAAAATCCCATTTTTTAGGTGAAATTCAGCCCAAAAATCCTGAAAAAATCCCCTTTTTTGGGGGAATTTCAGCCCAAAAAATCCCCAAAATATCCCCTTTTTTTTGGGGATTTCAGCCCCAAAATCCCAAATAAATCCCCTTTTTTGGGTGAAATTCTGCCCAAAAATCCCCTTTCTTTTTTGGGATTTCAGCCAAAAAATCCTGAAAAAAAATCCCATTTTTTGGGTGAAATGCAGCCCAAAAATCCTGAAAAAAATCCCATTTTTTTGGGTGAAATTCTGCCCAAAAATCCCCTTTCTTTTTTGGGATTTCAGCCAAAAAATCCTGAAAAAAATCCCATTTTTTGGGGGAGATTTCAGCCAAAATAATCCTGAAAAAATGCCCTCTTTTTTGGGGGGATTTCAGCCCAAAAAGTCCCCAAAAAATCCCCTTTATTGGGGGGATTTCAGCCCAAAAATCCCAAAAAAATCCCTTTTTTTAGGATTTCAGCCCCAAAATTCTGAAAAAATCCCCCCTTCTCTTTTAGGGTTTCAGCCCAAAAATCCTGAAAAAAATCCCAAAAAAATTCCTTTTTTGGGGGGATTTCAGCCCAAAAATCCTGAAAAAATTCCCATTTTTGGGGGGGATCTCAGCCCAAAAATCCTGAAAAAAATCCCATATTTTGGGTAAATTTCAGCCCCAAAATTCTGAAAAAATCCCCCCTTCTCTTTTAGGGTTTCAGCCCAAAAATCCTGAAAAAAATCCCAAAAAAAATCCCTTTTTTGGGGGGATTTCAGCCCAAAAATCCTGAAAAAATTCCCATTTTTTGGGTGAAATTCAGCCCAAAAATCCCCCTTTTTTTGGGATTTCAACCCAAAAATCCAGGGAAAAAATCCCTTTTTTGGGGGGATTTC
>NW_024499583.1:0-1415 GCF_017590055.1 Onychostruthus taczanowskii
AACCCCCCCGAGACCCCTCCCCAAATTCCTCCCCAGAGCCCCCAGACCGGCGCGGGGCGGGCGGGCGTTGCTGAGGGGAGCCACGCGCTGATTGGTTGGCTTGGTACAGGGCGCGCGGTGATTGGTTGGTTCTGCTCAAGGAAGGCGAGAGTTGCTGAAGGGAGCCGGGAGCTGATTGGTTGGTTCTGGTGGGGGGAGGAGGGACTTGCTGAGGGGAGACCAGCGGTGATTGGTTGATTCGAGAATTGAGTGGCAGGAGTTGCTGGGGTAGTGGAGCTGCGCAGTGATTGGTTGGTTCCAGGTAAGGGAGGCGGGCGTTGCTGAGAGGTCCCGCGCTGTGATTGGTTAGTTCGAGATGTGGGAGGCGGGGGTTGCTGAGGGGAGCCGAGCTCTGATTGGTTGGTGAGGCACAAAGAAAGTGAAACGAGCTGAGTGCAGCCGCGCTGTGATTGGTCGGTTCGGGAAGTGAAGGGCTGTGATTGGATGGTTCGCGGCGGGGCGCGCCGCTATTGGCTGGGAGAAGTCCGGGATTTTTAAGGGAACAATCTCCAGTTTTTGAGGAAAATTCATGGATTTACTGGGAAAAAATTCGGTTTTGTACAGGGGAACATGCCCGGATTTTGGGAGAACATTCCCGGGTTTTTTGGGGGAACCTTCCCGGATTTTCTGAAAACAAATGACCCCAAATAACCCCCCAAAAACCCCAAAAAACCCCAAATAACCCCAAATAACTCCCAAAAAAACACAAAAAAACCCCAAATAACCCCAAACAAACCCAAAAAACCCAATAAACCCAAATAACACTAAACAAACACGAAATGAACTCAAAATACCCCAAATAACCCAAATTACACATAAATAAACATCAAATAACTCCAAATAGACCCAAATAAACCCTCAGAAACCCCAATACAAATAATAAACCCGAATAAAACAAATAAAACCCCAATAACTGTTCATAGCCCCAAACAAACAAAAATAAACCCAAATTAACCAAACCCCTAAAAAAACCCAAATAATCTCCCCAAATAAACCCCAAATAGACACAAATAAACCAAATTAAACCCCAAAATCCCCCAAGTGATCCCGAAATAACCCCGAATAAATCTCAAATAATCCCGAAATCGATCCAAATAAACCCCAAATAACCCCAGTTCCTCCCGTCCCCACCCCAAAACTGACACAGACCAATCAGAGCGCGTTGCTCTGATGACGACACAGTTGCCGGGCAGAAGTTCAGCGCACTGGCCCAACGGGGCGATTTTCAGCCAATCACCGCCCGGCAGCCTCTGACTCATCAGTTGCCGGGCAGAACCCGGAGGTTCAGACAGCGCTAACCAATCAGAGACCGCGCGGTGCCATTCCCAGCCAATCAGAGAGCTTGCCGCTGATGACTCATCAGTCGCCAGGAGCGG
>NW_024499584.1:0-1415 GCF_017590055.1 Onychostruthus taczanowskii
CCCCCGGAAGTCCCTGAGGATCTCCAGCAGCACCCAGGACCAGTAGCTGCGGTAGCTGAGCTTGCCCAGGTCCGAGAGCGGCTTCTCCGGGGAGCCCACGGTGCTCTCCAGCTTGGAGAGCTCGTAGCCTAGGAAACCCACCCAAAATCCATCAAATTCCACCCAAAACCCATCAAATTCTACCCAAAAGCCATCCCAAATCCATCCTGAAATTCCAGGGGATCCATAGATCCCCAAAATCCCACAAAAATCCCCAAAATTCCCTGAGAAAATCCTGAATTTTCACCCGCTGCTCTCCAGCTTGGTGAGCTCATAGCCTGGGAAACCCGCCCAAAATCACCCAAAATCACCCAAATTTCACCCAAAATTCCATCCAAAATCCATCCTGAAATTCCAGGGGATCCATAGATCCCCAAAATCCCACAAAAATCCCCAAAATTCCGTTTGAAAATCCTGTTTTTTCACCCGCTGCTCTCCAGCTCGGCCAGTTTCTAACCTGGGAAACCTGCCCAAAATCCACCAAATTTCACCCAAAATTCCACCCAAAATTCTGACAAATTCCACCCAAAATCCACCCAAAAATTCCAGGGAATCCACAGATTTCAGGGGATCCCAAAATTCCTCCAAAAATCCCCCCAAAAAACCCCAAAATTCCTCCAAAAATCCCCCAGAATTCCCTCAAAATCCTCCCCAGTTCCTGGAGAACCCAAAATCCCCCCAGAATTCCCTCAGGAGATCCCAAAATTCCCCTGAAATTCCCCAAAATTCCCAAATTTTTTCTTTTTGATTCCCCAAAATTCCCGATTTTCTTTTTTTAGATCCCCAAAATCCCCAAATATTTTTGGAAACCCCCCAAGATTTCCAAAAATTCCCCATTTTGGGCCATTTCCCCTCATTTTTTCCCCATTTTCCCCCTTTTTTTCCCCATTTTCGGGGCCTCCCAAAATCCCCAAATTTTTCAAGACCCCCCAAAATTCCCAAACTTTTTTCAGCACCCCCCAAAATCCCCAAACTTTTTTCAGGACCTCCCAAAATCCCCAAATTTTTTTGGAAACCCCCCCAAGATTTCCAAAAATTCCCCATTTTGGGCCATTTCCCCTCATTTTTTCCCAATTTCCCCCTTTTTTTCCCCATTTTTGGGACCCCCCAGAATTCCCAAACTTTCCCAGGACCTCCCAAAATCCCCAAACTTTTTTTAAAACCCCCCAAAATCCCCAAATATTTTTGGAAACCTCCTTTAAAAATTCATTTTGGGCCATTTCCCCTCATTTTTTCCCCATTTTCCCCCTTTTTTTCCCCATTTTCGGGGCCTCCCAAAATCCCCAAATTTTTCCAGGACCTCCCATAATTCCCAAACTTTTTTCAGGACCTCCCAAAATCAGAATTCGCAAACTTTCCCAGGACCCCCCAAAATC
>NW_024499585.1:0-176818 GCF_017590055.1 Onychostruthus taczanowskii
CTTTGCTCTTGCTTCTGCTTTGCTCCTTCTTTGCTCTAGCTTTTTGCTTCTGCTCATTAGTTAATTTAGCCAAGCAGTCTGAATTTTTCCCTGGACTGCTTTTCCTTTCCCTTTTTTGGAGCCTGCTCCAGACTGGGACCTGGGAAACACCAAGAGTTTGCATCTTGTGGCTGCTGCAGCTATCCCCAGCGCCGGATGGTGCTTTTCAGATCAGTGAAAGTGTTGTCATCTGGTATTGTTCATTTTGTGTGCTGGGGGTGTTTTGCTTGTTAAATAAACAGGTTCTCTCCACTACTCTCTGAGGAATCCTTCCTGAACTGGTAGTGGGGAGGGGCTTGTGGGTTTGCTTTCTGGGGGGGACCCTTTTGGAGGTTTTCTCCCAGATTTGCCCTAATCCACTGTTGAGGTGAACTCTCTGTGTGTGGAGACACGAGGCTTGACTCCATTTCAGAAGGCTGATTTATTATGTTAAATATTATATTAAAATGCTACATTCAAACTACACTGAAAGAACAGAGAGAACAGAGAGATCAGAAGGCTACAACAAGAACAGAATAACAAAATCCTGTGACTGCTCACAGCCTTGGCACAGGTGGCTGTGATTGGTCATCAATCACACACATGGACCAATCCACATGGAAAGCAATCCACATGGACCAATCACAGATGCACCTGTTGCATTCCACAGCAGCAGATAGTAATTGTTTACATTTCTCTCCTGAGGCTCCTCAGCTTCTCAGGAGAGGAAAAATCCCAGCAAAGGATTTTCATAATATCATGGCTACAGTGGGCTGCTGCCATGCTGGGGTCACATCACAAAGTCCAGTTTCTGCAGGAGCTGGGGAGCGTGGAGAGCTTTGAGTGCACAGCATGGGAAAGCTGGAGTGGAGGGATTCTGGTTCAGTGTGCCCCTCAGTGGCAGACAGCATTAGTTATTGATAAATCTTTAGTTCACAGATAAGATGTTGTTTTGACTCTCATCTTAGGCTGCTTTCAATGCAGTTTTCCCTGGCACTTAAGATACTGTTTTTCTCTTCCTTTCAATACTTTGTCATTCCAGATGACCTTTAAAGGTCCCTTCCACCCCAAACCATTCTATAATTCTTTGGATGCACGATGAATAGCAACATGTATTTTACCCTCATTATGGATGATATTACATCATGTCTGGCCTTTTGGGGCTCTTTCTTCTCCAGGTCCTTGTGACTACACTCACTCCTATATGCTCTTATTTTTTTCTGTTGCTTACCAGTGAGCATTTTCAGTTCTGCCACCCATGTTCAGAGCAACTTTTCCGTGTCTCACTGCACCAGACACCAAGTCAGTCCAAAGAAGAGCATTAGGAAGTATCCAGCTGTATTTCCTCTTCTTCCTTATGGGTACATGCTGCTGTTTTGAGCACTCTGGCTTTCCAAGCTCCCTCACATGTCTTGATCCTTTTCTGGATAACTAGAGGGATATCAGGATTAAATCCTGTCTCACCTCTGAGGTCTGGCTTTTGAAGAGCCCCAGTCATCCTCTCCTACTCATCTCATCCCTGCCTTGGTGGAAATATTATGTCTTCATGGGATTGTTGTTCAACTTTGTGCATTCTGGCACTTGCTTTTCAATGACAGTTTTTGAGTCTTTGAAAGGTTTCCTGGTGTGGGAATGACAATCCTCAATCCTAATGCTTGATGGGGGTTGCAGTTGTCTGGGTTGTGAAATCTCCTCAAAAACATTCATTGCTCTTTTTTCCTTGACAGTTTTCATCAACAGGAAGTTTAGGGATGTCTTTTCAAAGAGAATTTCAATGAATCTCCTGGCCACTGCTCCTGCTTTCTGCCCCTCGGCACCACCCCAATCCCCTCCGGGCTGGGGACCAGAGGCAGAAGCCACAGGAACCCCTTCCCCCATGCCGCTGGGGCGCTCGGGGGACGGCAGGCACTCCAACCCCCTGGGAGAAGCCCCCGACCACACGCGAAATGACCCATGACCCACAATGATTTTGAATGCAGGCAGCCGAATTGCAGCCGCAGTCAGCTGGCGAGCCATGCCCCCTCCACCGAAGGACAGGCTGTTCGCAGGGTCTGATGCAAAGGACGGAGCTCCAGAAGCCGTCGGGACAGCTGGGGTGGGCGGCACGGGTGCCGGCTCTTGAGACGGTCCCGTGGGCTCAGCACCGTTCTTGGCATGCTCTTGCACTGCAGTTGTGTTGGCAGGGAACAGCGGGACAGGCGCGGGCGGCGGCGCAACTGCAGAGTCGACCCCCAGGACATCCTCAGTCGGGCAGACAGCCGCGGGGACATGGCCCCTCTCTGGGACAGGCTCTTGTTCATCGCCGCTGCAGTCAATCACGTTGCCTCGCAACACGGGCGGATCCACGGGAGGTGGTGCTGCAGCGCTCGGGACTCCGGCAAACTCTGCTGGAAACGGCGGGGCCGGCCCGGGCAGCGGCGGGGCTGCGGGGACCGGCACCTCCCGCGGGGCTGGCCGAGGCGGAGCGCACGGGACCGGCCTGGAAAGCGGCGGGAAAACTTTTGCTCAGCCGTGGGCAATGCGGGGGGGCTGGGAACACGCGGTTGTCTTCGAGAGGTTTCTCTCGTGCCGTACCTGGTGGAAATGGGGCGCGGCCGCGCCACCGAGCCACGAGCCCCGCAGCATCCCTTTTCTTCAAAGCACGGAAGAGAAGTTGGGACCCTGTACACATTACAGAGGGTTTAACACCGTGGTCCTTTGTCCACTCAAAAACAGATTCCATGAAATCCCAAAGATCTAAATCGACGGAGTATACTATATTTGTAAAGAATCTATGAAATTTTGCCCATCTGAAAAACTCAACGACAGCCATGCTGTGATTAAGAAAGGTCTAATAAAACTATCTTTTGAACTGCTGATAAAGGCACTTTCGTGTTTAAATCAGGAGTGATAACCCCAAAACTCTATTTCCAAATGATATTAAAAATCTTTTTCTGCTGTTGTCTCTCTGGAAATATAGTTAAACACCCTTCAGAAAAAAAAAAATAAATTTTGGTGTGCATGTACAAAACATCACCTATCTATGTAATGTTTTTCATTTGTGTGGACAAATTAATCCCTAGTCATATTTGAATTGTTAAATCTTTACTATCTATAGGTCTGTATAGGAGAGACATACCTACAAAAAGTACAAGGACAGGCAAAGAAAAATGAAAATATGAAATAAGAAGGCAAGGATTCACCTCTCTCTATCTTTTATAAATCATTTAATCTTAAAATAATTTGGGGTTGGTTTTATTTTATTTTTCTGATTTAACTTTTATTTGAAGACTCCTCTGAAAGTGTCATCATCTGTGCTGTGGAACATTTTCTAGATGTGTCTATGAAAGCAAACATCTTTGGGATTTGGAGTTCTTCTTTCTTCCTGTCATTCTGCCTTCTTCCTATCATAGACACATTATCAGCAAAGCACAGGTTTCCCCTATTTGTCTGATTTTGATCCATATATTAATTTTTGGTGTGAAGAACTATTCCTACCTTCTCAGGTCATCCTTCTTTAACTGAATATATCACAATGTCTTTTAAAGGAGCTTTTCTAACATCATTATTTCAGAAATTTTTTTCATGATATTATTGTTCTGCTAATAAACAGAACTGATTAGCCTTCCCTTCAATACCAAATTCCATTTTTATAAGGTTGAGTTCAAGGTAAAAGGTAAAAATGTCATTTTTAAATTTAGTGAATTCTGTCAGTCATTCAGATTTAAATTTTGAATTGTGGCGACTAGTGGGGATAAATATGTGTTATGAACTAAAATCAGAAGACAATATTTATTTCTCCATTTGAAAAAGAGAATTTCAATTATAGTTTTTCAGGACAGAAAGCTAATTAATTAAATGTGCTACATTTCTTAATCATCAGTGCAAACTCTGTAAATTAGACAGAATAACTAAAAACGAAAAAAAGGCATAGTTTCCAAGGTTGGATAACACTTCATGTTGCAAATCGTGCATGTGTAAGACTTTTATTAGGCATTTAATATAACTGGATCCTACTGTTCCATCTGATCATTACTAGTTAAATAAAGGATGTTAATGTTAAGACTGGCTATTTAATTAGCACTATCTACTTTATGGAGATATGCCAGCCTACCAGCAGGAAATGAGTTGTGAAGATGATATTCAAATAAAACAATTATGTTGTCTCATAAAGCTTTGAGGCTGATATTTAGGCAGGTTCTCATGATCATAAAAACTCTGAACACACATAGGCAGAGCAAACAGAGTGTGATCTAGCCATGAAATATATACTTAAACCAAAAATTGTTTTGGGAAACATGTTTGGGAAATTTTATGATCCACCTCCAGGTGAATTGAAGACATATTAGTGCTTAAATTTAAAAAGAAAATTTAACTAGCTGTGTATTGGGCTGAATTTTACCACATTAGTCTGTTTGACATGGAGTGTACCAAGATATGCCACAGTTTCCTTATATACACTTCATAGAATCAATTATAGATTTATTTAGATACATATTATAGATTATAGATTTATAGCCATTCAGTTTAGAATGGCTTGGGTTGGAAGGAACCTTAGAGATCATCTCATTTCAACTCCCCTGCCATGGGCAGGAAGACCTTTCATTAGACCAGGCTGCTCAGAGCCCTACCCAGCCTGGCCTTGAGCACTTCCACGGATGGGGCAGCCACAGTTTCTCTGGGAAACCTGTGCCAGGGCATCACCACCTTAACAGTAAAGAATTTCTCCCCAGTATCTAAATATACCTTCTTTCAGTTTAAAGCTATTGTCCCTTTTTCTATCATTGCATACCCTCATAAAAATTCCTCCTTCAGCTGTTATGCAGGGCCCCTTTAGGTACTCCATTTTCCTTCAAGGCTGTATATGAGCTTGCAGTTGCACCAAATTGGGTTCAGGATTTTGTCCTTGTTGAACTCATGAGGTTCACATGGGGTCAACTCAGAAGACTGTCAAGGTTCTTTTTCCTGACATTCCTTCCCTCCAGCATGTGGATTGCATCACACAACTTGATATTTTCAGTAAACTTCCTAAGAGTGCACTGATCCCACTGTTCATGTTACTGAAAAAGGAGTTAAAGAGCCATTCCCATTACCAAACCCTGAAGAATGTCATTTATCATGAATCTCCATTTGGACCCTGAGCCATTGACAGCAGTTCTTTACGTGCACCCATCCAGGAAATTCTCTATCCACTGAGTGGTCCCTCTGTCAAATCCATGCTTCTCCAGTTTAGAGAAAAGGATACCATGCTTGCAAGCAGCACCAATCCTGAAATCAGTTTTATGAAGTACCCCAGCCCAATTGTCAGTCCATCCCCCCGCCCAGCTCTGCTTCCTAATATTGGGCCCGGATCTTGGGATCCTGAGTACTCCCGTTCCAGGATGACTACAAGACAATGCTGATGAATTTTACTGTCTCAACATCAAGCAAAACCTCATTCCCTTGCAAGAACCTACTCTGCCTCTGACATCCTCCTTCAGCCAGTTTAATCCCTTCTTGTAGCTTGGTCTTCTTACTGTCAGGTCATTTGTGTCAGATCACAAATTCCCACAACCGAATAGATAGAATTTCCCTTTCAATTTTCTTGGAGGGTGTTACAAGTGTTTAATACACATTACATCTTTTCAGATATATCACGGCTACAAGATATTTCTTGTAGCAGTTGGAGAAGCCAGGAGCTTGGTGTTTGATGATTTTTGAAGAGTTTTGTGAAAAATTCACAGGAGCTGAAGGTTCTCAGGATAAATATCTCTAAAGAAATGCTTAACTGACTTTGAAAAATCTCTCTGTAGCACAAGAAGTTACTAACTTCGGGAAAACATTGTTTACCTAATGTAAGAATGGCATCTTACCTCACTATAGTACTGTTCATCGTGGCTGGCAAAGGATGTGCAGTGATGTAGTACAACTAATTATAATCTAAGGATACTGTCTTTGAGAGGACATTTTACCCTGGTATGACACAGCTAATTGGAAGAAGAAACAGGAATAATTCTGCATCAGCAGTTTCTTCTGTATTTGAGATTTAAACTCAAATGATGGAAATTCATAAAAATTAAAATTTGATGCGATCTATTTTCTTTTATTTCAAATTCTTCACTATAAACTTTTGTATAATTAAAAACATTTCAACTAAATAAAAACATAACCTAAGTTACACTTCTTTTTGGTGTGAATTGTCTTTTTGCATTGAAGTCTCTCAAGATGTCACCATGTCTTAGATATTCACATTTCATATTCCTTTTTCTTCTGCATTCCTAAAATTCATGAAAAAATCCTAAATTTAGTAAAAAAGAAATAATTAAAAATATAATAAATTATACAAAAAAGATTACATTCATTGGTTACACACTGTAATCTTTCCTTTATACAATGCATCAGTCAACCCTGCCCACTCCAACCCATTTAGATTCAACTCAATTAAGCTTGAAAATTTGAAATGGAAAGTGGTAAAATATCTCATTGTACAATAAAGTATTGCTAGGATGAAAGTGCTATCCCAGGATGGTTTTTTTCACCTCTCAGCATCATTGTTAGTACATTTCAAAGTGATTTAAATGTTTCTTGAGGAAGTTTCCCATGTAGGGTAGGATTTCTAAGCGTCCAACCACTGAGTATGTGCCCATTCTGAGAGAGTGATAGAAGGTTTTAACATGAGAAGACTGAGGGATTCTTGTCTAAATGACATTATAGTTAACAGTTAAAACTTAATGTCTTGTACTTTAAAAAATGTATTTATAGATGGTATTACTGCTATGAAATACTCTTCCAAAAATAGCATAAAAGAAACATATAGGTGACATTGAGGTGATATTGTTGAAGTGCCTTTCTTTATTCATTAAGCCTTGCAGTATACTTCCATTACAAAATTTCTTCCGTCTTTCATTCAGACACTTTTTAGTATTATGTAGTGTGACAGATGCACTGGACCCCTTAACCAAACATGCAGCAGTTTGGTACAGCTTTCAAAGGAGGTAAAATCCCAAGCTATACCTGTGCAAAGCACTCCTCTAGGAAACCTACAAAGAAGAAGAGTGACCCAGTGAGTGTCCATGCTCATGAACCCAAATACTCATCATGAAGTTAACACACGAATAGTGTGTGGTTTTTCCAAGACTCTTTTATGAAGGAACAAAGAAAGTTAGGGCACAAGGAATCTTGTGGGTACTTCTCCAATTGCATGCAATTTAACTATGAGCCATTGTAGCTGTGATATTTTATGAAAAATCCTTTGCTAGGATTTTTCCGTCCTGGGAAGCTGAGGGGCCTCAGGAGAGAAATGTAAACAATAATTATCTGCTGCTGTGAAATGCAACAGGTGCATCTGTGATTGGTCCATGTGGATAGATTTCACTTGATGACCAATCACAGCCACGTGTGTCGAGGCTGTGAGCAGTCACAAGATTTTGTTATGCATTCTATTCCTGTTCTTTCTAGCTTGCTGATGAATCTTTTCTCTCTATTCTTTTAGTATAACTTTAATGTATCATTTGAATATATCATAAGATAATAAACCAGCCTTTCTGAGAACATGGAGTCAAGGCTCGTGTCTCCACACAGGGGGCACCAGACACAACAAACCATCTGCTTTACTCTGCAAATATTCCTGCCTGAGGATTTGAGCTCTTTCTTCTAGGCAGTATGGTCACATGGTGGTATTCTCCCCTGGAGTTAGGATGCTTCTCAGATGATGAGACTTTGTAACAATGACAGATTTTTGGATGAGTCCAGTTTGAGTTATTTCTTGTTGTAACTGTACTGCATGCCAGGTGACTCACCCTTTGCACAGGCATGCCTCTTGAGGCAGGAGATTCCTTACTAGAATTTAAGAGATTCTTCCATGTATAGGACAGAGAGATCCTTGGTAAGTGACTGACAGCATATTGAATTCATGCTGAAGTAATCCATTCAGTTAATATTAACTATTTCAACCCTTGTATAGATAACTCCTTCAAGTGTAAACCAGTGTGCAAATCTATATATTTGTGATGAGGCAGTGAAACATCTTCCAAATGCAATACTTAACAAAGAATTTTTTAGACAATGCATGCAGTACTGCTTTGTATTTCAGACTGTCTGTACTGCCTCAGTATTTTCTGAGTTGACTTCTTTTATACTGTCAGATAGAGAGATAGAGAGATAGATAGATAGACAGATAGATAAACTTGAATTGAACATTCATGAACATTTCAGAAAGTTTACACTTGAAAAAATCAGCATAAACTCTGCTTGAATCATGTGCTATTAGTGATTTTGCTTTTTCAGTTTTCTGGGCTCAGTTGTCATTGAATAATGAATGTGATCAAATATGAATTTATTAAGGTACTCACCTGTACAATAGTCTACAGCCTAAAAATACCCAATTATTATTATGTAGATAATCACTTCAAGATTATTTTATTTTGTGGTTCTCATTACTTTACAGAACTCCTATTATAAGTTTCTGCAGAAACCCTTGTTCTTTGTACTACCATTGAGAGCACTGGTCACCAAAATAGTGTAAATGTAACTATCCATTTAGGCAAAAATCGCTCATGTAATACAGATTTCAGGAAAACTAAAAAAAAATTCAGTGGGCCTGAATTTTGTGTAGCCACATTACTGAATAATAATTTCTACCTAGTTTTACTTTAACTCTCACAACTTAATTGATGCGTTTATTAAGATTAGCCTAGTAGTGGACACTTTATTTTGAACAAGAGTTTTTCAATGACTCCAAACCAATAATCAGGCCAGAATGCTTCTGAATACCTTACTCTGTGACCACAGATTTGCAAAGTAAACAGTGACTATCTGTTAATGCAGATTTAAAATGGACATTTTATACCTAGAGAAAAATAAGCAGGAAGGTGAATGAAGCAGAGGATACATTTCTGAGGAATGAAGTCAGTAGATTGGAAGTGACAGGTTCAATTACTAGTCTGTGGACCAGTGACACATATGCCTTAAACTCTGAGAAATGGGCAGTGGAAAAGGGATGAATAACTCTTAAGATTTGGAGAAAATATGTAATCATTCAGGCAGAAAATTAGCAATTACATTTTGTGCCATCAGTAATAAGTATTTCAAAAAAGATCTTAGGTTAACATCAGACCATGTGATAGTATATCAACCATTACACCTGTGTTCAATCAGCAACCTCATCCCTCAGTGATACTGAGCTGCTTGGTTCAAATGTAGCTTGTTCAGGGATAGGTACATATGCTACAAAAGTATTCAAAAGCAATTTATTTCATAGTCTTGATGGTGGCTGTTGAAAGATTTTATTCAATTTTTTAAAATGTATTCATTGATAATTTGTCTCTTCATGTGCTTGTTCTAAAATCCCATCCTATGCCTCTCCAAACACACACTGTCACCTATGCCCCTGAAAAACTATTACAAATAGATAACCGTCTTACACATGCAAGCAATATATTTGCTAGTAATAACTATGCAAGTGATAAATCAACTTACTGAATTCAGGAAAATGGAACTCTCTTTTCAACTCACTATGAACTCTAAAGTCATTATATGGAAACTAAGTTCAAATCATTATTAGGATAGGAAAGAATAACATTTAGTGTCAAAAACCAACTGAAGACTATCAAGATCAATGTAAAATAACACATTAAAATGAGACAGTTTTATAAATTCTAAAAATTTGCCTTTGTTTTCACTTCTTAAGCTAAATATTTTCGATGGAATCTCAAATATTGCTGAGAAGTTTTCATGAGAAATGAGAATATTTTCATTAGTTCTTACCAGAAAAAAATTCTACCTATACTAAGGTATGTCCTATCTCAGCTGAGGACAGAAATAGTTTTTTCATGCTGGCTGGCTTTAGGATTTTTTTTTTTTGTTCTGTTTTGTTTTTCGTTTTGGGTTATTAATTCCTATTCGTAAAGTTTTTCAGCACATGTTCTTATTGCTGGCAGAAGTGAGTTTGTAGCTTTTGTCATTGTACCAGGCTAAACCTAAAATACATTTATTACTACACCCATAGCACAGAGGCAATTCCAGCTATTTCTCTGTGGGACTTGGAACACTACTCAAGTATGCCAAGCTCCATACCATTACAGTTTTTTCAACAATAACCTTGCATTGAGGCATCATTAAAGTGTGTGGTGTAGACTTACTCTCAGTATATTGCTCTCTGAACACATCTGAGTTTGTTTGGCATGAACTGGGGATCACAAAAAGGAAAAAAACCAAAACAAATGAACAAAAACTACAACAAACTAACATAACAAAATGTAAGCAATGAAATGTATGGAATACATTTATTTCACAAAGAGATGTAAAACACTCTGATCAGCACTTACGCTGCTCTTAGACTGCTCCACAGGAAGTGTTTTTACACACACACTCCCACCCACCTACATACACACACCACATTCCTTTGACTTGGAGGAAATATAACAATTCCAGATGTTTTTTTCTTGTTCAGGTGTAGCAGATAAAAATAAATAACGTGGGATATTTCTTCACTTGACTTGTACATACTCCTGTTGTCATCATATATGTGAAGCCATAAACCAACAACAATAGCAAAATTATATTTTTGCTGGTATAGCAGTCTAGAACAGAATTATGGGCATTATGTCCCTCAAAAAGCTGAGTATGTTTTGACAAATACAGCTAGGATTTCCCTTTAAAAAGGAAATCTGAACCTAACATTTTTTAAAAAATTTGTTTATTTTTATGTCTAATAACCTATCTCTACTTTTGTTTGCAAATATTGCATTGATCAATCCTCTAAGAAAAAAAATTTCCCACATGAGCATTGTGATTTGTATAATAAATAACAATTTTCCATATTTGTATTGAAGTAAAAAAGGTAATGATTTTTTAACTAGGTAAAGTGTGCAATAACAGCAGGCAAAGAATTCTGGAAAGAAAAACTTTGACTTTTATGCATAGTATCTTTTCAGCACTGTATTCAAGTAAAATTACATTTATATGAAAATGTGTGAATAGAAAATTACAGAAGCTGTGATCATTTGAAAAAAAAATTAAAAATAGACTTTTTCTAAGCTTACCTTATTGGCCTTTCAGCTTTAGTTCCTTTTAGAAACATAAAAATTATATTTTTCCATATCTCAATTTGTAGTATGTAGCAACTGCAAGACAAATGCTGGTTAGAAAAATTCGGTTGATGTCCACCAGCGCTAGGATAATTCTCTGTAAGAGGTGGGAAGCAGCAGTCAGATGGGATCTACTACTGATGGCTTAATTCCCAAAACACCTTGATGTTAGCCTTGAGGCTTTTCTACCTGGTGACATCTTCCTGCACAACATCTCATACAGAAATTATCTTTAAGCACCTATGAGTTTTTGTCTATTGCCTTGGTGATTTTACCTTGCTTTACATGTCTGTGTTGTGGGTAGGTGCAGATGAGATAGGCACTTTACCACCACAGATTTATAGGTGTCATACCTTTCCTCTAAAAATTGTCAGTTACAAAAAGTTACTTGCTTTTTCTACCATTTCTGCAGCTCAGAGGAGTGGTAGCAGAGATGATGATGCCATTCACTATTTCATAGAAAATCTTTCTTTGTAGGCAGTCACTTATTCAGCTTTCTTTTTTAGGTGTGATTGGTCAGAGGCTGTTTCTTGGCTGGAAAAAACCCTCTTTGAGCTCTGCCCAAGAATGTGCAAAAGTAAAATGCATCCCTTATTGCTTACAATATGCAAAATTTCCCAGTTTATGGACAATAAATCCAAGAGTTTCAGTCAAGTATAAGTTCATACTGAGGAGAATGTCACACTAAATACAAGTGTTGTGAAACCTTCACAAAAGCGAATCCGCAAAACTGTTTCAAGTCAGACTTTGAGGTTTAGGGCACATTCAATCTTCCAGTCTCCTGAATGGGAGAGGATTAAAAAGGTAGTTGTGAGCTTCCTTTCCATTTTATCCATTCTTATTGTTCTTTGCCAAGGTTAGAAGAAATTAAACTGTAGGTGTTCATATTTCTTCCTAGACACATATTGTCACCTATTATATTTTAATGATTTGTGGAACTTGTGAAGTAATTTAGTTTTCTTATGGGGAAAAACATTTATCCAAAAACTAATCTTGAATTACATAGCATTTGAAGAAATTACCTAAAGCATTACATATCAAATTGACAGTTACTTCCATTTGCTCACCATCAGAGACTGGAACAACTGCCTCCTTGGTCTGCAGATCCAAGAAGGTTTTAACTTCAGGACCAAAAAATTAAAAGTATGAAGAGAAAATGTGGTGGCTAACAGTTGGCCAGGAGGCCTCACACTTATAAATAATCCTAATTATAATCATATAACTAACATATAACTAATTGCATAACTAGTAGTCATATAACTTGAACAATTTGGACCGCTGGGGAGCTGGTCTGGGCCACTGGGGATGCAGGCAGCTATTGGACACTTAGGGGGCAACAGGGGTGTCAGCTAGGGTGGCAACTAATTCAGCCAATCAGAACTATCTGTGCAGACTTTCGAAACTATATAAGGGGTACACCACTCAATAAAAATTGGCTATTGCCGCTTGAACACATAGTGTCATCTTGTTGCACCCATCTCTACTGTGAAAAGAAAATAGTAGAAAGCCATTAAAATCCTCATACATTCTAAAACTTTGTTCTTTTATATGCAAAAATTTTTGTGGCATAATAGCGTTAACATTATATAGGTTGCTATCCAATTACCAGCAATATGCCAGTGTGTTGCACCATACACTTCTGATATACACACAGCCCTCTCAAAACCTGCAGCAATGCTCTCTCGTAAACTGAGTTGATGACACAGACATCTTTTTTTTTCTGGGTGCCAGCCTGCATTTCCCAGAGCAGCTAACACCAAGAGTCAACATTTCCAGCTCTTTTCAGGGCATAACTTTGCACACAGATGGTGCTGAATGTGCTTGCAGACATACCTTCTTCTATTCCTCTCTGTAATTTCCATAGAATCCATGTTTCATCTCAATTTCAACTCATCTCAAAGCTGTTTCTCTAATGCAATAAACATTTTTTTTAAGCACAAGTGCTCTTCTGTCTGATTTTTTTCTCAGTTATCAGATGACCTTTCCACTCTCACTCCTATCATTCATAACTGTGGTGGTAAGACTTTTAAGTGTAGATAAAACATTGGTTATTTACAGCCAGATAATACAGCAAAGAAGTTCTCACTTGATTAAACATATATGAATATGGGACATAGACTAACATGTGTCCTTTCATCTGTCCACAGCTGAAATAATTGATGGTCTGCTTCTGTCATTTCTATAGAAGTC
This sequence comes from Onychostruthus taczanowskii, assembly GCF_017590055.1. Classification (NCBI taxonomy): domain Eukaryota; kingdom Metazoa; phylum Chordata; class Aves; order Passeriformes; family Passeridae; genus Onychostruthus; species Onychostruthus taczanowskii. The sequence goes on from NW_024499585.1 coordinate 13,254, forward strand.
AGTGGGTATGGGATTGTGACCAATCATTAACTGATTTATAAGTCTATAACAGCTTTTGCTAAAATGTGTATGATGCCTAGATAATAAGTGACAATGGAGTAGAAGGACAGAAATACCATGCAGTGCACCAAAATCCTACTTTCAGCATGGGAAAATAAATTAAAACTGACAGTGTAAACCAGATTTGTACAAGTATGAGTAGCTGTTTAACCCTCTTGTAATATAGGTAAGAGATATGAATGTGTAATGTATCTGCAGTTTCTCTCAAAAATTGTTCTTCCATAAGACTGTATCAATACATTGGTTTTTTTCTATCAGACTTTATTTTCTGGAATCAAAGATGACAATTCCAAAATATTCAGGTTAGTAATACTGAATGTTTTTCTATAAAGTATACAGTTTATTCTGCTTTTATTTAACTTTTATTAATTAAGACTATGGGATATATTCTGCTTAGAGGATATATTCAAAGTTTAAGGGAACTTTGTCTGCAAAACCAGTTTAGATCCACAGCATGGAGACTGGAGCAGACACAAGGTCACACAAAGAACTGCAGTTTCTGACTTGTGTGCAAATGCTCTCCATGATGTCTTACCAGCTGGTAAGATGTAATGGGAGAGATTGAAGAGACAAAGAATGAAACAGACAATTTTGCTTTATTCTTCATGGAAAATCATAGATTATCAAAACAATTTTTTTTAGAAGGGACCTTAAAGGTTGCCAAGCTCCAATCCCCCTGGGACACCTTCCACTAGACTACATTGGTAAGAACCCCATCCAGCCTGGCTGGATGTGGGTGCTGGGGCACCCACCACCCTGGGTGGCCTGTGCCAGAGCCTTATCACTGTCACAATAAAGATTTTTTTCCTAATATTCAATCTAAACCTACTCTGTTTCACTTTAAAACCATTCCCCCTTGTCCTATCACTACAGGCCCTTGTCATAATTCCCTCTCCAGCTGTTTTGTAGTCCCCCTTCAGGTACTGGAAGGCTGTGCTAAGGTTTCCCCAGAGCCTTCTCTCCTGCAGACTTAACAACCCCTAAGATCACTACCTGTAATAGCAGAGATGCTCCAGTACCTCCTCATTATCTTACTGGCCTTCCTCTGGATTAGGTTCAGCAGATCCATGTCCTTCTTATGTTGGAGACCCCAGAGCAGTGTGCAGTAATGTAAAAATACTTATTTCATCTGTGCAATACAACAATAAATATAGATAAAACATGGACTTCTTAGTGTGAAATATCTACATATATATTTTTTCCCATGTGTACTTTTCCCTGACAAATAACTTTAAGCATCATTCTAAGAAATTCACTGGATTTTGCTGCATATCTTGGCAACCATTTTCATGGCATATATTACCAATTTCTTAAAATCTTAATTTCTAAAAACACTAAAACTCACTTTTGCAATGATTAGCATGTGTACAATTTTGAAAAAAGTATGTGTGACATGACTTTTCTGAGTATTTTTATTCATTACATGTATTCTGTGCATGAATTGTAGGATGTGATGCCAGCTCACATACATGCAGCTGAAATATATAGCACTCAATCATAGTGTAGTCAACAAAATCCAAAAGTTCTCTAAGAAGGCTCTTTGAAGGTTCCTGAAGATTAGTCAGCTAATGAAGGTTTCTTGTCACCCCCCACAAGAACAGAAGACAATTAACTGTTGGCTGTGAAGTAACAACAAATACCCACAGAATTAAGCTTTCCCTTCTGGAATTATCTGTTTCATGTTTCCAGCCTCAGGAGGATTACAATAATTAATAGCACAAATGGGCTGAAAATTTCTCACAAATATCTCCCTGTGTAGGAGCATAGAGGCTGCTTTTAAAGCAAGAACTCATGTTACTTATGTGTGTAATTGTTGTCAGGTGACCAAATCCTTTTAATTTTAAGTGCCTTATCTTGGCTTATCATGGTACCTCTATAATTTATAATCTTTCAGATTCAAAAGAATGATAGTTAATTGCTTTTCATTTACATTTCTCTGCCACATTACCACATAATTCCCAGATAGGTCTGGGTGTTTCTTTCAATAATGATAAATTTTAACTTCATAACCTACCTTTGTAAACAGGCACTAGAACATTAACTTCATTTAAAAAAGAAGAGGTTAAGAGGTTGTTGACCACATTAACAATTCCTATGCTTATACTGAAGCATGGACCAGATTACCCATGAATCCCTACCCTTTTATCATGGTACCTACTCTTTTCTGAAATAAGAAAGCGTGATGTCTCATGAATGCTTTTCCCCCATCATATCAATCAGTTACCCTCCCTGATTATATACTCAGTGCTTTCTTTCACACTTTGCATTAAGTAGACATTAATTCTCTAATTTTACTGTGTTCTTAATTTTGGCTTTTATTTAGAATGGCACTTAAACATGGGCTTCTTTGCCTGACTTTAAGGGAACTACTTATGCATTAGTTACGTCCTTGTGGAACAGGACCTTCTGGTTATAAGCCTTCATTTTTAAGTGTGCTACAACTATGAATAATTTATCTCTTTTAATTTATCATTCACTTCTGGGACTCTAAATATGTAAAATACTTCACAGACTCCTGTCTATTTGAGAATAAACGCAGGTTGCTTCTCCTTTTTTAAAATACGTGAATTTATTGGCTAGACAAATCAAATACAAAGTGTCATTTTCAATTATCAAATGGATATGCAGCTCAAGAGACTAGGAACAGCCAAGCATAGATTTGATTGTGACACATGATGTACTGAAAGCAATTCATTATCATCTCAATAGCATCTTTGTTACCATCTTAACTGATTGGCACAAATTTGAAGAAAGTTGAAGGCCTGTACCCAATTTGTAGAGGATGTTTCAACATGAAAAATCCACCAAGACAGTAGCTGACCATTTCAGGAAATATTCCAAACTCTTAGTATTTCATTTTTCTATTTACTGCTTCTGAGTGTAGTCAACAACTATAAATAGAGTGAAAAATAGAAGGAAGAAAATAATAGTAGGTAATATTATTTGTTTAATCATTAATCAGAAACTCATTGATGATACTTCTAAAATTTCCTATCTGAATTTATGTTTGATTGAAAAAGCAAAAAAAAAGCCTATCTTTCCTTTTTTCTTGTCAGGAGAGGTGATGTGCCTTATTCTTAACAGACTGCAAACAATGCAGCTTGCATGGGACATAGGAGTTAGATTCTAAACAAATACTTTAGACACCCACATGCTGTAAGTCTCACAAATTTCTTAGAGAAGAAATGTTATACTTAAATATTTAGCCTTTCTTTTATGTATACGGAATAGATTAGAGTCATTAAAGATTCTGCTCTCTTTTTAGGCTTCAAGGTTGAGCCTGGAGAACATTTCATGAAAAGAATGCACCCAGAGGTCATGATGGGCAACTGTCATTCTAAAAGGCCAGGTATTTGGCCCTCATTCCTTTGTGTATTGTGTGAAGTCTACATGAAATCTTCAATAAACTTTTGCTGACGTGTACTGAACATTTCAGTTATGGTGATATAGTCTCCTCAAAATGTCACTGCGGAGTAAGAATGATTGAAGCCCCAGACACAACAATAAGTTTACTTTGAGAAGTTTTTCTGGGTTGTTTTTTTGGGTTTTTTTGTTTGGTTGGTTGGTTTTTTTTTTTTTTTTTTTTTGTTGTTGTTGTTGTTGTTTTGGTTTGTTTTGGGTTTGTTTTTTTTTTTTTTTAACTTCAAGGGACTTTCACTCACTGCTCATGAAAACTGATAACTCAGAGGAGCTTTCACAGTGACAGAAGATCCACTGAGGTCTGACTGCTTTTCATGAGAATAAGAAAAACAGTGCATTAACACACAGTCCAGAATTCAGTATTTGTCACAGAGATTAATTTGATATCCCTTGTGTCCTGCAGCAAAGATAGGTGTGTTTTAATTTTTGTATGTGTGGTGAGTTCAGTGCTGGCTAAATGCCAGTGCCCCCACTAGAATATACTTACTCATTTCCTGCTGTGATATAGGACTAGGAGAAAGGCAAAGCAGGCTCAAAACTTTAAAAAGATATAAAGAAAAGTTTACTAAAAGTAACTAAAAGAAGGAATAATAAGAATCAGAATAAAACCTTTAGAACAGTTCTCCTCCCCCCTACAACGTTTTCTTTCCTACTAACAACACTCAGAAACAATTCAGTAAGTTTATCACTTTATAAATAATCTGTGTTCAGTTCCTTTAAGGAAAGGAGTTTCCCTTGTGTCGTGGGGTGACAGCCTTTATCCCAATCTCGTGTGTTGTGTCTGGCAGCTGCACCTTTTCCTCCCCCGGCCGTCTTGCCGCGGCGGGGCGGGGAGGAAGGGGTGAGGGTGACCGGGCACCTTGGCCTTTGCTTTTGGCTGCTTGGCTTGGCTTGCTTGCTTGCTCCTGCCTCGGCTGCTAGCTGCTAGCTGCTTTTTTGCCGCTTTCTGCTTTCTACACTGTTTTTTTTTTTTCCTTTTTCTTTCCTTCCCTCTTTCTTACCCTCCCCCGAAGATACTGGACCGGCTCCGGATCTGACCTGGGACGTCCAGGACCCCCGGCGTCCAGGACCCCTGGAGTCTGCGAAAGAAGCTCAGTGCCCTCCACAGCACTGCCTGGTTTCTTTTCTTTTATTGTGTTGGGGAGTGTTCTTTTGTTATTTGTTAATAAATAGGTTTTGTTTTCCACTGTGCTCCTCCGAGGAATTCCTTTCCGAACCCGGTATTGGGGGAGGGGTGGTTGGAGGGTTTTTTTTTTAGGGGGCTCCCTTTTGGAGATTTCCCCTAATTTGTCCTAAACCAGGACACCTTGGCATGCCATGGAGACATCTCCACAAGAAAAGAGTTCTCTTCTGGCTTTTAAATTCCACAAACAGCAGCTGCCCACAAATCTGCAATTGTGGAGTCACTCCGATTTTTCACAGCTTTCCCACAGCTGTATTTATGGGCCATTGTCCTGGTTTAGGGCAAGTTTGGGAGATAACCCCCAAAGGGGCTTCTCTACGAAAGCAGAGTCAATTGCCCCTCCCCCCTCAACCAGTTCGGGAGAAAATGTCTCCTTGGATATAGTCAACCCAGGACAGTCATGTCAACTTATGGAGTACTATTTTAAGGATAAGATGTTCAAAAGCAAATGTTCTTGTTATAAGTAAAAAATAAAAATTAACCCAATCATAATAAAAATAAAAAATAAAAATGTATTCATGACCGTATTACAGTCCCGACAGCCATCAATCAAAAATGACAGCTCAGGCCCTGGACCCTCTCAAAGGGTCTGTACGCTACTTGTCGGCTCTCCAGTGCTACTTGCCTGGCTTGGCTCCGATTCACTTTTTGGCATATCATGCACCCTTGTACTTCCTGTTTTGCCAATTCATATATCCCTTTACACCCACAGAATTTTAAAAATTGTTCTGCTAAAGCCTGAGCTCCCCAGTGAGTTTGTGAATGTAACCTTCTCAAAATTTTCCAAGTATATTCCTTTGATAGTAATTCCCTTCTATCTGGTAATTTCCACTTACCTCCATCTAATTTTCCTCCAATCTTTTTGTAGCCCTCAATTTCCTTTTGAGAGAGTTGTGGAGGATACTCCCGAATCTCCCCCTCACAAATCTCTGGAGTACTTACCTGCAAGACTGCCACGTTTCTAGCCTCCTGATCTGCCAAACTGTTTCCTCTGGTTCAGAACTGTGCTCCTGTTTGGTGTCCTTTTACATGGACTACAGCAATTGCCTCTTGCCCTCTGATAGCGTCTAGAATTTGTTTTATTAATTCCCCATGCATCAGCCCCCTCTCTTTTGTGTTAATTAGACCTCTTTCTTCCCAAATCTTACCAAAAGTGTGAACCACCCCATAGGCATACTTTGAATCTGTGAAGATAGTCCCCTTTTGACCCTTTAGTCTCTGTAAAGCCCTTAGTACAGCATACAATTCACATGCCTTTGCTGACCACCCCGTGTTTAGAGGTCCCAATTCCACCATCTCCCCGGTTACCCCATTTATTATTGCACACCCTGATTTCCTTTTGCCCTCAATAACTCTTGCAGATCCATCTATGAACAATTTTTACCCTACTTCTAATTCTTCTTCTTCTAAGTCAGGTCTTACCTTGGTTTGTAATTGTACAATTTCAGTGCAATCATGAGTGGATTCCTATCAGGGTTCGCTGTTATTTGTCTCTGCCCTGATACAGGTAAGGTGGTTCTGGGCAGGCCACGCTTCAAAGGACGAGTCTGGACTCTCGAGTTTTCGATCTTTGATTTTGTTTATTATTTCTTATCTACAAAGTTTTCTGTCTGCCCAGCCAAGGTCTGGTCAGCAGGCAGCCCAGTGCACTCTCCCCCGCCCATGGTGTGGCTGTGTCTTTTATAGTGAAAACTACATATAACATATTTACCTTTTATTCCCAATACCTATCATCCTTATTAACAAGTGCACCTTTACCATGAACCAATCCACAAGTGCCAACATCACCACAGAAAATGGATGACAAGAAGAAGAAAGAAGAACCTGGGAACACGCCCTGAATCCTCCATCGTGTTTCCATGACCCCGCTGTACCAAAACTCTAAAATCTATGTTTCATCCTGTAGATACATCATTCCTGCACCATTCAAACCTGAAGGTTTCTCTTTTCCCCATACACAGATGGCACATCCCTAGAAGGGTCAAATTCAAGCCACCAGACACTTTTGGCAACATTCCAAGGCCTCCGAGCCCCCCAAGCGTTCTCTCAGTAACTCTGGACATCCGGAGTGATGTACTGAGTTCCCACAGGTTCCCCCAAAGTTTCCCCATATAGAAACTGAGCTGGATTCTGAGCTGCCATAGTTCTGAGCTCCAGGTCGTGAGAGTGTATTAAGATAGCTTCGTGTTTAAGAAGTCGTACATCAGTGAGCCATGCTTCAGCCTTTGTCTGTAAAATTCTCCTCACATTATGAAGAGTATACACTAGCAAAGGTGACCCAAAATTATCTTTTTGGCTTCTTCTACTAAAACAGCCGTGGCCACAATAGCTTGTAAGCACGTGGGCCATCCCTGACTGACAGGATCCAAGAGCTTAGATACATAACCCACAGGTTTCTTTGATCCCGCCCAATCCTGTGTTAGTACCCCGTAAGCGGTATGATTACTTATGTCCACAAACAGCTGAAAGGGTCTCTTTATGTCTGGCAGGCTCAATACTGGAGCTACTATGAGAGCCTCTTTTAATTCTGTAAATTTTTCTTTGTCTGGTTCAGTACATTTAGGTTTGTCTGTGGTTAGTTTTCCATATGAAAATTTTACTTTCTCACTGTACCTCTCGATCCATTGTCTACAGAACCCCAGAAGCCAAGTACTTGTTTTACTTCCCTTTTTGACTGAGGGGAGGGTAATGCAATGATCCCAGCCACCCTGTCAGGGTCTATCTAGCTTTTTCTTAACTTTCACCAACCAGTGTCCTAAATATTTCACCTCGGGCTCAGTGAATTGCAGCTTGGATTTTGAAACTTTTAAGCCTTTATCCCCTAAAAAGTTTAGGAAAGCTATTGTGTTTGTTCTTACCCATCTTCATCAGGATCCGCTCTTAATAAGTCATCCATGTATTGTAATAGTTTTGTTCCCTCCGTCGGGACAAACTCACTCAATAATTGCTCAAGAGCCTGACCGAACAGGTTCGGTGAATCCACAAATCCTTGAGGCAGGGAGGTCCACCTGAGTTGTTGTTTACAGTTCGTCTCTGGGTCCTCCCATTGAAGTGCAAAATAGTCCCTACTCTCCTTTGCTAGAGGACAAGTCCAAAAGACATCTTCCAGGTCTATTATGCTATACCAGATATCATTTGGTGACACATTATTGAGAAGTGTATAGGGATTTGAGACAGTGGGAAATAAGGTTTTTGTTAGCTGGTTAACAGCTCTTAGATCCTGCACCAAGTGATATCTCCCGTCCGGTTTACGGACCGCAAGAATGGGAGTATTATGTCTAGACATACACAGCTCCAAGATGCCTTTTTTTATTAGATCCTCAATTATTGCTTTTAACCACCACCTTCCCTCCATGGGTATTGGATATTGTTTGACCCTAATAAGGTCTTCTGATTTTTCAATTTCTATGTGTATAGGTTCCATTTCCAACTTCCCCGCCTCCCCCTTTGTATGCCATACTTTAGGGTTTATTTTTCCCTCACCCTCAGCAGTGAGTTTATACAAGCTTACCATAAGTTGAGAGTCTTGTGCAATTAGACTAATACCCAAATTCACCATTAAATCTCTCCCCAGCAAATTATAATCTGCTTCCTCCACTAACAGCATATTCCCCAAACACAATTTATTTTCAGATTTGATTTCCACATCTTTAATTACCGGTACCTTGAAAGGTTCCCCCTTCGCCCCTATTACCATCATGGAATCCTTGCTTTTTGAGCACCCCCGTGGTAGGTGTTGAACAGTGTTCCTTTCAGCCCCTGAATCTAACAAAAACACCAGTTCCCGCTTGTGGGATCCTATTTTTAGTTATATCAAGGGCTCCTTTGGTGTTACAGACCCCATGTTAAAAAGCCCCTGACACCTCTAGTCTTCTTGAAAAATTTTCTTGTCCTTCATTCTCTTTTTACATTCCCTCTTAAAGTGACCTCTTTGCTTGCAGTAACAGCATTCTAGCGCCTCTCTCAGTCAGGGCGCAGGCCTCCTTGGTGGATATGTGGGTTTCCCCGAGGCTTTTTGTGCCTGACCTGTTTTCCCAGTGTTTGTGTCCCGTTCCTGTTTTTGTGCTTCCCTTACCGCCGCCACTAGGACCTTTGTCTGTGCCTTCTGCTTTTCATCCTCCCTCCTCATATAGACTTTGTGAGCCTCCTGCAACAATTCCTCTAACCTTCTTTCCTGCCAGTTTTTCAGTTTCTCCAATTTCCTCCTTATGTCCTCCCAAGATTTAGCCACAAATTGCGTTTTTAATAAAATGGCTGGAGAAACCGGGTACGTTCCCGAGTACATCTGGAGAATTTTTCTTAACCTCTCCAGCCACTCGGTAGGAGTTTCATCCCTCCCTTGGCATTCCCCCAATGCTTTACTCAGATTCTGCCCCTTTGGTACTGTCCCCCGGATACCTTGAATCACCATATTCCTATGTTCTATCATCTTTTGCTGGTCCTCTTCTCCTTGTGCATTCCATGATGGCCTTTGACTGGGTCATTTGACCTCCCCACTCTCCCCTTGTGGGTTTTGATGTTCCCAATCCTTTATTGCTGTCACCCTTATCATATCTCGTTCTTCTGCATTAAACAATGACCTCATTATGGCACTAATATCGTCATATGAATAAATACTGTTCCCCAAAAAGTCATCCAACCTCTCCGCCACCCCCAAAGGATCATCCATTATTTTCCCTATTTCCTTTTTGAACGCACACACATCCCTCGAGTTTATTGGCACATTTACATATCCAGTGACTCCTGGAGTCATCAGGAATTCCCTGAGTGGAAAGAGACTCTGCTGTCCTTCCTCATCCTTGCTATCGTCCACATTAGCCTTCCGAATCTTGCGTCTCGTTTGGCTGGAGGGCAGGGACTCGTTCCCTGCAGATGTGTATGTGTGCTGTGTTCCCCTCCGTTTGCGCAGGAGGGGGAAGGGGAAGGGTTTGTTCATGTGTGAGCGGCATTGCCGAAGCTTGCCCCTGTAGAGGCGTTGCTTCGGATGGCAGCCCCTGCGGCACTGCCTGTTGATGCGCGGGACTCACGGATTTGGGGAGGGGACCCTGCACCTGGTGATTTGGGTATGGGGGAAGGAGGTTTTCCAGGGGTTCCCAGGTTTTTGAGAGGTTCTTAGGTTGTTTATAGGTTTTTACAGGAAATAACCTGGTACTGGTGTATTCCTATAGCCGTGCATACTCCCTTTCCTCGTTTGTTGACCCCTCTTCCTCCAACACAAATTTCTCCAATGCCCAACATGTTTCCTTCTCAAAAGTCCCAAACATAGGCCAAAATAAGTATTTCTTGACCTCCACATGAGCCCATTTCTCCACACAGTAATATATCATTCTCTCCTTAGACTTCCCCCTCCTCGTGGGGCAATCCTCCCAATGTTCCAACATCCACCCCAGAGCACTGTTTCTTGGGATATTGGGAGTACAATATTTTTCCAGCTTTTCTGGTTTCCCCTGGGTTTTCCCTTGTAGTTTACTCTTTTTCAGTCCCATGTTTCTTAATCTTGCTTACCTTTTTCCTTTTTGGGTAGATAGACTCCCAAACTGAGCTGTTTTCCTTTTACAGGTACAGTCTTTGATTCTAGTTTTAAAAAACTTTGCCAACCTACTAGTCGTACAATGAACCAATCTGTAGACTTTCGATCGACCAAAAGAGCTCTCTTACCTTTTCCCTGGATCCAGTGAGGTTCCGTTGTTCCTGGTCACCGACCTTCATCCTCCCTCTGATCCAGCCCATGATCAAAAAACACACCCCTCTCCTCCCCCAATTCCCGGGATTTGGGTTGGTGTATGTGTGTGCTTTTAACGAGTTTTTCACCCGCTTCCCCCACGACCAACCACTTTACTCGCGGAAGAGTGGAACTGCGATCTTGGGGTCCACACTCGCTTTGTGATAATATCACGTCTCACACACACACTCAATCACACCCCACTCAACCACAAGATACTTATGACCCTTTTTCCCATGTGGAATCTTTGTGCACGTAGTTTTATGAGTGAAAAATTTTGCCAGCTTCGGAGAATTTACTCCGTTTTCCTGAGAGCTCGGGGCCCGTTTTTAACCTTTTGATTGTGGCTTTTGGCTAATAGTTTGTGTTATCTGATTGGTTCCATTGGGCTTTTCCCAATCCTGTCCAGCTGCTGAACTCAGCGCGGTGCTGCCCGGACCTGGAGAGGGGACCCTGGAATCTGATATCAGATCACGTCGGGCTAGGTCACCAAGACTGCTATAAGTAAAAAATAAAAATTAACCCAATAGTAATAAAAATAAAAAATAAACATTTATTCGTGACCGTATTACAGTCCCGACAGCCATCAATCAAAAATGACAGGGCAGACCCCAGGATACAGGCTGGGTGAACGCAGATCCGGCCTCTATCACACCGAATCCCCCTTCGTCCACACTTGCTGCTTCACAGGAACAGCTCTTATACTATTTTTCTTGCCCGCAGCAGAACCCTTTTGTCTCCTTTCAAAGTTCATCATATTCATGTTGGTTTCTTTCTTCACTCAAAGCTGCACAAAACCTCGTCCGGGAAGAGACAAATGTTCCTCCTCTGATTCCTGGAATCCTGTAGTCAGGTGAAAGGTGTTGATGGCCCTGGTTATCTCAAATGGGTATCTTCATGGGCCATCATCACTGGGCGTCCTCGGGCATGTGCCACCGTGATCGACCATCTCCTGTGCAGCTGAGTTTCCTTTGTATGTTAATGCCAAGTTCCACCCTTGTTTCCAGGGTTCAAGCCAGCCAAGGTTTCATCACTCTAGGATTAAACCCTGGTCCCCCATTTAATAGTGTGTTTGATACATATATCTATATTCCATTGGCATGAATTTCTATCATATCCCTAACAGCTCTCTTTATCTATCTCTGAGACTATCTTTATCTTTCAAAACAGAGATCTTCTTCTTTCCCTGTGGCAGAGGATCTTCATTACTCTTCTCTTTCTCTCTGTTCAAACTTCTCACAGGATCACAGCTACTTCAACATCTGCTTATTTCATCATGGAGGCCTTTGCTCATATTTACAATTTGAACACTTCATCCTCCATACTTTTCAAAGAGGTACAGTGAAAAAAGAGACTGATTTATCACTTACATTCTTCTCCATAGCCTTACATAAGAATTTCAGCCTAAACTTAAGGAATTCTCCTCATTCTCCTGCCATCTGTGACTTGACTCTTTCTTTACTGACCTTGGTGTCTTCATGTTGTTCCTCTACAAGTTCTCACACTGTTTTCTCTCATTTAAAGGAGGATTGAAGGTGTGCAAATCTTATCTATGCATTGAAAGAGTTAAGATCTCACCCTGGGTCTGCAGATTGGCATGTGACCCCTGCCAGGCAGTGACCAAGGCAGTCATGGTGACGGATATTCAGGCTGCGCTGGAGGCGGCTGTGTCAGGGATCTCACGGGGCCGGACTGCTCCGGCTGCATGGCCTCTGCTGTATTCAGTTTCAGCCATGGGGTGTTTTCTGCATGGGCTCTGCATGGCAGAGCCGCCTCTGGGTTTTTTTCGTTGGCCACGCTGGGGGAAGGGCCAGGATCTCATCGCCAGGATAGAACTCGGTGGCCAATGGCCTCCCCTTTCCCTGCCCAGCAGCTGCTGGGGCCCGACTCAGCCGAGACAGGGCCCAATGGGCTCCCCAGAAATGAGCCTGGCCCTGCAGCAGGGCCCACCTGGCCCGGCCTGGCCTGGCCCAGGTCTGCAGGTAACAAGGTAACCCTTGTTATCTGTTCCCAAGCCATAAGAAAAAGAGAAAAATTCTGGGGTTTGTTTGTTTTACATGTGTGTTCACAGAGGTGTGTTTGGCTTTCTAGTGGTTTAACAAAGTGTCAACATTTAAAACTGATTGGTGTTGTTAGACACAGAGGAAACTCTCAGCAGCTCCTCTCAGAGAAATAATTTCCGTGTGTAGTTTCTTCCCTCCTCACCAAATATCAATTCATGCAAAACCATCACAGTATGTCTTATGTTCTTATAAAATCATGTGCTGCAGAGACAGATTGAGTTTAACCTATCCCAAAAGATGCTGGGCACATGGTGTTTATGTGTCAACAGTTAAATTTGGGCTTATTCATTTCAGCAACATTATAGGTCCATTGGCCTCTTTGCTTTCTACTTCTTTCAAATTTTCTTTATTTATCCATTTGTTTCTCAAAATAGCCAAACAAGAAACTGATCATGTCCTCTGGTGAGTTATCTATAAATTGCTTACATATTAATGTGCTTTGTAGACTAGTCATGTACTACAATGATGGGAGGAATTTATCTTAGTATAAAGATTTCTGATATTTATTTATTTATTTGCAATTGAATATTTTCTCTATATCCCATTCTCAAACTCACAAAAACATCAATCTAGCAATTCATTATTAATTAAATATTTAACAAAACTGATCACATCATCTATTTGTACTCCAAATTAAGCATGTTTCTAGACTGTATCTGCTGCAACAAAGAGAAAAAAAGGTTATCCTTCAATTTCTTGAGTGTATTTATTAGAGAAGGATAAATGATGTAAGCATAATAAAATGATGATGCAGAGTCAGAAAATATTAACTCCCACTACTCCTGTCCCCAAGAACAGTGAGCTAATATTTGAAATAATGACCATGAAGTTATAATTTAAAACCTACTGGATACACATTTATTCTCTGTAAGTAGAAATTCAAAATTTATACAGATACATGCAAGGCTAATTTCATAAATTATGTTGAAATTTGAAATTTAAAATAATTTTAACTAGTCTCTCAAAAAAAGTTTTCAGCAGGGACAGTGTTATTACTGAATTAGATTTTCCCCATGGTTTTAGAGCTCCCACACCATACAGAAAAAGCTTAACCTTTGTTACATTCATTACGTTGGTAAATCAGCTCTTTAGAGAAAGAAGTTTTGATCACTTGTTGAAATGAAAGATTTAAGTCTGGGCTTTGTTGCTGAACCTATAAGATCAAAAAGTTAATAGGTGTGGAATGCATGAGGTGGGATTTATTTCCCCTGAAAGTAAATTTGTGGAACTCCTGTGAAAGATAATCTGAGAATATGGGAAACAACCTTTCATTAGACAGTTTGTGAAGGCATAAACTCTATCTTGGGGAAATATCAGCTTCTTGTAACTTCTCTTTCAGTTCATTATAAATTAATTTGCGAACAAAGATAATTCTGAAGATTAAGTGCCTATTATACTTTTTAAGACATCAAAAATAGCATGAAAGCTCTTTGAAAAATTCATTGTTCTTGCTGAGTGAGTCTCACAAGAGAAAGCTAAAGCTTTTGGGAGCTATTTAAGAATGTGGTTGGCTGTGTATTTTTCTCCTTTCACAGCAGATTTTATAAACCAGAATTATTCTTCTGTTAGGAAAAAAAAGCATGTGAAGTTTATTGAGTTTTAATATATTTCGTCTCTTTTTTTTTTATTCACATTCAGTGTTTAAAAATATTAGGTCTTACTATAAGTTTAGTTTGAGAGTTGATATGAAATAATTTGATTGGCTTTTTCAAATTTTATGTAAGGGTTGGACCCTTGCTCCATACTCTATGCTTGACAACACTGGAAGTATAATGTGCTTATTCAGTGACTGATAATTCAACCACACATTTCCAAATCTCATTTGCAGTTATGAATTATTACTAAATTTAGAGTGGATTGTGAGAAAGTTCTTATTTTAAAAGTTTTAATATCTGCTATTCTTGAAAGTGATGCTTTATGCTGTGCAGGTCATCAAATATGTTTGGTCTCAGAAATAGGACCCAAAAAGAAAAAATGGTACATGTGGCAAAGAAAGGATAATATGGAATCATTCAATTCCAATCAGCTGAGTTAAAGGAGATACAGAAGGATCATTGAGTCCAACTCATGATCCTGCACAGGATTGCACGCCTGAGAGTATTGTACAAATGCTTCTTGCAGAGGCTTGATGCTGTGACCTCTGCCCTGGGGAGGCTGCTCCAGTGCCCAACCACACTCTGGGGGAAGAAGCTTTTCTTGATATCCAATGGAAACCTCCCCTGAGTCAACTTAAGGCCATTCCCTTGGATCCTGTCAGAGGTCAACAGAGTTGAGACAGATCAACAGAGAGAAGAGATCAGTGCCTGTCCCTCCTCATACAAGGAAGAAGTCAAAGACTGGAACGAGGAAGTATGGTACTTGTATAGGTGCTTCCTGATAACTTTGTACATGTTACTGCAGTTTACAATTTGGGATCCAAAGACAACTGAACATAAGCACTGGCTAGAGGTTTTGCTGAATATGTGCTTAGAAGTGACTAGAGGGCATAAGTGGCAGAAAAATTGTGTAATGCTGACCAAACATTCTTGTTCAGAAATAGATATTCAGAGAAATACCAATCTTTCATCTGGATATATTCCACTGATTTCTTGGCAGTGATATCAGTAGTGAGATTGTCCTCCTCAAGGAAGAGAGTGTCAGCACAGACTAGTTCAGAGTCCACATGAATCTCTGAATACAAGAATGTGCTCTTTATCATTCAGTGTTTTGTATCATAGAAGATTTCTATGGTTGCTCTGGAGAGGTGATGCCACCAGAGAACATGGTTCTGTCACCAACTACATCTACCTTTCCACACAGTTTTTAGGTTCCATCTGTAATTTGTCTCAGCCTCAGATGCCTGAGTAACCACCATAAAACAGAGGTGAAAGTTGTGACTGGCCTGTGACCTCCTAGATGCTGGTCATGCTGTTTGCCCTAAGAAAACCCAGTGAACTCTAAACTGATAGACACATTAGTGAATTCAAGAGTAGCTCCCTAATGTCTCCTGGAAACATTTGCTTTACTTTCATGCTGATACTTTAAATCATGTTTCTTTTGTAATTGGAATTTTTCTGTTTCACTACAGCTAATGTCTCTGCTCATCTGTAATAACAGTCCAAAGTAATTCTGAATTTGCATAACTGGTAATTAGTACAGGCACTGTTCTCATCATTGGGTTGAAAATTACTCAGAATTCAAAAATCTGCCTGATTTTATTTAGGAGGAAAAAGTTCAGGGATTACAGCTAATGGCAGCAGTTTTATCTCAGTGAAAGACAGTAGGAAATAACTGCATATTCTTCCTTCACTTCTCATTTTTGTCTAGCCAAATAATGCCAAAAAGAGATGGAGAAAGCAACCATTCTTATACACATCCCAACTACCATGACACTTTAAATGAATCAGTGCCTACTGGACCTCTGTTCTGTTTTTTTAAACATGTTCATTTTTACAATGATCTGCTACTTAAAAACAGATCTTTTTTTGCTTCACCTTATAGACATGAATAATATAATATGTCTCAAGTGTCTTACAGCAAAGCTATTTTCTCAAGTGTGATTCTATCTTATGCTACACCTAAGTTAAAATTTTTGAAAGAGATAAAGCTTTTTCACTAAAACCTGATGTTTAAGGATTAGAAAAATTGCATTTTACTGATCTACTGATCTACTGACATATGGCATAAATTATTTATTTTCCTATTAAGATTGTTTTATTCTATTTCATGGCTGAAGACCACTCAGCATCAAAACTCTAAAATCATCTCCATCAAAAGTCTGGATTATCATTAAATCAGTATGCTGAACCAGTAGGAAAAACATAAACTCATCCAAAGAAAGAAATATAGAATTACATTAAACAGAATTGGAATTTTCCAACTTGATTTCAAAATGGAGAAGCATGGCTGAAAATGTAACCATTTCTGATGGTTACCTAAAATTTGCTTTTTGAAACTTTTTCAGATTCACAATTGTCCTCACCTTCCAGCTAAAAAGCAACCAATTACTATTCTTTCTGAAATGAGACAGAAACTTTACTGTCTTTAACAAGAAAATAACTCATTATACTTTTCTGTATAATTTAGGGGATTTAACACACTATCTCATGCAGCCTTTGAACAAACAGAGTAAAATCTCCTAATATTTAGAAGTGATGGATGTTCTTATTGAAATTCTATGAACAATTACATATAAAAGATAATAATAACCATACACATTGGGAAAATATAAACAAAATGAATACATGAGCAATTTAGGTCTGAACAGAAAATTTTTGTTTTAAGCATTATTAAACAAAAATTGTTTATTCATTTTAATTTGTTTAGTCTACAGGGTTGGGGATTTTTTGGTGTTTTGGATATTTTCATGAAAGGTTTTTTTTTAAAATCCTTTTACTCTATGTTTACATTGCACTCATTAAATGAAAAGGCAGAACACTTAATTGATAGTACATAAGAGTATATCCAGTATCAAAGAAGAGTGTACTGTACAGTTATAAAATACTGTAAAAAAGATATAATCTCATATCAAATTTTATATGGATTGACCAGGTGGACCTGAGTTGATTCAGTTTAAAATCCCCATTTCCTCTTCTAGAAGGTAGCAAGGATTTAAATTAGAGAACAGTTCAGCTTTTTTTTTCCTGACAGAAAATATGAAGTGATTATTTTATACTTACCATTCAGAAAGACACCTTTGTATCAAAAACTTCCTCTGTAAAAAGTGTGGCTAAGTGTGGGCAAATTTTCCATCTCTATTCAAGTTTCATTCTCTTGCTTTCACTTCCTCTCACTCCTTCTTGGGCTAATAAATTCCCTTGAATGCAATTTGTTTCTGAGTTTCAATAAAAAATACTGAGAACTCAATATGCAACTAGCATTTTTCTGCATCTGTCATAATTTTATGTCCATCTGAACTAATATGATTATTTTGCCCTTAAAAATTTTATGTTGAATGGATAAGTTAGATCCTCAGTTCATTTTTTCTAAGAAACAGTGGTAAAATATACATAAATTGATAAATGCCCTGATATTAGGAGTGTTGAATATTCAGAAAACCTCTTGATTACGTCTTTCATGTAAATGGTTAAAACTTTTATATATATATATATATATTTTTTTTTTTACCATGCTTCCTGTGAATAGTGACTATTTTCTTTATCAGAATTAGGTAAGTTGAGAGTGATATGATGTCAACAGAAAAATGTATTTCAAATGTGTAAACTTAATTTAGGCTCTTAAGTTTAAACCACACAAGTTACAGAAGTTTAAGATATAAACATAAAAGTAACATCTACATAAGAGAACTAATTTGTTTGGAAGCCAATTCTACAATAGAATTTCATGCTTGAAACAAAGAAGATATAAATTGCCTAATCAACTTGTCTCAAGCTAGACTAGCAAAGAAGGAATTGATATCTTGGATTTATGATTTTGTTTTATCTGTCTCAGAACACTATGATCAGAGGGAAGTAGTAATTTAATAGCAAGGATACAGCAAAGGAGAAGCATGGAAAAATAAGAAGCACAAAAATTGCATATTCCAATGAAAGTCTGAAAAGATGCAGTATCAGTGTTAAAATATTAGAAAAAGTATCCGTTTCAGAAGTAGCTTGATTAATTCCTCTGAAACTGAGTGTTCCATTAAATATGAAACTACTTGAGACACAAAATCACTTCTGACCACAAGACAAATCTATATGTGTGAATGACTACCGAGCTCTACAGATTGTCATAAAAATTACAATATAATAATATTGATAATATTGAGTAATACCTTTCATGATTTCTTCATATTAACATTTGCCACTCATACAGTTTCTAATAATGTACAAAAGTATATCTACTACTAACACTAATTACAGTCTTAACCACAAAACCTTAGCCAGTAACCTTAAGTAGGAAAATAAAATTTGATAAATGTATGCTAAAGTTTGGTGGTCATCTCTGAATAACACAAAATGGGAAGTAATTTGGTGATTGAAGTACAAAAATAGCTTGGAGGGGAGAAGTCAGGTTTTAACTGATCGGAGATATTAGCCTGAATGACTGTTTGACTAAATGTTTCTAAATGAGTCCACATTTGATTTGTTATTATTCTAAGTAAATAAAATTTTCTGTTTTCATAAAAACAGTGGAGGTTTTAGTTTTACTCTCCCACAAGTGAACAGAAATGGAAGAAGGAAGTAAACCACAAGGCAACAAAAAGAGATCATTCAAAACATGAGCAATTTTGGTTTTTGTAGCGGTATTGGTTTGCCAATTTGAGATTTCCCAGCCACTGCACCAACTAATGTGGTGGGTTTCAGTGCTGGCCAAATGCCAGTGTATCTACTAGAAACACTGTGAATTCTAGAATTTTCTGCTGTGAGATAGGATTAGGAGGCAGGCAAAGCAGGCTCAAAACTTTAAAAATAAAGAAAAGGTTAGTAACAGTAACTAAAAGATGGAATAATAAGAATCAGAATAAAACCTTTAGAACAATTCTCCCCCCTACAACTTTTTTTTCTTTCCTACTAACAACATTCAGAAACAATTCAGTCAGTTTATCACCTCTAGAATAGTCTGTGTTCAGTTCATGTAGGGAGAGGATACCCTCTTGTCAATTTATGGAGACTTCTCCAAGAGAAAATAGTTCTCTCATGGCTTTTAATTTCCATGAGTAGCAGCCGCACAGAAAATCTGCAATCGTGGAGTCACTCCCATTTTTTTTCCACATTTTTTCCACAGATGCATTTATGGGCCATGTCAGCTTATGGGGTACTGTTTCAAAGATTAGCTGTTCAAGAGCAAATGTTCTCTTTATCTGTCTCTGAGATTATCTTTGAGAACAGAGATCTTCTTCTTTCCCTGTGGCAGAGGATCTTCATTACTCTTCTCTTTCTCTCTGTTCAAACTTCTCACAGGATCACAGCTACTTCAACATCTGCTTATTTCATCATGGAGGCCTTTGCTCATATTTACAATTTGAACACTTCATCCTCCATACTTTTCAAAGAGGTACAGTGAAAAAAGAGCCTGATTTATCAATTACATTCTTCTCCATAGCTTTACAAGCCTAAAGATCAAGGCATCTCCTCATCCCTTCCATCTGGGACTTCATTCTTTCTTCTTGGTGTATTCATGTTGTTCCTCTACGTGTTCTCATGCTGTCCTTTTCTCTCACTCAAGGGAGGATTGAAGGTCTACACACTTTGTTTGGGCACTGAAAGAGTTAATCTTACCTGGGACTTGCAGATGGTCACATGCTCTCTGCTGGGAGGTGGCCGGAGATGTTTGTGGTAGAGGATTTCTTTGGTGGCCGTGCTGGGGAGCAGGAGCAGCTAGGATCTCAGCAGCCAGGCCAAAACTCAGCAGCAGTGAGCTGAGGGGTAATGGGGCTGATGGCTTCCCCTCCCGCTGCCCAGAGGTTGCAGACGAACCTCAGCGGTGGTAGAATCTTGGCTGAGCCAGCCCAGCCAGGGGCTGCTCCGGGGCCCAGCAGACCCCAGGTCAGCCTGGGCTGGCAGCGGCACAGGGTTTAGTAGCAGCAAGATGTTAGCAGCCGCAGCCAAGGCCCAGCCCAGCCCCATGGCCTCCCCTCCCCTGCCTGGCTGCTGCGCTGGGAGGGGGGAACTTCCCTCTCCAAAGTCTGGAATCAAGAGGGCATTTTCCTGGGCTTCCTTTGTTTTTAAATGTACTTTTCTATGGGGGTGTGTTTAACTCTTTGAAGTGGTCCAACCAAGTATCAATTCCCTATCTTAGCCAGCTGAGTGGCCCTTCAGAATTAGCCAGTTCATTGGCTTTGGCAGGTCCCCACAGAGAACAACACTCCATCCCCCAACTGAAATCCAGGCTTTCGTAAAGCCACAACACTTTTAAAATTCAAGAGCGTAATAAAACACATTTCTTAGAAAAGACATAATTTTGCATGGCAGACTGCAGTCTTCAGTCTTGCACCTCTGCAAAAAAATTACCCAAATATCCAGAATTCTTCAGAATCTCTTTGCACAGTGTAATTATTGTTTAAAATTTCTTCAACTTAAAGTATGAAAGCATTCTTAAGACCTTGGATATGTTGATTGTCATCCTAATTCCAGGCCAAATCATTACAGAAAAAAGGATTTCACTAAGGAGCAAAATTGCTCTGCTCCTCTCACCCATAAAACATTAAGTCTACTACAGAATAGTATTTTCCTACTCTTTTCAGTCATAATGTGACATTTCTGACAGCAATGATTCAATTTTGTCCCTGGGGATTATTTGGCCTACAGAAACAAGGTTTTAATACTTTTTTTCTTTATGTCTCCCATGACGTGTTCTAATGAAACCATCAGGCCAGTCGCAGGATGGCCTGAGCCAGAAATATTAAAAGTGAGTTTACTAAAGTTTTCTTAGAGGTTTACAAATCATGACATTTGAAAAAGTATATTAAAAATGTAACTTAACAAATAGCAGAAATAAAAAAAAAATTATATTTTTAAAATAAATAGTTTAACATAGTTTAAAATTGAATAGTTTATAAACCACTTGTTACAGTGACATTTAAAGAGATTTAATACCCAAGTGTGGTTGTTACATTCACTGCAGTTTGGGGTGAAAGAAATTTAAAAAAATCAATAATTACTTACATCATGTAGAAGATTCTTCTATGGAACTGATTAGACAAAAATGTGCATTCTTTTAAAATAAACAAAAAATGGCATTTCCTTTCAGGGACATTGTTTTTAAATAGCGTGACTGAATCCATACAGTCATTTGTCCTTCAAAGATTCAAACCTGATCAGGTTTTGCTTTGACAAAATTATGGATGGACATATATTTTTAAAACTCCATCAGATAATCAGAAATTCTGTCTACCATTTCTGTCTTTTCTGTATATGGGTCTCAGTGCATTAAAAGGACTCCTGCAGGGCTCATCTTATTGGTCAATTCTGAAGAAACACAAAGTAAAGAGAAGGGTATTACTTCAAAAATAATAGTACTGCCTCAGTATACTAACCAGTGGAGATCCACAATATCTCTTCACTGTGTAAATACAATGCTTTATTACAAGTGACTTAAAAGTCATTTCACATATAGATTTAACAGATTGTTATATGTGGTTCTAACATGAGGTCCTTAACACAAGCACAATTATCATGAGGTTCTGTACTAACCAAATATAATAAGGTAATTAAAACTCAAAGATGCTATAAGAAGAGGAACTTTGGTTTTGCAATGTTGCTTTTTTTATTACAATACTGATAAATATGTTCTTTATTTTAAAGGAAAGAAGAAGAAATAATGGCATGGGGATTCAGACCTACCTTAAATTTTTTCTCTTTTTATTTTCCCAAAAGATAAATTTATTTTTTAAAAACACTTTTGTATAGTGTTTAATCTTCAGCACTTTGATCCTAAGTTGTTTTTAGGCTCAGCTACAATAGCCTCATTGGTAAAGCTTTAAAATGCTCAATGGAAATGAGTGAACCCACATCTTCCAAGTCATTCTTGACAAATCAACTCTGAATTTCTACATTACTGTGAGGAGGGAGACCACAGTTAAAGACTTCGTTTTGGTTCTTATTGCCTTATCTTTAGATATTGCTCTGGACCCTTGCTCTACTAATTCTTCCACCTCTCAGTTTAAAAGCTTCAGCTAGCTCAGGAAAAGAATATTTTTATCTCAAATTTGAGATAATATATTTCAATTTCAAAATTACTCAAACTGAAAAGCAAAATAGCACATTTTTTGTGCTTACTTTCAAAGATTTGGGGTTACTTCCACTTTCTGCTTTCTTGTTTGTTTTGGTTTTTGTTTTGGCTTGGTATTATATATCTTTACAAATGAAAAGCTCTCATAATATGTACAGTTGGACATGGATTTAAAACCATTAAAAATATACATGTATATTTTTAATATATATGCTGTATGTGGCATACTGTCTATGATCTATGTCATGTGAAACACACTCCTGTGTAACAGCAGTCACTGAGCTTAAGGAAATATTTTCAACCCACTGCTCTTTGTCTAGCTATCACTTCACTAGGTGAACCAGTGCATCACTTTTCCACACTTGTATTTCACCCTGGAAAATTGTGCATGCGAATTTGGGTTCCTGTCATGGTTTAACACTGGCTTAATGCTAGGCACCCATGAAAGTCGTTCACTTCCCTTTCCCTGCCACAGCTGGGTAGAGGAGAGAAAAAAATAAAGAAGGGTTCATGAGTTGAGATAATAAAGAGGAGAAAACACTCCAAGGGCAAAACAGGCTCAACTTAGAGTTGCAAACTGAATTTATTACTAACAGAATCTGAGGAAGATAATGAGAAGTAAAATAAGCCCTTAAAACATTCTTTTCCCCCAACCCCTCCCTCCTTCCCACCAATAGTGCAGGGAGACAGGGCGTCGGGGTTTTTTGTCAGTTCACCACCCGAGGCTTTTTTCCTCTGCATCAGGAGAGGAATCCTTTCCCTCTGAGGCCATGGGGTCCCTCCCATGCAAGACAGCTCTCCATGAACTTCTCCAGCGGGGGTCCACTCTCACAAGCAGCAGGTCTCCCAAACGTGCAACGTGAATTCCCCCTACACGTAGACAGTCCTCCCAAAACTGCTGTGACATAGGTCACTGTTTCCACGGAGTGCATTCCTCCAGAGACAGGTTGCTCCAGCCTGGAAGCAAGGGCCCTCTCTCCACCGGGTCTCCCACTGGATCACAGCCTCCTCCAGGCATCCACCTGCTCCAGCATGGGCACCTCCCCCATGACCGTGGGTGGATCTCTGCATTCCCTGTGCACCCATGGGCTGCAGGGCCACAGCTGAATCATCATTCCTCTGCTTTATCTGCAGAGTAATCTTGGCTTTGGTGCCTGGAGCAGCTCCTCCCCCTCCTTCTCCACTGACCTTGGTTTATCCACATGTTTACTTCACATGTTCTCACCTCCTCCTCTTTTCTGACTAGAAGAAAAACGCTGTGACTTTGTTTTGATTTTCTTTTTAAATATGTTATCCCAGAGGTGTTACCAGCCTCTCTAACTGGCCCAGTTTTTCCCAGCAGCATGTCGATCTTCAGATTGAATGCATCAGGGATTGGCTCTGCTGGACATGGTGGAAACTTCTGGGAGCTTCTCACAGAAACCTCTACTGTGGCCCCCCGCTGCCAAAAACCAGACCATGCAAAACCAATACATTTCCATGCATTTAGAAAGAAGCCATATGAACTCAAGTTACTGTTTTAAATAAAGTGGTTCCTAAAGACTTTCTCAGCAATTGATTCAGTACACCACAATGCTAGACTATTATTTTAATCCATTTTCAAGATGCTGTCCAGGATTACCAGAGGAAAGCTACCTGCGGATTGGATTTCTTGATTGAAACATTTAATATATGATAAAGAGTCACTGAAATAATATCTTAGATCGTGAAATCAGATCTAAGCCTACTGAAGTCAGTAGAAGTTATTTTTACTATGAAGCATTGAAAATGTGTGGTGAACATAGGCAAATGAAGCATAGCAGAGTTAATTATAGACAAAGGAAGTGTTCTGAAAAGGTCACAATACCAGCCTGAGTTGAGATGGAGTCTGGAAATAGAAAAGGTAAAAAAGTCAATCACAAATAAAATTCCCAAGTCTTCCAGACAGCAGCAGAGAGATGGTCACTGGCTTGTAAGCATCCCAGTTCTATGTGCAGCATTGGTGGCAAATAAAATCAGAAAAAGAACACTTAATTGAGGCTTTCTGTGAAAAACCAGTGCATAAAATATGCAGAGAAGCCATCTTTAGCTAAAATTTAAAGAGTTATTTATTTTACTAATGTGAATATTAGTATTTTTCTGATATTTTCTAATCCCTTAACAGATCGTGCCATTCTGGTTTCATCAGAAGAAATTATGTCCATATTGACTTTCAGATATTCACTGGCACCACCAGGCATGCTTTAGACATGGTGCCTGAAAGCTCAAAATTCACTCCTCATCCACAAGTTATTTATTTGTTGCACAGCATCTGGTACTATCATAATGTTCCCTCCCTGAGCCTGTTATTGCATACATAATAACCTATTTCTCAGGAAAGTAATGTACTTTAAACTGCAACAGGAAACACAGATGTCCCTCACAAATTGTACTCAGTCAATCCTGTAGTTTCTTTCATATTCTTTAGTTCAGATTAAAACTCTTTGTTGAAGAATTGTATAAAATTTGTTCCAGACTGTGTTTAAACCTATTACACACAGAATTTTGAGGATGAGTTGAGGTATGTTATGTTTTCTCCTGCCTGTAACTTTTTAATCAAGAAGAGGAATACACAGAGGAAGCCACACTTTTGAATGGGAAGAGTCAAGTGGAATATCTTTTGCTCGCTTTTATCTAATGATATTAGAGGACCATAACAATGTTTTGTGTCAGCATATTAAGAACTAGCTGCAGTTAAAGTGCCAACATATGATGCTTGGTTGTACAAAATATTTCACCACAGTTTAGACCATAAATAACACTTGTGGCACACTTGGCTTTATTTATCTGAGTTTTCCATGTTCCAGCCTTTAAAGTCTAAGACAAAAACCTCTCTTGGTCTTCAAATCTATGTTTCAATTTGTATCTCTCATGCTGCATCAGCACCACTGCTTCATAGAAGTGCTATTACAGATTCCTAGGAAACACAAGCATTCCTTGACCATGAGGAACTGAAAGCATGATGTAAAAATACCATCACTTTCATCAACATGACGTAATTGTTGTTAAATTGTTAAACTGAGTTCTTGAAGTTTGCACAGCACATGTGCTATACTTATTTCTATGGAACATATTTAATATTTTAATTACATTCGACTTGGTAATCAAATTTTAAGAAAGCCTCCTGGAATGTATGGTTTTTACCCACGGAAGGTGTGCTGTGAAGAGAACATTCCTTCACAAGTCTCTGAGAGATTGTTTTGCACTGAAGCAGTGTAAATTATTTTGGCTTCTTAGTAAGGAAGGCATAGATACTCAAACCTAGCAATCTGACATGCCTTCTGCTTCTGTGAGTTCTGACTGCTGCAATATCAGATTAACCCCTTCTCAAAGACCCTGATGTGCTGTGCAGTTACCATTCATAATGAGATAAGCCAGCTCCAAGTTTTCTTGTACTTCTGTAGAGTTTTTTTCACAACACAGAAACATTATTGTATAACTGATCACAGATATGTTAAGTGGACTTAGTTTTGAAGATACCCTTGGACAGTATGTCCCAATACAATAAAGTCACAAAGTTTATTTCATATCAACCAGACAAAATACCATTTATAGTTTTGCAGTCAAGTACACATGCAATCAATGTGTATTGCTCAACTATGTGCTGCTTATGTGTACACTGCTTAATTATACCATTCTAATAGAGCTGTCATATGCTACCCATTATATGGAGTAACACACCTGAGCAATCAGGATACTCTGCCCCACCTGGCTGGTAAGTTGACACAGGCTGTTCACAGTGCACCTGTGTACACAAGAAGAAGCCAAGGATGTGGATCACCAATTTCTTGTACAATAGTCTTGAAGAATGAACTGTGTACTGACAGAGTTTAAAAAGTTAGCCTAAACACTCTTCTTTCTCCTTGTCTGCACATCCAAATCACCAGTTTTTCTGCAATCTGACCCCTTTTTAACTGAGGGTTCAGCTCTGCACTAACTGATCCATCCTGACTATTTTAATATTCACTCCAATAAAATAAAAGTACTAAAATATCCCAAGCTGGATTCAATGTACTTCGAAGATAAAAAGCACAATTTCATGGGTGGTTTTGCATATTTTCAAGAAAAGAAATGTCCCTTCCAATGTATCACAAAGTCTTGCAATGAACCCCACCAATGTCTAAACTATGAACCCAGATAAGGCTAGATCTGGTATATCTTGAATTAATAAGACACTGAGCACATTTTTTTCTAAACAGACAGGGAAAGATCATGATGAAACAGTGGAATTCATTATAAAATTAGTCAACGAGTAATTTTCAAAGGCTGAATATAATGAAGGATATTTCATGGGACCCCACCAGTATGCACTTTGCTTTCCACTCAAGAAGTGAACTGAGATTAAAAGTGAAGAAGTTAATTTAAGACAAATGCAAAACAGATCTCAGAAGTGAATCCAAATCCACAAGCCAAAATTAGGAACAACTGGGTAGAAAAGCACTAAAGAAGTGTATTTAAAGAGCCAGGAACAGGAGTCATAGTCGATCAAAGACTGAAGGCATTTTTCTGGTGGTGTTGCAGAATAAACAAGTTTCATTAAATATATATATATATATATATATATATATATATACCGCAAAACTCTGATTATTGTCAGAGAAGACCCAAAAACAGAAGGTAAAACTTATGATGGGAAGTCTCTAGGAGGCAGTAGCACAATGAGGCTAAGCAAAGACATAATATTTACAAAACACTATTCTTTTAAAGGGATGTAAAAAAAACCCTGACATTTCTTTCTTTTCTTTTTTTCCCATCTCTTTTTGTTTATCTTATTCAATATAGCAGGGCTGGAGTTACAGTATTGTATTTGGACACCATAGCTTAGTGCTGCTCAAACTTAACACCAAAGAAATGAAACACGTGTAAAAAGAATATTGTAAATAAACTGTGAGGAAGCATTGAACTAGGTTAAAAAAAAGGTACACAAATCATCAAAAAATAAGAAAGCCTTTGAAGCATGGCAGAGTCTAATTATTTTCTATATACAAATATAAAATATTTCTATATTATAGAAGTTTTTTTTTTATGTGAAGAACGTAAATATTAATTGTTCTTTCTGTCCACTAAAAGTACACACACTCACAGTACAGGTTACATGAAAGAGGGAAGAAATGGGAATTGTAGCACCAGTTATGCTATGCTATGTTATCAAAATGCCAGAGAATTAAAAAATCCCATGCTCCTGTTGCTCAAGAGGGAAGTTGTACATGAGTACACTGTAAACAAAGAGCTTGTCCTTCAAAATGCATTGGTCAGGCTCATGACTTCTAAACAGGGACCACTGATTAGATACTTTGTGTCATTTTATATATTCTTTTCCACTATCCTTTCTGTCCTAGATTGTTACCCTTTACTGCTATCATCCCACTGTCTCACTTGCCCTATTATCATATCCAAATTTAGGTATTTACATTACAGTTGTTTCAGTAATCCACTTTAGCCAGGATTTGCAAAGACATTTTTGGTTTTTTGGGT
Organism: Onychostruthus taczanowskii; assembly: GCF_017590055.1. Lineage (NCBI taxonomy): Eukaryota > Metazoa > Chordata > Aves > Passeriformes > Passeridae > Onychostruthus > Onychostruthus taczanowskii. The sequence goes on from NW_024499585.1 coordinate 40,849, forward strand.
TCTGTTGTGTTTTTTTGGTTTGTTGGTTTGCCTTTTCTTTAATTTTCCTTGTCTACATTGTATGGCCATTTCTTATACTTTTAAATCATCTGGACTAGTCATCCATTCTTTTTGATTTCAGGAAGGATTTGTCTTATTAGCAGAGATATATAGTAAAAATAGACCTTTGTTCACATAGCAGTCAACTTATTTGATAATAAATATTTTCTTCAAGATTTAGATAAATCTTTCTGACAGAGAGTTGGACAATAATGCAACTGGCTATAGAGGGAATTCATTGAACTGATCAACCCAAAAATTATTCAAGTATTTTAAAATGTTTATTGATTCATACTTATCCTATTTTCAACAATGATCAAAAATCCTTTCAAGACTATAACTCCATGGTTAGAATTATAAGATCTAATATTTGATACAGAAACCCAGCTTTATCTTATTTAATTACCAAGCATCTTTTCCAATAATATGTTTCTCCCCTTTAAATTCTTCAAAATGGGCTTTTGAAGAAAAGTTTTATTTTCCCCTAACTATGCAAAGAGATGTAATATGCAAAGAGATGGAATTGATACCATTTTCATTGATTGTTGCTATATTTACAATCTACGCAAGCGAGATATTTTCTAAAGAGAAAAAAATCCTACTTTTTAGGGCACACAGAGTGCAATTAAAAAAAAAAAACTGTAATAAACTAATATAAAAAATAAAGTGATATAAACTGTAAGAAACACAGATGGTACACCTTGTTCAGATCACCTTATTTACTGTGTAGACTATAATTTAGTTACTGGAACAGATGTGCCCACTGCACACAACATAACCACCATTTACCCTTGTCCATTAATACTGTCAAGTGGACAGATGAATAACAGATACCTGAGTTTTTTAGAAACTAAGAAAATGTAATTTACTATGGCTAGTAAACTTATTTAAAATATGGAGTTAGTTATAATAGTTTGACTGAGTGCTACTGAACATGCTACACTTCATATTTGTTAGTTGGTCTGTACAGCTGGTACAAGCAAATTTGCTTGCAATTGCCTGTAAAGTGTACCAAGCTACCTCCAAATTCTGCTCATTGTGATGATGGGAAACAGATGGCTCAAAGTTTTCAGTTAAAACTGTTTTGACAGAAAACTGATTTTCAGCGGAGTAATTCTTGTTTGTGTGAAAAATATCTGCTTCCTGTGGAAAATCTCATCATTTTGTCTATAAAAAATTGCTCTCCAAACATGATGATATAGACTATTTTCCAATAGAAGTCCATAAGCCTGAGAAATGGGATTTATTGTTCAAATGCTTTCTATGCTCAAACTTCTGATTGAGCCAGATCTCCCAGATGGATTATATCTTCTATGATGCAATAAAATTTCATCAAGTCTTCACTGGCTGAAAGTGAAAGGTCTGTAGAATTACATGAAACAAAACATTTGCTGAGGGACTTCAGCTGACAGAAAATAATGTATGCAAAAAATACTTCAGCAGCACTTTTTATCGATTGATTGAGCATTTGCAAATCAACATTCCTCCCCCATACTATTCTCACATACACTATTTTGTCTCAGAGCTTTCCTTGTATGGCCCATATTCCACAAATATACGTTTGCCAGTTGAACAGAAACATTGGCTCCTTCTTTAGAAAGAACCTTCTGTCTTATCTCCTATGCACATTTGCATTTCCTTTGTTTTAAAATAATATGACTGCTGTTCTTACATAAGCATGTGATTTGTAGGATAAGAAGTAGGATCTATAAAATTACACATATTATCATTCTGCTTTGGTTTCCTGAAATCAAGCCTTATTACAAAGGCATTCATTCTGCATGTTTTTTCTACTCACTCTTCTTTTGTTCTCAACAACCTGCTCTTGTTGCACTGATATAGTCAGCAGGTTTGATATGTGAATCAGAAACAATGGCAATGACTATTTATTATTTGCTTTTAATTATAAAAACCCAAATTGGACATTTGTTTTTATCTAGTATACTCTTAAGTAAATTAGTTAAGAGATACTGGTAAGAAAAGATGAGAAAGCACAATCTTGTAGCTCATCTGCACAGGCAAAGACGATTCCTTTCTTTTCTGATTTATGTAACCTGTTCACTAGTAAGATGTTAAACAGCAATATTTCCTCAGAATATTTTAGTGACATTTTACCATATGTAAAAGAAAGTCAAGCACTTTTATTCCTACAAGCCACTGATCTTGCTAAAATATTTATTTAGAATTTTATTTCCTCTAAAACTAAATTTGTTAAAGAAACAGAGAATGAAATATCAATAATCCTCCCAATACATGTTTCTTCATGAACTTCCAGTTCATGGACAGATAAATATGAAATATCTTAGGAGGTTATGTTAGCATTAGTATTTTTTTTATAGGATAACATATTAGGATATTAAGGGAAAAACTGAGAACAGCTGAAATACATTTAGACTGCTTCCATTTCATTACATGTACAAGGAATAGCAATTGTGAATTTAAAAGTCTTTTTAACCGGTTTGCTTGTTTCAGTCAAATATATTAATTTGATGTCAAATGTTTTTAGTCAACCAGAAAGAGATGGATTCAACACTGAATGGTAAGTTGTCACTGAAAGACAGGGTGTAGGGGAACAATACTAAAACCAACTGGTGCCCTGGCTGGGCTCCAGATACCCACTAAGTCACTCTATCACTCCCTTTCCCAATGGGACAGGGTGGAAAATAAGAAGGAGAACAACCATTACTGGGAGATAAGGCAGTTTTGTTACAGTAAAAGAAAGAAATAAGCAGAGATCTGTATGTGCATGAGCTAAAGATAAAAATAGTCAGTCTCTGCTTCCCATCAGCAGTGATGTTCAGACATTTCCTGGAAAGCAGGCCTTCAGCATGAGTAATGGTTGCTCTGGAAGGCCAACACTGAAAAACTCATGGATGGCCCCCCTGCTTTCTCTCTCCCTTAGCTTATATAGATGAACTGACTTCATATGATAAGAAATATTCCTTTGGCTAATTTGGGTCAGCTGGCCTGAATCCAGAATCTTGCCCATTCCCATTCCCTTTGGTGGGGGAAGTAATGTCAGAGGGACAGTGCTGCTTGGCCAAAACACTGGTCTGTAATCACCCCCTTTCCAGCTACCAGTGCAAAGCACAGGATTGTGAGGGCTGTGAACTTTACCTCAGTCAGACTCACTACACCAACAAAACAAAACCAAGTCAAAACCAAAAACCCTCATATTATTACTCTTAGGGTAAATTTTTAAACTTCAGCTGTTACCACCAGAGATTTTTAAAACAAACTCAGACTGTCATTTTCTTATCTTCTTCCTTCAGTTATTTATTTCATAAGCAAATAGATCTGCATAAATTAGGCTAGTGGTCAAGTACTTCACAAGCAGAAAACCAAATTCATTATTTATTGAATATGATTTATATCATACTAGTCACTATGCAAGTCACAATTCAACAATATTAGGATAAAGCATGATACTTCTTTCATCTCTGCTACAAGTTCACTAGGCTATCAGTTTTATAAAGTGTCTTGTTGATCCTATGTCAACTGATGATACTTCATTCCAGTAAAACAGTTATCAGGATTATCTGCAGTGTAGGTTGAATTGTCATGGGAAAAAAAAAAAAAAAAAAAAAAAAAAAAAAAAAGCTATCTACTTTTGCTTTATTTCTCCAGGATAATTGTTAGATCCTATCCATTGCTAGGTGACAGGATCAGTAGGAGGAACAACTCAACTACAGAATCAAGAATGAGCTACATTGGAAAAGACCTTGGAGATCATCAAGTCCAGCCCATGACTTAACACCTCCTCATCAAATAAACCATGGCACTGAGTGTCACATCCAGTCTTTTTTTAAAAACATCCAGGGACTCCATCACCTGCCTGGACAATTCTATTGCCCAATCATTCTTTTAGTGAACAACGTTTCCTCATGTTTTACCTAAGCTTCCCCTGGTGCAGGTTAAGACTGTGTCCTCCTGTTCTGTCAGTGGCTGCCTGGGAGAACAGACCAAACACCACCTGACTACCTTTCAGGAAGAGAGTGATAATGTCACCCTTGAGTCTCCTTTTTCCAGGCTAAACAACCCCAGCTCTTCATAGGGTTTGTGTTCCAGTCTTGTTGCCCTCTGGACATGCTCAAGCATCTCAACATCCTTCCTAAACTGAGGGGTCCAGAACTGGATGCAGTACTCAAGGTGTGGCCTCATGAGTGCCAAGTATAGGGGAAGGATGATATCCCTGCTCCTGCTGGCCATACTATTCCTGATACAGGCCAGGATGCTGCTGGCCTTCCTGGCCACCTGGCACACTGCTGGCCCATGTTCAGGTGGTTGTCAACCAGTACCCCCAGGTGTCCCTTTCTGCCTCGGCACTGTCCAGCCACATCATCCCAGCATGTGATGTTGCAGGGGGTTATTGTGGCCGAAGTCCAGGACTTGGCAGTTAGACCTCTTAAACTTCATCTTCTTGGACTCAGCTCATCTATCCAGTCTGTCCAGGGTGCTTTGCAGAGTCTTCCTACCCTCCAACAGATCAACACATGCTTCCAGCCTGGTGTCATCTGCAAATTTACTGATGGTGGACTCAATCCCCTCATCCAGATCATCAATGAAGATACTAAAGAGGACTGGCCCCAGCACAGACTCCTGAGGGCACTACTGGTGACTGGCTGCCAGCTGGATGCAGCACCATTCACCACCACTCTGGCCCAGCCTTGCAGCCAGTTCTGAACCCAGCAAAGAGTGCTCCTGTCCAAGGCATGGGCTGCAGCTTCTCCAGAAGTATGCTGTGGGAGACACGTCAAAGGCCTTGCTGAAGTCCAGGTACACAACATCAACAGCCCTTCCTGCATCCACCAGGCAGATCACTTGGTCATAAAAGGCGATCAGGTTGGTCAGACATGACCTACCCCTCCTAAGCTAGTGCTGGCTGGATCTGATACCCTCGCCATCCTGTAGGTGCCATGTGATGGCACTCAAGATGATCTGTTCCACAACCTTGTCAGGTATGGAGGTCAGAGTCACTGGCCTGTAGTTTCCTGAATCCTCCTTCCAGTCCTTCTTGTGGATGGGCATCACATTGGCCAGCTTCCAGTCATCTGGACCAGGAGTGATGGTAAATGATGGAGAGTGGCTTCACAAGTTCAACTGCCCATAGATTTGTGAGCATCTAAGTGGCTCGGCAGGTCTCTGACTGCTTCCTCCTGCATAATAGGGGGGCTATTCTACTCCCCTGACACCAGCCCAGGAGGACAGTTGTCCTGAGGAGAACCTGTCTTTCTGTTGAACACTGAGGCAAAGAAGGTGTTAAGTACCTTTGCTTTTTCTCATCTTTAGTTATTGAATATCCTTCCACATCTAATAGGGAATGGAGGTTGCCCTTGCCCTTCCTTTTGCCATTAGTGTATTTACAAAAACTTATTTCATTGTCCTTCACAGAAGTGGCCACATTGAGCTCTAACTGGATTTTGCCTCTCTAATTTTTTTTTTCCTACATGACCTAGCAAAACCCTTAAGCATTTCCTGAGATACTTGCCGCTCCTTCCAAAGGTGATACACCCTCTTTTTTTTTTCTTTACTTCCTTCAAAGGCTGCTTGCCCATCCAGGCTGGTCATTTTTCTCATCAGCTCATGATTTTAGCACACAGGAACAGTCTATTCCTGTGCCTTCAAGATTTCTGTTTGAAGTATGCCCATCCTTTCTGGACTGCTTTGTTTTTAAGGGCTGCTTCCCAAGGTAGTCTCCAAGTAAATCTCTTAAATAAGCTACAGCCTGGAAGTGCAGTGTGAAAGTTTTATTGATGCCCTTCCTTATTTCACCAAATATTGAAAACTATAGTTTCATGAGGGGCACTGTGTGCCCCAGAAGGCCTCCAACCACCTCATCTCCTACCAGCCCATCTCTGTTTGCAAACAGCAGGTTTAGTGCAGTCTCTCCCCTGGTAGGCTCACTGACCAGCTGTGACAAGAAGTTGTTCTCCACACACTCTAGGAACCTCCTAGACTGCCACTTCTCTGTTGTGTTGAGGTGCCAGCAGATGTCCGGTAGGTTAAGAACAACAAGATGGCGATCTTGATGCATCCTCCAGCTGCTTGTAGAATAAGTTATCCACCTCTTCTTCCTGGTTGGGTGGTCTTTAACAGACTCCCACCAGGATGGCAGCCCTGTTGCCCTTCCCCCTGCCTTACACGTAGGCAATTTCCATGGAATTAAGAGCCAACCTAATATAAAGAGCCAACCTAATATAAAAAGCCCTCCACCTCTTCTCCCTCTTCTGTCTCTTCTGAAGAGCTTATAGCCATCCATTGCAGTGCTCCAATTATGTGAGTCATTCCACCACATTTCTGTGATGGAGACTATGTCAGATCTCTCTTGCTGTACCATGGCTTTCAACTCCTCTTGTTTGTTACCCATGCTGTATGCATTAGTGTACATGCACTTCAACTGGGCTGCTGGTTTTACCCCTGACTCTGTCCTACAGCCTTTGGCCTTGTTTCTGGAGAGCCTACTTGCATCCCCTTCCCCCTTTGAACCTAGCCCTCTCAATGAGCTCTGTCAGTTCATGGGCTAGAGTCCTCTTGCCCTTAACAGAGCCCATCTGGCTCTACCAGGCCAGATGCTGTGAAAATTTCCCCATGATAAAATAACCCAAAATTCTGCTGATGGCACCAGCCCTCCAGCCACTTGTTGATAATGTGGGTTCTCCTGCTCCTTTCATCTGTTCCTGCCACTGAAGAGACTCAGCAGAACACTGCCTGTGTTTCTGTCCCATCAACCACTTGACCCAGAGCCCTTGAAGTCCCTTTTAATTGCCCTGGTGCTCTTTTTTCAATCTCATCACTGCCAGCCTGGAGTATCAACAGCAGGTAATAATCAGAGAGTTGAATCAGACCAGGGAGTCTCCCGGTCACATGCATTACCCAGGCCCCAAGGAGGCAGTAGACCTCTGGATTCAGGGCCTCATACCTATTCTGAAGTGGCATCTGGGTAGGTGATGGGGGGTTGGGAGGAATTTTCATTACCTCTCAGAGGAGACACCCAGTTCCACTTCCCTTCATTACCTAGGTCTCCTCCTACTGCCTGATGGTAGGAAGCATAGGAGTCCCTTGATTCCCGGTGGGTTTCTCTCAGATGGAAGGGTGAAACTCCGCCAGTCTTTTTCCCATTCACCTCCCATAGTCTTAGTCACTTCCCATAGATCTTTAGTCTTCCTACTTCCGCCTTAAGCTCAGCCACCAGACAGAGGAAATCATTCACCAGTTTGTACCACAGGCATGTGTCTTTTGCACCCATTCCCTGGTACTAGTGACAGTAATACTTACAGGGGTCTGGACAGATGCACTTTCTTGGAGGGTTGTGTTTGGGTTGGTACATTTTACTAGCTATAGCTTTTGATAATTTGGAGACAAAAAAAACCCCGAAACTCAAAAAGTTATGAAAATTCAGGGATACAAGACAGAGAAAAGTAAGATCATATCTTCCCCAAACTAATGATCGTAATTTGATAATTGCACTCATATCTTTTGTGGCGGTTGGTTTGCTTGCTTGTTTGTTTTGTTGGTTTTGTTTATTTGTTTTTTGACAGCTCACAGTTGTAGAACCTAGAATATTAAGGGAATTATACAATTTGCATAGTACAGCTTATATAGTGGACAGTTTGTCCCTTCAGAAAGAAACCTGAATTTATACATTGGTTTCTTGCTAGATTACCATATAGTGGTATTTAACAAAAGTTCAGTTTCAACCTTACTGAAAGATGAAATTAAAATAGTCTATAATAATTAAAATATTGGCATAATAAATTACAGATTCAATGAAAAATGCCTTTGGAGATAATCTTATAGGTATATTTTTAAACTATATACACAGCAATCTGTTCTGTCTAATGCAATTTTGATGAATCTAAGAAAAAAAGAAAACAGAAAGCATCTAAGACATTGATGGGCAGCAAGAACAACATCCTGAGTGGCAAAAATCTTGCCACAAGCTGCAGTGCCTATGGGCCTTGGAAGCTTGCCCACAGTCGTTACTTTGAATTAGATAAAAATTAATTAGGACATATTGTTAGTCTACTGGCAGGTAGACAAAGGTCAATATTCCATTCCTGAGCTTGCTTTCTTTTTTCAGCTCAAATTTGCATATCTAATCGATCTCTTTGTCTGTATGATTGATCAAAAGGGAGTGCAGTGCAAAAGGAGATGCCAGAGAGATATGCAAACTCATGTGTTATTGAAGGTGGAAGCTAATGTCACATCATGCAATAATTACCTGGCACCTTTTTCCTCCTGGGCTGCGTTTTGAAAAAGATATGTCTTGCTAATACATTTCTGTTCTGCTTTTTTTTAATTGTTGCATTACTTTATCATTCAGCACTCTGATGAGCTGTCTCCTTTGCTTCATGGGCAGTGACAATACAAGCAGCTCAGCAGTGATAATAAAGACATGACCTAGATTGTCGTTAAAATGCCCATCCCCACACACTCCTACAGACTGTGTTTCACGTCTCTGAAAGCAGAAAGACAGTAAGTGAAGGAGTTGCAACAATAACACCTTTCTTCTTATGCAACAATCAGAAATGCCTCCTCATGTCTTTAAATCAGTGTAAACATACTGCAGTCATTTCAAAGAAAAGACTGCAGTAGAAAGTGACCAAAAAAAAGGTGAATAGGGGCAACCTAAACTGTACCCAATACTCTCTAAAGCCCATGTGAGTAATGGATAAGGACTTGCCTGTCCTACAGATAACTTTTCCTTTTTAACAAGAAACCTTCTTTAATTTGATATTAAAACCTCTGTACTAAAGCTACACAAATAATTGTTTTAGTTAGGAGAACCTAACTACTTCCAATGTTATTCATTTATGTATTATGCCTCCTGTTGTCTACTTTTTTCCTGAAAGTATATTTTTTTTTACTCTGCCCATAAATAATCTTTTCACAATTTGAAAAAAGGCGGTCAAGGAAACCAATTATGGCTCATGCTGCCTTTCTGATAGTGAGTGGTCTCATCTTGTCACACAAGATGGCAGCCAAAAATTGACTTTTCTTTGCATTAATTCCTGTTTTAAAAAAACTGGGAAAAGTCATTTCAGAAACAATTCTCATGTGAGAAGGGCTATCACATATTGGGGAAAATAAATCTTGTTTGAAGTTTGTTGTAGTGTGTGGTTTAGTTTAGTTGGAGTTGGTATGCTCCATGTCCCCCATGTATCAAATGGTTCAGTCCTGGAATTCTTTTCCCTTCCTGGTTGGTCCCTCCTCGGTTACAAGAGCTGTTGGTTTCCTGATTGCCTCCTCCCCTGTTCCTATTTGGTTAACCCCTCCCTGAGTTCCTGTCCACCACCCACTGACTCCGTCCCTTGTTCCAGAAAGTTCTCCACCCTACAGTGGGTGATTCAACTAGGAACAAGAGTCCCTCCTTAAGATATTTCTTATTAGCTAGCTAGTGTGTCAATCATAAGTATGCTACCTCCCAAGTTTCCCTCTCATTGGTTATTGTATTGTTCCCACCCAGTTGATCCACCCCCTTTATATTGTGTTGTATCCTGATATACTGGGCCGGCTCCCCTGGAAGCAATGAACCTCTGGATTTTGCCCCCAAGGGGAGTCCCTCTTTTTCTTTCTATTTCACCTTCTTGCTGCACACCGCTGCCCCCTGTTGAGGTGCTCCCTGGAGGCCCCTGGAGCATCTGGGTAGTGCCCCCCTCCCCCCCCATGCTAGCTGTTGTGCCTCAGCTTGGGCGGTGCAGTCTCCTCCCCTAGTCGGGGGGAGTAGAGAATTTCAGACAGCAGTGCGGCAGAAGGTCTTACTCATTTAGCAGTAAGTAATGGTATAACTTTAAAATAATTGCACCTTTTGTTAATTGGTATCAAAACCTTTGAAATCTTATACAATGCTTTGTACCACTGATATTTCAAGCCATGGAAGATTCTTAACATTTGTAATCTTTTCCGCTAAAACATGTATATTAAAGTTCTTTTGGCATGATGCTTCACTGAACGACAAGGAATGCTATACTGGAGGAGTGTGAGGAGCAGCAGTGGTGGCAGTGGTGGAACGCAATAAGAGACATACATGTGTATATAAAGAGGTAAACAGGTGCTCCTTCATGAGCTGGTAATACCACATTGGTTTATTGTTCAAGCCAGCAAGGTACTCAGCCCAAACTGATCAGTTCAGGTAATTTAAACAGGGTTAAAAAAATCAGTCCAGTTAATTTACATAAATGCGTACATATATATCTCCCAGTAGGCAGGTATGTGGCAACAGCATGATTACCAAAAAAACCAAAAAAGTCCTGTGTTTCTCCAGAGCTTCTAGAACCAGTTCAGACATACAAAGCCCCTGTAAGGGCTTACTTAGGTTTCAGGATGTGCCTGGAGATGGATGATAACAGAAATGCCTTTGGGAGGTACGCTTAAATAGATTAACTGCTCTACTTGGTCACTGAGCTTTGGCAGAAGGAGGGCAGACCAAAAACTATTTCAGAGTCTGAGAAGGAGATAGAACAATGGAAACATGGTTACAGCATGGATACGTCTATTGTGTTTTGTGTCATAATGAACATGATATTACTAAGAAAAAAGGAGTAGTTAGTTTGTGGAGCTACCACAGAAATACCTCCTTACCCTCTCCAGTCCTTACCCTTATCCTCTTATATCTTTACAGAATAGGTATTAGGCTCTGTGTGAATGGTCAAGGAAAGTCATGACAAAGTACAAAAGGAAGAATGTTTCACCAATTAACCAGATTAACCAGCCCTTTTTGCCAAGAGCTGCATTAAGACTAACACTAAGAAGAAAGATCATGTTATAGGTGGTTCCCACCTGAGCAGAATGGAGGCATTCACCTCCAGACTGGGCTATCTTTTCAGGGAACTCTTCTGTCTCCCTGGGACCCAAATCAAGATCGGCACCAGAAAACTGATGAGAACAGTACAGTCTTTTGATTATGACACAATCTTGCTCTGTTACATGGGTACAAATTATATTGCAACAAGAGATCAAATCAACCAAAAAAGATACCAGAACCCTGGGAAAAATTATTCAGGATCACAGACTATGTTTTCCTTAATCCTCCCATTAATGGGGAAAGACATTGGAAGATACAGGTATACATCAAAACCCAGCTGCAGAACTGGTGCCTCTTCCAGAACTTTCATTTTTATATTGATAGAAGAGACTTTGATGTGCAAAGTACCTTGGGGCCTGATGGGATTCACCTGTCCCAATGGATAAAATGTCCCTTTGCTTGTAAGCTGGCAGGACTGATTAATGGGACTTCAAACTACAATTTATGGGGAAAATTAATAACATCAGAAGACCTAAAGGTAAGCCAAAGTTTACAGCATTACCTCAGGGTGACAATGGTAATGGGAGCATTTATATTTATCCTGGCATCACCTAAAACAGTCATACACCAAAGCATATAGTATGAGATACATACAAATAGGACTGGAAGTGTTGGTCTATTAAATATGTTATTTCATTGATATTAGTGAGAATTGGTAGAATAAGTCCCATGATTTGGAGCACTGGGACGGAAACCTGTCCAAAAGGGATAGGCAATGTAAACAAAGTAGAAGAATTCCACTATATGCAGGGAGAGTTTTGAGTTAAGGGTTATGTGGCTGAAAGCCTCTGGATGAGAAATAAGGGATGGAAAACAATGCAGACGTTGTAGTGCATGTCTGTGACTAATAATCAGATCAGCACTGATGAAATGTTCTCTCTGTGAGAAATTTCTGCATTGGTAGCCTCTGTCCTTTATGGGAGTTTTCAAATTCCAAGACATTGGCTGGATATAGTATACTGTTGTGATAATCAAGTCTGGAAGATTCCTGAAACACACTGAAGATAATTTATTGTCACAAATATTCAGTGAGACAGACAACTAGAAAATATGCTCTCCATAACTTGTTATTTGTGCAAAAAGCAGGATTCATAGGAGATGTGCTGGTAGGTTGGCAGTCTTGGCCACAGTGATTAATAGGTGGCTGAGTTTAAAAATTTTTGTTGTAAGGGGGAGTAAGATCATTTGAGTTGCAATTGTAGATCTCAAGAGAGCAAATATTAAGCTATTCAGGCAGCTACTTAGCAGTGTCCTCTGGGAATGTCTTTATGATGGCCTGGGAATCCATTTGTACTGATCAGTTTTTAAGAACCACTTTTTAAAAGCACAGGAGCAGACAGCTTTCTCGTGTTGCAAATCAAACAAGCAGGGAAAAAAACCCCTAGCTTTTCTGAAGGAGGAAACTTGAAACTCCTAAGGAAATAAAAATTGTATGATTTCTGAAATCAAGGTCAGGCTTTGGAAGAGGATTACAGAGCCTTTCAGGGAGAAGTCAAAAACCATAAAAGCAATGAAATAACTTTTTATCATATTCCAGTCAAATATAACAAGAAAGTTCTTCTCTAACTACCTATTTTGATCATACTAAATAACCACCTGTATTAAATTTGGATTTTAAACACATCTTTAATGCCAATATGGCCCTTTTACCAATCTGGCCTTTTTACAGAAATTCATAAATGTTAGTATTTGTCAACCAACTACAATAGCTATAAAACTCTAAAACTGCTTTGGATTGTATTTTGTTGTCCTTTCTCCATATTTGACATTACTTGTCTTTTACTCATCTTCCTAGTCATCTTTCAAAATAACTAGATTTAGATCTTTTATGTTTAGTGAGATATATTAATAATCCTTCTTGTAAATAATCCTTCTTGCAAACATACCAAATGGTTACATTACATTTACTTAATATTAGCATGCAGACCTAATGGAAGTTTACATGAATTAATGCTGAAAATATGAATAGCATTAGATGTGAAAAAGATGCTACAACTGAAAGATACAGTTATCAACACTGACAGTTTGATTAAGAAGTATGCAGGGAATTTTGAATCACAAAATTTGAAGTCAGAGTATGTTAGAATTCTTGGCATTGTAAAGAACAGTATGTAACACATTTCCTATTTTGTTCTACTTCTGTCAGATTTGACCTATTATTTCAGCGGAAATTCATCCACCAGATAACAAACAGAAACAAAATAATTACATAATTATTTTTCCTGAGGCTACCAAAAGCACCTACAAAAGTATAATGTGGCTTGGAATTTGAAAGGTAAGTAAACGCCTCCCATGCAAAACCACCACAATGAGATAAAAGTAAGATTAATAATTCAAAGTCAAAATCCAAAGTTATGGCATAAGTCACTATTGATATGAAATAACTGGCAAGAAGATCTTTATAAATTATACAATATAGTTTTATCTCTTGAAGTGTCTCAGACTTCCCCAAACACTCTGTTCAAATCCACCTTAAAAAAAATCAAATGTTGCTTTTTTAAGTCTGAGAAATTTGAGCTGAGGGGTTTCTTTAAATTAAATATACCAGTTAAAAATAATTCTTTAGGTATGATTTTTGTATAGCTTATTCATTTAGCTATCAGCATTGAAATAATTTTCTGAGAGTTTATCTGTAAAGCCAGTTAGGAATTAAGGAAGAAATCTGAAAATCAAGATAATGACTTATTTTAAAAATTTTATTTCAAGTTATCTAATTAGTGAAATGGTAGTCAATTACTGATTGGAATTCTAGATTATGAAGTGTTATCACAAATTTTACAAAGCATCAAATGAATCCTAAAGCAAGTTTTGGCCAAACAGAATATTCTCCTCTGTGTAGAGATGATTTGGAATGACAGAAGTATTGCAGGCTGCTCTGCCTTTCCTGTCTATAGGTTTTTCTCCATGTCCAAAAGTCTAAAGCCTTACAGAAAGGATACTGTCTGAAGTAAGAAAGAAAAAAAAAAAAAAAGAAGTAAATAGGAAAATCACATAATCACAGAATGTGCTGAGTTGGAAGGGACCCGTGATGATCATTGAGTCCAACACTTGATCTCGGAGGACCTCCCCAGGAGTTCTCTGTGCCTGAGAGTGTCGTCCAAATACTTCTTGAGTTCTGTTAGGCTGGTGCTGTGACCACTGCCTTGGGTTCTGTTCCAGTGTCTGTTTCAGAGTCCAAACACCTTCTGGGTCAAAAGCCTTTCCTTTATATCTAATCTAAATGTCCCCTGACACAACTACAGGTCATTCGCTCAGGTCCTATCATTGGTCTTCACATAGAAAAGATCAGTTTCTGCCTCTTCTCTTCATCTCATGAGGAATTTGCAGACTGCAATGAGGTGTTCTCTCACTCTCCTCTTCTCCAGGTCTTCTCCAGACCTCAATCACTTCTCATACAGCTTCCCCTCCAGACCCTTCATCAACCTAGCTACTCTCCTTTGAACACTCTTTAATAGTTTTATATCTTTCTTATTTTTGGTGCCCGAAACTGTCCCCAGCACTTGAGGTCAGGCTGCTCCAGTCTTGAGTAAAGCAGGACAATGGCCTCTCTCGCCCAGCTAGCAATGCTGTGCCTGATGCCTCCCAGGACAGGGTTGGCCCTCCTGACTATTTGGGCACTGCTAACTCAAATTCAACTTGTCATTAACCAGGATACTCAGATCCCTTTTCATGACACTAGTTTTCAGCAGCTCATTCCCCAGTCTGTTCATACATCCAGAGTTGCCCCATTCCAGGTTCAGAATCTGGCACTTGTCCTTGTTAAACTTCATGCAGTTGGTGATTGCCCATCTCTCTAAATTGCTGAGGTCTCTTCTGCAGGGCCTCCCTGTCTTCAAGGGAGTCAGCAGCTCCTCCCAGTTTTGTATTGTCTGTGAACTTGCTAAACTTGTGGGTAAAAAGAATAGTAATTGTCACCGTTGTGGAGACAGGCACACAACTGAACACACCAAGTGCATACGACAACAGACAAAGTTTATTGATGGGTGCCCCTTTTATAGGGGCTCTAAATTTCCTGTGCTTACACATGTGATTGGTTGGGTCTTAGCACTGCCCAGCTCACTGGCCAATGATACATCTGCATTCAGGATTGAATGGGATTGGCTGTGGTCCCCTGTTTCAGTTTGAATCCAACCTATCATTATCATAGCCAGGGAGTTGTTTACTTCTATTCCTTAAGAAACTAGGCTGTGTAGCTTACAGACCAGCTGTAGCTGTCATAACAAGAGCAAGAACAAGAACAAGGAGGAAGAAGAAGATCCAGAAAGAGAAAGAAGAAGAGGATGACAACAACGATGGCATTGTGGTAAGCATCATGTGGGAACTCAGTAGGAATGTTATTGTGAAAAATAATAGATACAACTAAATTATATCTAAACAAAATTTTGAATAAAAATCATGAATGTCAAAATAAAAGAACTTTTAAAATGAATGTTATTTTGTTTGGGAAATTTGGCCCAGCTCATTTTTAGACATCATATTATATGTAGTTTGGTCATGGATTTGCTAGAGACAACAAAAGGGTTATAAGTTGTCATAAACCTGATTGTACAGTCCAGTCACTCTCAAGCCCCATGATGACAATTTAGCCACAGACCTACACTATCCATCATTCATTTTCTCCATCAAAATGACTCAGGTCAGAATTACATTCCATCTTCTGAAAAAAACTCACTACAAGTAGAAAAAATTTAATTTATTTTTAGGTCGATTTAGGGATAGGTGCATGAGTCCTAATAAAGTTTAAATTGTTTTTACTATAATCCTTGAGTCTCTCATGGATTCTGTCTTTCACCTTTCCAAGCCTCCCCTCATCCACCAGTGTGAAGGGTATTGAGTGAGTGGCTGTGTGGTGCTTAGTTTCTGGCTGGGGTTAAATCACAACATCCAAGGAGGGAAAAAGACAGGTGTCGCTGTTTCTGTGACAATCAAAATCTCTTGTGGAGGAGCAGAATTCATTTGTTTCAATATACATGTTCAAGCTTACAATCATTGGCCACATCTTTCTGTCCCATTAATAATAAAGCCTCATCTGTCTCACTGTAAAACATGTTCTTTTGTCAGACAAAAAAAGCATTTTCACGTTACTCCTTTTTTTTCTACCTTATATTTGGCATCTTAACGGTAACAGCGTTCTCACATACCAATCTTTACCAGCAAAAAACGTTATTGTAGGAAGAGAAGGTAGGAAATATATAACCCATTATTCTTTCAGCAGAAAAGTAGAAAGAGACACCGAAAATGAAGAGAAGGTAGGAAATATATAACCCATTAGTCTTTTGGCAGAAAAGTAGGAAGAGATACAGAAAATGAGCAGTGAATGCAATAAAGATGAATTAGTCAAGTTATGAAAAGAAAGGAAGCCAAATTCTAAAATAGCTTGTCAGCTATAGCCATACCAATAGCTGCCTGGAGAGTGAGGATTCCTGGACATTTTTGGCCCTTTCAAAGACTGCTTGAAATGCATTTTGGTAGCTGACTTAAATAAATTTCTCTCAATTTCATTCATGGTTTTGGTAATGCTGTACTGTTCTGTTTTCTGTCATTTAGACCCTGCTACATTTTCCCTGAGGGCTGAACAGCTACCACCAACCCTACAAGGAGAATCTCTCTCTATTTCACATAGAATTCTCTGTCCCTTGAAACAGAGGAGAAGGAAGAGAAAAGAACACTGTTAAGAATGAAGCTGTGACTGATTTTCCTGTTTCCAGGGTGACACAGAAGAAAGAGCTGCCTTTCTCTTGGTACCCATTAATGCTTGTGCCTCTGGCCATGAAGGCATTCTGCACAGCACAGGAGCATCAGATACTTTTCATCTGTGGCTGTACTCTGTGTTTTACACAAAGTGGGATACACAGCATATGGCCTTCAAGGTTTTACAAAAAAAGAAGGATCCTTGACTTGTGACAACAATGTATGTATGTTTATGTATATGTATGTAAAAAGCTGACACTTATGTCTCTTAGAAAGTGTGGGAGTTTGTCTGGTTGGATTACACAGTGAGCTGGCCTTTGTTAACAACAAAGGCATCAATTTAAGACCATGGGAAGAGGCATGTTAAGAAGGGAAACGTAGTTGGGTTATGGCAAGAAGGATGGGATGGATTGTGGATATAGTTATATTAATGCTCTTGTGCCATATAAGGTTATGAGTTCTTGTTTATTACTGGTTAACAGTGTTTTACAGTAATGTTAATGTTCATTGGTTCATTCTTCTGTTACAGAGATTATATATTGTTACATTTGCTCCATTGCTGGGTCTTTTGAGGTTGCCCTATACCATGCATGGCTTCTGTCCTTTGTTATTTTGCTCTGTTATTGAAGTTGCTTTCCGGGCTTTCTCAAACATACCCATCCCTATCTATTTCATTTTGCCACTCCTGGCTGGTCTGATTCTGAGGTCACGAACTGGAGCAACAAGCAAGTTTTAGGAGCCCTTTGGCTTCTGAAGGATCTCTTTAGATGCCAAAAGCATAGTAAGCATAGATAGCCTACATAAGAATCTATTCTTTGATCTTCCATAATTGCTCAGTGATATTACTTAGAAGAATAATAATACATATACAATACTAATGTGTCTTTCTAGGATGCCGCATAAATGTTAAATGCAGTGGATGTGAGGCTTGGAATTGAAAAGTGAGAAATAAACATTGCAATAGTTTATGGAATAAGATTAAGAAGAAGGTAATAAAAGCAATCCTTAACATGTGTTTAAGGACTGTTCCACTTACAAATATCAGATTCTACTTTTCTCCTTAGGAAATATTGAAAGCAAAATTCATTACATGAGGCAAATTTTAGCAAAATAAAACAGATCTTAATTTTTATTAATATTACTGCAGTAAGATCCTGAAATGAAGATTTGTTTTAGTTCAGTGTTTTACAACTGACTCCAATAGCAGAGTAATTTTTAAAGGAAAGGATATGTATTTCCCACATGAATGACTTAAGAGTGAAAATATTGTTCGAGTTATGAACAATAACTGAAGCTATTCAGTACAATGACTATTTTAGACATGTACCAAACTCTATAATCTTGCCTTTTTGTTTGAAGAGATTTTTGTTTGTTTCAGGAAAAAAGGTAAGAAGAGACTGGACTTCAACCAGACAAGACATTTAGCCCCAAATAGAAACTAGTCTTTTGCTGCTGGGGTTTTTTTTTTGTTATGTCCTCACAGAGAGCAAATGTTATCTTTGTGACTTTAAAAGATATGGATTTTCTATATAATTTTAAAAACTTACTGTTCTCCAGTATTCAAAATGTTTCCAACAGCAACTTGAAGTAAAGTACAATAAATTTACCTGAAATTTTTCCTGCATTGTCAAAATTAACTGTTCTGTGTACTGTACACTTGTTGTCTTTGTATTTTCATGAAACCAGAAAGAAATCAAGCTTGAATGTCAAGACGTTGAGTCCATTGTGACAGATGTCCATAAATAGCAGTTTCCAATGTTTTGTGATCCTTTTGCATTTATCTCCCTATAAATAATAGACTATTCAGAAATAATCTTTGTCTTTCCTGTTAAAAGTAAATGAAAGTATCAAGAGTCTTTTGTAAGATGGCTGATGATAACCTACTGCCAGTGTCATAGTGGCTAGCAGCAGTCATCATAACCTCTTCCAAAATGAAGACTGTGCTACTACCTCCCAAATCACACAGAGTAGCTGCAGGTGTATACTGCTGCCCTTAAACTTACCTGAGACAATATTTTGGAGATCTGAGTTGTCCCAGTATGGTCCTGTATTCTGTCTTTCAGTTGCAGGTCATTCAAAAGAGATGTAGTGCTGTCATGTTTACCAATGATTCTATAATTGTTTGCAAGAAATCAGGCTTAAGTAAAAGCAAAGTAAAATGACTTTACCCACTGGAGTTACAAATATTTTTAAATAGGTGACATAAGAGAGGAGAAAGTAATTTTCTCCGTTTACCCCAGTGTCAAATCTGAAAGAACAGTCTCTCTTCCTGTTTCATCCAGGTGAGAAGCTGTAGATAAATTATCTGAGTTTAGCTTTTTTGTATCTCTTCAATACCAGCTCTGTTATCACAAAAGAGAGCAAGTGGCTGGGGAAGAATGCCATTCTTTTATACTTACAACCTTGTTTGGCATTTATTCAAGGTTTCATTTAGATTCTAATCTTCCCAGACTCTTTTCTTTTCAAGATTATGGACTCTTAGTTTATTTCAGGGGTCTGTTTCAGCCCTATCATCTTGGATTATGTTTAGACAGTTTATCTACTCATATCTGTCATCTTAACAAGTGTTTTACTCTAAAAGTGGATACAACTCTCACTTCCCTGTTATTGTAATATGACAATCCTGAGTGAAGCCTCTCCTCGTACCAATTTACATAAATATGCAAATCAACCACAATACTTTCCCTGCTAATTATTAATTAAGACCAGACAGAAGAGTTATTCACCACTCTGGAACAATAACCTATTTGAAATCTTTAATTCATCATGTCTCTCAAGACAAACAAAAAGTACATCTTGGAAAATTCGGATTTCCCACTGAAATGATGTCTAAAGTCCCCAAGTCTAGATGCAGCGGTAATCTTATAAACTCTTTAAGATTTCTCTTTACCAGGGCTTTTTTCACATACTTTAACATCAACTGTAAAACTAAATAAAAGACTCCAAAGACTATGCAGATTTGATGAGTGGAAAAAACACTATAGTTCTATACACTATAATAATATGCTTCCTTGTGAAGGATAATATTCTTCCCATATCATGGGAAAAGAAGGAAGTCAGGTAGATTACAAAAGGAGACACAATGTGGGTTCCTTGAACTTGGAATCTTCTCTTTTCCTCCCCACACTGAATATGGGACAAGGAAGGTCAGCACAATAATGGAAGACAACAAATATTGTCCCAGTTATTGAGATAAATTCTGTAACACCCAATGTACCAGTTTCTGGAAATGTTTTCACCCTATCCCTATTCCCTAAGAGCAACATCCCATTCTTTGCGTGTTTTGTACAGAGCGTGACAGCACTGAGCCCTCTGGTAGGCTTCAGCAGATGTTATGTGACAGAAGGAGACATTGCTGTTTGCCTCAAGCACACTTTCTCATGCTAAGCCTGATATTGAACCTCTGATGTTTACATCAACTTTTACTTGATGCTGGCAGAAATAAAACATTCTATACCAACTGCCAAATTCAAGTTTACAAAGAAGATTTTTTTGGGAAAAATAAGGACTGATGAAACTTGAATGACAATTGAACTTTAAAATATATTAACATTTGATGAAAATTCCAACTTCCTTGCAAAAATTTTAGCTGAGGTAATAATTGCCTAGTATGTAATGCATGATTAATTGTAGTTATCCTATCTAAAATGCATTACAATATACAGTAAAACTAAGCTAATTGATAGCGCCAAGATTATGCTTAGTTTCATGAACACTTCATCTTACATTTTAAATTACTCAGTAATAGGATCCATAAGTTCTGTTTATGCCTACTTTATTAATGTGACAGATTTAAATGGGCAACACTTTTTAAGAAGAAATGTGGTCACATGTAGATTATACCAGAAGACTTGTTAACCAAATATTGAGAAAAATCATGCCAGCTAAAACTGGCACAGATAATTTCAGTAAATTTTATTAACAAAATTTTAGGTGACACAATATAGGCTTCAGCCAGGTTAGGATTTTCTGTCAGTCAAGATAAATTCATCTAGTAGAGGGACCAGAGGCTAAAGTATATACGTTCTTCTGTAAATGAGCTTGAATTCACCAGTATACTTTACCAAAACACTGCAGAATTACTTTTAACTTGGATAAATTTTCATTAAAAGAACATTTTGTCTATTCAAGGAAAGAATTTTCTGTCTTTTCTTTGTTGGAAAAAAAAATCCGAGTTAGCTGCTGAATGCTGTTTGAATATTTTATGCTGAAAACATGTAATAACCCACACTTAGAGATAATCAATACTCAGTAAAAAATACTGCTCAGTAGGATTGGTTTGTTCTTTGTGCTCTTACTGTTTCATTTTTTGAGCCATCTGATGAAGAGTGGAGATTCAGTGACACTGCAAGAGGCGGTCATTTTCCGCCTTGAGAAGTTACTTGTTAAGTTTCAATTATTTTGCCAGTTTGTACAACAGTCTTTCAGACTTCCTTACATTCTTAGCAAAGGTAGGTGGCTAATGTCTCTTCACATATGTTTCACAGCAAGCTGTGAACTATTAGGGCACTTAACAACTAAAAAGTTCTTTTCCTGTAGCGTACGTAAATGTGACCCCTGTTGGGTGATGTTCCTACAGTACCTGATAGGAATCACTTAATCATTGATAGAGATGAACAGCAGAGGAAACTGTTCTTATCAAAGAACAAAGCAAAAGTAAGCCACACTGTACGTGCATTTGAATGAATCTATCTGTGGGACTGGCCTCAATACCTACTTCTTTGGCACTATGGGGTTTTTTGTGTGTGTGTATGTGATAAAAAAAAGGTTGAGATTTCACACTTTGTGTTTGTTTGGATTTTTTAAACAGGGTAGAAAACCAAGACCAAACCCCCAGGTTTAATTTGTTTGTAAGTTTGCGTAGGAGGATTATGAAAGTGGCAGGATTAATGTGCCTCCTTCCTAGCTCCTGTCTTGGGTGTGGAAAATGCTATGCCTAAAACATTGCAGCAACTAGTTTTTCCATATCTCCAATAATGAGGCCATACATCAATCTCAGGAATCTTGTGGGCTTTTTCCTTGTGACTTTGGTCTGAAAGGTCAGTCTATTCATGTCAGACACCATCATAACAATAATTTCTCAAAAATGTACTAGTGAAAATTCCTCACTAATTCAATTACTTGTGTTAAAATTGAGGCCAGGGTTCTAATATATATGTGAAATCTTTGAACATGTGTATCCACACTTTTACAGATTTGCATATCTTCCCACACACAAAAAAAAAATCCCTTTACTTTATATTCTACAGGAATTTAGTTTTGATCTTCTGTCTTTTGTGAAACATTAATTTTCTGATTGTAAAGGCATGAGCATATTTACTGTGTGGCTTTGGGAGCTCTAAGAAGTTCTTGTTAACAAAGTCCTGTCATATGCTTCAATTCCAGACTAAAATTATTCCCAAAGTAAGAAAAAAAAAAAGAAGAATCCATGTAAGCTCTTAAAGTCATCATATAAGTGATATAGTAAATAAAATAGAACACAATATAATGAGGTCAGAAAAATTTATGAAGAGAACTCATATTAAAATAAACAAAATTACCAATAACAAAAGTAAACAAACCTAAAAAAATCCATAAGATGTTTTCCTGTAAAATTATGGTAACAAGGACATATCCTTCAAATAGACGTAAAAGTTCTCAACATCAGAGGAGCAGTACAGTAAGTACTAGAAGCAGTACCTTAAGAATGCTGCACTATTCTTCAGCTGTTTTCTTACATGTAGTGACTTAGACATGTAACAGACTTATCTCTATTAGTTTCCCCAAAATGTTTGTACCTGATCAAGTGTTTCAAAATCCCACCAGGTAAGTTCTGGAAAGCAGAAAAATCAAGCACTGTATTTCTTCTTTACATTATATATGAAACTAAAGAACACAACTATCTCCTTTGTAGAGTTTTCATCAGCTAATTTGTGAGCAAACAAGTACATTCATACAAAAATACCAAAGTATCTTTCTTCTTTTTACTAATGTTTAACTGAAATATCAAGCTAAACAGGAAATCCTGGATAGAATTTGATCTTAACCTAAGAAAAGGCCCTGTATTTTTTTTCTCTATAAACATATTTTAATTATCTCATATAAATGCAGACTATATTTCCTTAGATGCAATAATAGTAGAATAACATTTGAAATTATTAGCATGTTCTAACCAGAATTTAGAATAAAGAGAATCTCATTCTATGCTACCATTTATCAACCTCATAACACTATGTTAACAGCATGTTTCCCTCAGAAAGATGTTGATCCCTAATTGAGCGCTAATATCTGCAAAAAAACAGGTGGGGTGGCAGAGGAAGGGGCATGTTCATGTAAACACATAACAGTAAATTTATATTACAAATATAGGATTTCTTCTGGATACATTGGTTTTCTATACTTTTGTTTCTCAAACCAACCAACCAAGAAAAAAACCCAAAAAAACAAAAAAAACCCAAAAAAACCCCAACAACAACAACAAAAAACAAACAAACAAACACCTTACCAACAGACCACTAGAAAAACTGGTTTCCTGTAGGTTCATAAAATACTTACGGGAGAACATTAATGTCAAATTTATTAAAAGGCTAAAATATAAAACTGGGTGGATCAGGCAAAACACCAGCTTTGAAGACTAAGTTGTCTTACACTGTCACTAAAGATATATGTGCAAACACTCTGCTATAAGAAAACATGAAAACAGCTGGATTTCTGATGTTGTTGATTTCCAATATTTCTCCTCAAAGTTGTGGTACTCTGAAAGGTAGATTCACAAAACAAATAAATTATTCTTCTATACTTATTTTACACTCCACTCTAGTGACTGAATGACCTACATGATTTTGTGGTTAATCTTGGTAAAGGGGGAGTAACTGGGCAGAATGGAAAAACACCTTAAGAAAACCCAAAAAATAACTATGCAAGTTAAAAACAAACAAACAAACAAACAAACCCAAAAAACAAAAGCAAACAAAAAAACCCAAAAAACCAAAACCAAACCTATTTTTAAAAAAGTAAAATAATGAAAACTCCTCCTAGTGCTAAAAGTTTTTGATTTCCATCAGATTGTTATGCTGCCTGGTAAGTCTAATTCTATTTGCCCTTCATCTATTATCATGTGAAAAATTCTGATCTAGAAACTTCACTTTCTGAAACTTGTCTTTGCCTTCTAAAGAACTCTGAGATGGAACAAAAGCAGAGCTTTGTGTAACCCATCTTAGAAAGATAGTAATCTAAAAATCTTCCTTTTCATTTCCGATTTTATTTCTCTTCCTTATACCCCAGATACTAAAGAATTATGTATTATTTTTTTCTTATATTGGGGAAAGTAACATTCACATACAAATAAATTTTGATCTCTGAAGAATTTAATTCTCAGAATGGTTGATTTTGGATTTTGTTGTATGTAGCTATGATATTTTATGAAAAATCCTTTGCTAGGATTTTTCCCTCCTGAGGAGCTGAGGACCTCAGGAAAGAAATGTAAACAATAACTATCTGCTGCTGTGGAATGCAACAGGTGCAGCTGTGATTGGTGCATGTTGGTTGTTTCTAATTAATAGCCAATCACAGATGCAGCTTGCTCAGACTCTCAGAGAGTCTGGAGTCTTTGTTATTCATTCCATTCTCCTGTTCTTTCTAGCTTTCTGATGAATCTTTTCTCTCTGTTCTTTTAGTATAGTTTTAATGTATCATTTTCATATAATGCATATCATAATATAATAAACCAGCCATCCAAAACATGGACTACAGGCTTGCGTCTCCACACGTGGGGTGTTCATCACAGTTGTAGAAAACCACTAGAAATAAAGGGCTCTATTAGTAATTCAGACGTGGATCAAAGAAGTATTATCCCCACTAGTCCTAGGGTTTTTTTTCCCTTTACGTTTGGTTCAACATCATCTGGGTCCAGTATTAAAGGTAAAAACTATTAATAGTGAGATTAAAGATAAGAAATGTTATTTTCTATTCTTCCCAGTGACAGTGTGTCTATCACTGCTCTTGAATCCCAGGAACATCTTTCAAACAGATAAAGATACACTCTGTGTTGCTGATTTAGGATTTGTTTGGTTTGTTTGCTCATTTTACTTTTTTCAGTATCTAGTCTAGATACATTGGTCCTTAGAGGGCTGCAGGGTATGACTTGTACTACTCAATATTTTTTATTCCGTTTTAGTAGGCTGCCTTAAAGGTTTTGAAATTCTACTGGCCAGTCTTAATTTGAACTTTTGTCATTCACATTCACAATTTATTAAGATGGTGAAAGTCTGTTCTTATACTACCAATATTTGATTCTTCACTAAGATTCAACCATTATTTAAGAAATCTCATTTTGATCACAGATGATGCTATTTTTTTTCAAAATATTGTAAATTGTAGATACACTAATAGGAATAATATTAAAACAATTTAGCGTGGTTTAACACAAATTAAGATGAAGATACTTGTTATCTAAACTGTTGTTTAGATAACTCACCATTTATTGCAGTAAATGAATGAGTGGTATGAGAACTGCTATCAATAATCATCAGGAGTACTGCTAAAAGTACTGTTAGTTGTTTATTTGCATTTTGCTTTTGGTTTTTGGGTTTTTTTTCTGTGCCTATTTCATTAGGAAGTTTCTACTATCTTATTTTTTCTTAATTTGTTTTTATTTGGTATAGGAGACACCACTGAAAGATTATTTACCTGTTACACTTCCTTCTTAAAATAGATACCTTATTTATTGGGTTTTTTTCCCCCTCTGATCTAAATTATTACTATTCAACAGTCAAATGAATACTATGATAGCAGCATCAGAATGGGGTGCTGGTGTTGTAAATATGTGTGTTTCAGTGACAGATAATCAGCCTGAAGGAATTAAAGGCTCTGTCTTCTTACTGATATGTTAATGTCATTTTGATGAATTGACTCCTTCTGCTGTAGTTATTTGGGGCTATTCATAGTGGTTTAAAGGACATGAGCATTGAAAGCAATCCTTTAAAATCTAGTCATTAATTTTGTTCCTTTTACTATAGAAAGTTATAAAATAAATCCAAGTCACTCAACAATACTATAATTATTTTATTTCCAAAAAGCTTACTAGCTCTTAGACTATTTCTTACGACATCAGAAATTTTTGTCTAGTTGATCTTGTTTCTCAAACTATTTTTTGATGAACTAAAGATTATTTTGTAAGCTTTTCCTCATAGTGTAAGTCAATTATGACAAAGCTCAATGAAAGTATTTTAATCTAGTGTGTTTTATTTTCTTTAGTTAGACAAGAAAAGCCACTCCAGAATTGCTGAGGGACTAAAAATGAGGAATATAATTAATATTAAGAACTTTATATCCAATTAACTTTGATAGCTTTGGTCTTCTAACCAAGGTACTACTTGCCCCTTTCCTTCAATGTATAAGCTAAATATTTCCGTTTCAGAAAGAGCAGCTTAAAATAAAGTAATATTTCCATAGTCAAGGGTTGGAGAAGGGGGAAAAAACTAAAAAGAAACAGGAATTAAAAAATCAATCCCCATTGTATAGATAATCTCAAGCAAAATACTGCATAAACTGTACTGAACTGGAAGATTTGTTTTTCCCTGATGCTGTTATGCACTTCTGTTTGATCTTTTTTCTTAGCTTGCTTCCAGCAATGATTTGTGGTAAATGCTGACAAACTTAGGGACAGAAATGGTATGTTTTTATTTATTCAGTTCAGATAGTTGTGGTGATTTTTTTTTTTTTTTGGTTGGTTGGTTGGTTGGTTGGTTGGTTTTTTGTCATTACCTTTCTTGAGGAAAAGCTTGCCAAAATTAAGAAGACAAAAAGACCCCCACATGTAGAGTAATGATCAGTAACAGATCATCTGAATAAGCTACTCTTTTGATAATATTTTAGCTAATTGTCTTCTAATATTTCTGATATTTCTTTAGGTAATAATTAGCTCATGGATGCACATATGCAGGACATAACAAATATGCAGGACGTGCCAGAAGATAGGGAATTTTTAATTAATTTTAATAATTGTACAGAATAGATTTTTAGTTAATTTTAATGATTTGAAAACATTCCAATGTTTAACTACTAATTTTTTGCTCTTTAAAAGCCAATTTCTAATCTATCCTTTGCTTTCTATCATAGTTCAACAGGTATAAAAATCAGTTTCTAAAACATCTAAATGCCAGAGTTCTCACAGATTTGTAATGTTTCATCTAATAAATCATCAACCCAAAGAGGTATTCAATTTTCCTTTCATTAAATTTTCTGTAGGAATTATATTTTAGATCCCATTTTCATTCCATTGGCTAGGATGTCTAAGAACTGCAGCTCCCAGAACCCACA
This sequence comes from Onychostruthus taczanowskii, assembly GCF_017590055.1. Lineage (NCBI taxonomy): Eukaryota > Metazoa > Chordata > Aves > Passeriformes > Passeridae > Onychostruthus > Onychostruthus taczanowskii. The sequence continues at coordinate 67,682 of NW_024499585.1, forward strand.
TCATCAAAAGAGACATACAGAACAAGAACAATCCCATCAGAATGATGTGCTGTCTGGGTACAGTGAATTAATTAGCTGCTAATTACAGAGAAATTACAATTGAATACTGCACAAGTTTTAAATTAAGTGTTTTGATATAACTTATTAAGACAAAAGGATTATGTTAAACTATTTGTCCTATAGAATATTAAAATACTTGATATCCAGAGGTGCTGAAATTCATGTGCCTCCATTCACTTTAGGTGTTGTTGAGGTGCAGTCTTATCCAGGAGCAAAAGACATAAATGAACTTGTCTTTATTATCTCAGAAGTGTCAATTAACTAGTGCTAGAATATATTTCTCTCCAAAACAGAGAATATTTTATTTTTTAAAAAAATTAATTCAAAGTGTCCTCTGATGATTTTCACAAGTTCTTGTGACTTACAAGTCTTTGAGAAATCATTTAAAATTTGTCCTATTTTTCTGTCTGTGCATGTTAAGACATCTTGCAATTAATTACTTTTGTTCTTTACTCTTATTAAAAAGTAGGCTATTAATAAACCTTCCTGGTCTAGACTATAATTTCACATTACATTGGTGTATGTAATACATAGCTACCTGTAAGATTAGCAGTATAAAATAAAACAGTAACCTTGTTTATTTTTACTTCAAATGCTGCAACTGAGACTGTGTAAATGTACTTTGTTACTGTTTTATGAGTGCTGCATGGAGATGTTTTTGAAGCTGGTTTATATAGAGGTGTTACTGTGTTTTAAAGCTGCTGTTCTTAAAAAAAAAGACATTTAAACCTTTCTCTGGAGATAAGTGCATAGTTCATATCCTGTGCACAAGTATCCTACAAAAGCATCAAACCTATTTCCTACACTCCTTACTGGCTTGCAGCAATATGATTTGATGAGTTGACATTTGCTGGCCACCAGGCGTGAACAAAGCTGCTTTCTTTCTCCCTCTTCTCAGCAGGAGGAGAAAATGTACTAGAGAGCTCATAGGTCAAGATAAGGGCAGGAAAATCAATGTATGAGGTTTTTTTTGCATGAGCAAAAAGCCTAACTCAAACTGAGGAAGTTTAATTTAATTCTTTGCTAAGTGAAAACAGTAGGATAGAAATAAGGGAGTGTGAGAACTTGAAACAAAACTAAATATATCTTTACCCTAACACTCTTTCTTCCCATGCTCAACTTGTTTTTTAAACTTTGACTTTCTGCACACTGTGAGAAGTACAGGAGAATGGGGAATAGGAATTCTGGTCAGTCCATAACAGGACTTCCACTTCCCTTCTTCCACTTTGTCTCTTGCACTTCTTCCCACATGCTCTAGCATGATCCAGCATGGAATTAAAATCCTTTAAGAACTGCTCCAGTGTGGATCTTTTCTATAGGCTGAAATCTTCAGAAGAATTCTGCAATGTGGGACTGCCATGGGCTACAATTCCTGCTCTGGCATTGACTCTCCATTGGCTGCAGTGTGAATATCTGCTCCAACATGGTTTTCCATGCACTGCAGAGAAATTTGTGCTCCAGAGAAGGAGCAACTCCTCCCCCTCTTAATTCACTAACCTTAATGTTGCGATGTATTCATACAAGAAGTCAATCCACTTAAATAAAGAACCACTTTCATCATTCCTTCATCACTAAAAAAAAAAAAAATAGAATTGGTTACATGCATTTTTAACTTTCATAGCAATATTTTTACAATGGAGTTCATCTCTGTTCTTCAGACCATGTGTTTGCTCTTTAAATCACATAACTAGGAGTGATCACAGTTCTTACTTCACTGTATTCTTAATTCAATTTAAAGATGTAACATCAATATACAGATAAACAATTTTTGAAGCTGCAATATGATGTACATCAACTCTAGATGTAAGCAGTGCTTGAAGTTTTATTATCGTCTATCCTTGTACTGAAGTTCTTATGGCAAATTGCCAGCTGTTAAAGACTTGGGTATATTGCTCTGGCTTACAAATTAAGTGTTCTGTCTGATCTTTGGCACAACAGATACCTCTGACACCTTTATTCTTTATTTGCTGAGAATATTTAATCAGCATTCTTATTTTAAATGGAGACACTGTTTCAGTGGCTCTGGTTTCCTAGCAACACAGTTTAGTGTCACTGACTCGTGATTTCAAAAGATCTGTGTTCAGAATGGTTTTCATGGCTTTTAGCTCTCTATGTAGCCTCACAGACATAGTACTTTGATACTCCATATCAGATATTCCATATATCCATATTTTTTTTGCTGTAACCAACAACATTTCAACCACCAGGATAAGCTAAAATGACCACCACCTAAACTCATAGGAAGCCAAATTCTAAGTTGAGAAGTATTTTATTTTTTATAAAGACTGCATTTAAGATAAGTGTTTTGATTAATTTGTGTTCCAAAAGTTTTCCTTTGGATAAATAAGATTGGAGAATCATGTGAAAATCCACTGTGCTTAGCTGTCATCTATTTTCAGAAATAAATTTATCTCAAAATATTTTGTAGTTCACAATTTTTTAAGTAAAAATTACTTTTTTTTTTTATTTGTTATTGCATGAAAAGTATCCGCATTTTATTTTAGTATTTAGAGATGATATGCTAGTTTTACCTGGAGTTGATTTATTAATCTTCAAAATGGCTTGTTTTAAGAAAAAAAAAATACATTATTTGCAGTGGTAAAGCTTTTTTTGTAATCAAAATTCCTCCCCACTGTACCAAAACCAAATAAAATTTACTAGCTGGGGTATAGATTAGGGCTCTCTTTTCCTTGTGATATGAGAGAAAAGCAAATAAGATATCTGAAATCTAGCTTTTCCAATCCTGAGTTAATGTCAGAATTCCAGTATGAAAACACATCTGTTTTCTGAGACTGAAACAAATTTCGGGTCAAATTTGTCTTTTCAAATAGTATTCTGAAAGATTTTTCTTTTCTGTCTTGAGACTGTGGTGTGGAAACACTAATTTCCGTATCTTATATGCTTAATGAATCAAAATTGTTGACTCCAGTCAGTCATCTAATTTCAAATGCTTTAATGTCAAATCAGAATTTATGCAAAAAATGATGTAATATCAACACCTGGGAGCACCAAGCTGCAGCCCACACAATGAGAAAGAAAAATGTATGGATGTGTTAAGGAAACTAATGGCTTTAGTAAGACCACATTTGCTATTGGTTTTATGAAAGTTGTAATTTATTTATAAATGAATGCCACTGCTTTGTACTCCATTTAGGCTGGTGTACTACTAATTTTGCAGAGTTAAATTTCTTCACAGCAGCTTGTATGGTGCTATTTTTTATATTTGTAATGAGAAGTGGTGTTAACATACAGTGATTTAGGTGCTTCTCTACAGTACTTAGACAGCACAAAGGCATTTTCTGCTTCTCAGACTGCCCGACGAGCAAGATGGCTGGAAGAGGAGACAACTAGGACAAATGTCTTCAGCTGTGCAAAGACATATCTCATACCATATGGCATCACACTCTATGGTAAAAGCTGGGGTAGTGAGTGTCCTGGGTCATCAACCCAGGACAGTGAGAAATGTGGAAGTTGATTTACGATGCTTGTCTTAGAGTAAGTAGAAATGAGATGAGGAAGACTAAGACTCACCTGGAATTAAATCTTCTCAGGGATGTCAAGGACAGCAAAGAAGGACTTCTTCAAATTTATCAAAAACAAGAGATAAACAACAGATAACATGGGACTATTACCAAACGGAGAGGGGACCCTGGTAAAAGAGGAAGCAAAGAAGGCAGAGTTACTTCTCTGAATGCTTTCTTTGCTTTGGTCTTCACTGACAAGACTAGCACTCAGAAATCTCTGACCCAGCAGATCAGAGAAACGAAATGGTAAAAGGCTTTCCCTTGGTCAGGAAGGATTTGGTTAGAGAAAACCTTGGAAAACATGATATCCACTAGTCCATAGGTGTAGAGGATTTTGTGAACAGTTAACTAGCTGACAAAATCATGTTGGAATAATACCGTTAGTTAAGCAAGAAGGAGACGAGGATAGGAGTCAGGAATCAGTGTCCAAATGCGGCAAGGTCACTGTGCCCTTGACGAAACATGAGGTTGTGGGAGAGGTTCGTTAGCTAGCAAGAATGAAGAAACGATAAGAAAAGCTACAACAAGGTAGACACAAGAATGTAAACGTGGGTGTAGTTGACTGATAAACAACTAACCAATAATGAGCTCGCTTTTTGCAATATGCATTAGCCTTATTAACACTGTTATAAATATGTGTGCCTATTCAATAAACTTTTGAGACTTGTTGATCACTCATATTGTGTGCCGCATTTCTCCCGCCGAACTCCACACATAGGCCCTGATTTTCAGCATCCAGAAGTGCTCAGCATCCATGTGCTCACCATGATGAAGCTGCTCATGACCATCTCTGAAAGATCATGGCCATCAGAAGAGATTCCTGAGGACTGTAAGGAAGCAAGTATCATCCTCGTCTTCAAAAAGGGCAAGGAAGACCCAGGGAACAACTGGCCAGTCAGCCTCACCTCAGAAATTTCCTCACCTGGAAATGTGATGAAGCGCCTCATTCTGGAGGGCATCTCATCCATGCGGATGACAAGAAAGTGATCAGGAATGGTCAGCATGGATTCACTTAAGGTAAATCATGCTCAACCAAAATGATTGCCTTCTACAATGAGACAACCACCTGGATGGATGAAGGGAGAGTAGTGGATATTGTCTACCTCATCTTTAGCAAGGTTATCGACACCGTCTCCCACAAATTCCTCATAGGCAAACTCAGGAAGTATGGACTGGATGAGTGAACAGGGAGGTGGATTGAGAACTGGCTGAATGACAGATTCCAGAAGATACTAGTATGTGGCACAGGATCTAGTTGGAGGCCTGTCAATAGTGATGTTCCCCAAGGCTCAATGCTGGCCCCAGTATTGTTTAACTTATTAATCGATAACTTGGATGAAGGGGCAGGTGCCTCCTCAGCCTGATGACAAAAACTGGGGGGAGTGACTGATACTCCAGAGAGCTGTGCACCCTTCAGGAGGACCTCATCAGGTTTGAGATATGGGCAGAAGAACTAGCTAAATTTTAACAAAGGCAAGTGCAGGGCCCTGTACCTGGAGAAGGACAATCCCAGGCACCAGGACAGGCTGGGGACTGATCTACTGGAAACCAGCTCTGCAGAGAAGGACTTCAGAGTCCTGGTGGACTACAAGCTGTCTGTGAGTCAGCAGTGCCCTGGGGACCATGAAGATGAAAGAGCTTCTCAGTCTTAAGAGAGGACTGAGACTGGACCTCATCAATGTACATGATTATCTGAAGAGGGGGATGTTTCCAGGTTCTTGACAGTGATGCTCACCAACAGGACAAGAGGCAGTGGGCAGAAACTGATGCACAGGAAATTCCACCTGAAAATGAGGAAGAGCTTTACTGTGTAGGTGCCTGAGGACAGGAACAGATTGTCCAGAGAAGGTATGAAGTCTTCCTCACTGGAGTTATTCCAGAACCTGAATGCAATCCTGTGCCATGTGCTCTGGGATGATCTTGCTTGAGCAGGGAGGCTGGACCAGATGACACATTGTGATTTCGCCAAATTTACCAATTCTGTGACTCCCTGATTTTGTCATGGACCCCTGCTTTACTGGAGATAGCTTAACTCTTGCCTGTTGATCAGAATAAACAAATTCCTTGTTTTGTTTAAATGCACACACAGATTTTGGATTACTTATTAAATTGTCTTCACGTTAACCTACACATTTTCTCACTTACACTCTTGTGGCCCTCTCTCCTTTTCCTCTAGGCAAAAGTGAGCAATCAGCTTTGTGGGGCTTAGCTACCTACCAGGGTTAAACCACAATACTTGTTCCATCCTCATCTGATTAATTTTTACTCTAAGTCTCCTGAAAATCCTTCTGTGCCATGGAATTGGTGCTGAAAGAAGAGACAGCCAGTTTTAGTCCAGAAGCTAGATTGAATTGAGTCCACTTAAATCAGAAAATAGTTTTGACATTGATTTTGAGGGGGAGCTGGAATGTCACTCTTTTTAACAAAGCTTACTACTGTCTTTCCCTTCCAATGACTGAGTTTTACAGGGTAAAAAAAAAAAAAAAAAAAAAAAAGGTTTCTCCCAGAATGCTATTTTCTTTGGAGTATTTTTTTTTTTCCAGAAAAACTTAAGATGCCAAGCTGTAAAAAGTATCTTTCTAAAGGGTCAATTTGCCACACAAATTTGTGGGTTTGGTTGTTTTCTCTTTTTTTCCTTTTCAGTGTAACCATGCAGTGTACTCAATCCTCAAAAATTTAAATTATAAAATGCAATTAGATATTGCTTTATAAAATGAAATTATCAGCAATATATTTTCCATGCATAAAATTCTTATTTTAATTTTTTTTTCTGAAGTTTTTTTTTGAGAATTCAGGACAGATGATGTAGGAACTCAGAGTAAAAATTATACTCAGAATTTAAGATGTCTAAGTATTACTCAGAGCTTGAGATTTCTTCCTATACCATTCCTTAACACAGAAACCAAATAAATTTTGGTTCAATTTTTTAATTTAAAATGTGTTTGAATTGTAACTTTTCTATTTTTATATATTTTTATGTCACAAAACACTGCATATTTTGTTCCAAAAAAGTATTTGCACAAGCTTTCGATTTTTTCTAGAAACCTCTTCTCATGTACCAGTCATGACGTAAACCTTTGAAAAACTGCACTAAAAATCATGACATTAGTCATTCACTTAAAATTAAGTGAAATTCTGTTTCTTCATTACTTAGAAAATTAATCTTCAGGGTTTATAACTAATGTTATATAAATATATGCAAGAAAGTCACTATAGTGTATATGGTTAGAGTGTGAAGTTCTATTTAAGCACATTATAATAAAACCCAATTTTTTTGCTCACAAAATGTTTTCTGTTTCTTGCTTTGGTTTTCTCTGATAGCTATTATGCAGTAATGAATTTCACCCATCATGCTATTATTATACGCTAATTGCAATCAAGCATTTTGGAGCTGTGCAGAGATGGTGGTATATTTGCATTAAAAAAGATTTTGTGACAAATTGCTTTTAAATATTGTACATTGTCATATGACACATCCTCCAATTACCTGTTAAAAGAGCAATATGAACTTCCTAGTCACATTATTGAAAAAAAAAAAACAAAACAGCTTAACAACTTAGTGTAAAATAGCTTGGAAGGTATTTTTAATCACACTTTCAAAATTAAATCAATAGTATGCAAATAAGTGGATGATCAAGAAGTAAAAGTAACATAACATTTTTTTTCTGTTAATATATTTAACAGTTTCTACTCTGTGCCCTACCTAATGTGATTAGTTGTGAAATTTCAATCACTTGTAATTTCAGTCTGTTACTTTTATGCATCTGTTACTGACAAGATTGGCAAGAGTGCATTAAAGTGATATTTCAGAATCTGAAGAAAAATGGGTCTAAGAGAAAGTGATCAGAGTCATGGTAGTGAGGCAATTTCCAGTGTAACAGAGAAAGGAAAATACGTTTATCTTAAAGGTTGGTTGTTAGCTGTCAGATTCTTTCTGTCTGAAATTCATTTGAAGTACTAAGCATTCTAAAATGTCATTTGCTTTAGCACATGAGGAGCTGTGAAATAACAATATTATTAGCTTTCACAATCACAGCTGGGGGCACTACATCTGACTAATTTTATGCTTTCAAACGTACATGTCTGTAAACATGAAGTGAAAGTTATTAGAAGCAACATTTTATTTTCCGTAGTGACCGTAACAACTGGAGAAGTGGAGGGCAGTGAGTCATGGTTTCTGCAATTAACCCATCAGAATCATTATAGAAAGCAGTTCTTTCCTTTTCACTTTCTGTTTTTGTTTGTTTGCTGCCTGTCATTTCTGCCTGGTTATTGCCAAGAACCAAGTGTCTGCTTCCTAATCAGGTGCTGTGTTTTTCTCTCTCCAATCCCTTGACATTATCTACATTACCTGATTGATGTGGCTTATAGTACCTCGGCTGGTTGGACAAGAAAATAAACCTTATTTCTTCTTAAAGCACAGAACATAAGCAAAATGCTTGTCTGTTCTCCAGATTTGGCAGCAAGGCTCTTTTAATCAAGGGACTACTCTTATATTAATGTGGGAAGCAAATAAAGGAGTTTTGTACTTGTCATACTTGCAGAAAGACCAAGAAATCATAAGCCTTTGAAAGGACTGTGAATGCACTGTTGTTATTATACAAAGGCAGCTAACTGAAAATCTACATTTTAAAATTATTATTTTCTGTTGCTGTTGAGCTTTGGGTTTTGTCTGATTTAGGACATTGTTATTCTAAGACAGCTCTTTCTCATCCAATTTTCTATCCAAGAGTTACCACAAGAAAAAAAAAAAAAAAACCACTCAGTACATGTATTTTGAACAAAATCAGGAGCAGATATGTTTATTGATTTATGAATGACATGCAATTAAGTGGCAATAACTGAACTATGCAATCAGGACCAGTATCAATCATACAACAGGTAAACCACGACTCTAGACTGTAAAAAACCATCTAAAAATTTCTGCACAATTTTTTGTGACTAATCCTCAAATGATTCAATCACACACATGTATTGACACACAATGGATCTTGGGGGCTTCCTTCCCAACCAGTTTCACATCTTCCCACCAAAACCATTGCACCCATTCCTGGAAGGATTACACCATGTGCATCTACAGGTATTTTCATGCCAACATTATCCTCTGCTGCAACAATTTTCCAGGTTTTTTCATATACATTTGCAGGCTTAATTTTGCATGTAAATCCTCACTTTTTACTCTGACTGATGGCCTTTTTACTCTCTGCTATGGTCTGTTCAGGAAAAACCTTCTGTCAGGCAATTTCAATCTTTTCATCATGCTTTCTTTGTCCACTTGCAGTCTTAATGCCAGATGTGCTCTAAATGCAAATACTGAAAACAGGAGACTAAAAAAGTCAATTTTACCTTTTTCTTAGTGCTTCATACCACTGATGCTAAGCCCAATATGAAGTTCTTCCATATGTGTTGTCAAAGTCTTTCATGCTACATCCTTTTTGCACAGGCATATTTCCTCAAAGATCAATATTTTTCATTTTCTTCTGGTTTCTAAATGTCTTTTTGCCTTGCCCGTGTGTAGAAGCTGTGTCAAAAGTGTATTTTCTGGCTACCTCAGGTAGACTAATAATGGATGTTACTGTCTACTTCTACATGTAAGAATTTCCAAGTTTTAATGTATTTTGTTGTATGAAAAATTCATGCTATACCAAGCACAGAGTAGGACAACCAAGAAGTAAAGTTGTAACAGTATTAAATTCTAGTTTCACTCAGTTAGATTTAGTAGATCCATTAAAATCAGTTGTCTGTCCTATTTTTTTTTTTTTTTTGCTGTCTCCTTCACTTTATCTTCCACTTTAGTAAAAGTTGTGCAGTATAACTCCTTTGTTATAAAAATTCATCTAGACAAATAATCCAGATACTGCTAAGAAAACAAAACAAAATTTTTTGCATATAAACTCAAAAATAGAGGAAAACACAGCTCCTAATCCTGAACATTATGACAGCAATGCTCACAGCTTGCCCAAATATTCTAATATATTTGTTCGTATTCATCATTCAGACACAAGGATTTGCTCCAGTCCCTCTTCCATAAAATCCCTTCTCAAATCAAAGGAATGCTTCAAACTTCAATCAATCACAACCCATATTTATCTATACACTTCACACATACTAGAGATTTCATAGTTTCATAGATTTCTCCCAGACAAAGGAGACTGGGGTAGGAAACTTTTGTGGTTTAATTAAAATCTAACTCCTTAAGCAGAGCTTCTGGGAAATGGCTGGCAAGAAACTATCCCTAGCCTTTATCAGGCATAGGAAAGAAAGGTACTGCTGCTACTATTTCCATTGCAGACCCTTTAATTTTGGGCCTAATAGTGGATTAAGCCCTGGCCTCCACCCCTGGCATACACTGGTACTTTGCACATGCTCATACACACATTCATAGACAGACAACTGCACTAACACCTATCTGCTAGCTGTCTGAATCCAAAAATTACCTGGAACCTTAGGGCTAAAAGTTTCACTAGAGCCATCTAGACCAAAGCTCAGGATACAGATGACAATTAATTGAGGTATGTTTTTAATTAATTCTTAGTTTACTGAAATTAATCTATTACTCTGAAGTTTTAATTTGTTTGACTCAGATTTTCAAGAATATTTGTCGCCTCAGCTGCCCAGGATGAGAATCTTGTATTTTTGCAAAATCTACCAGAGGTGCAGCAATAGGTATGCTTCTCTCCACAGAAAGTGATCACCCTGGCCTCCTGATGATGATATGGAACCAGATCACAGCTTCACAGCAGCAGCAGCTCAGGCAATCAATAAGGTTGCTGCCATTCGAGTCCAAAAAGCTGCAAAGCTCCATTCAGAAAAATTACTAATTGTTGATCTTGCTCAGGAGGACGTGCCTAATCATTTTCCCTTTCAGTGCTGTCATTTAGTATTAAGCTTTAAGAGTTTAGCAGTAATTCTTAATTAATATGTGTTTTCTTTTCACTTTCCTTCCTTTCCTGGAAACCAAACTCATCAAAATGGTGGTATTTCACTCAAATCCATGTCTAAGGCAAACTAGAAACCAAAAAAATTTTCATGGACTGTAATGAAAGAGTGGGAGTTTTTTTACAATGAAGTAGACAGTTATTTTCTGAGCTAATTAGAGGTAAGTCTATTAGTCTTCCTATGTCTTTCATGCTTCTTTGGAAATATACTTCTTTGTTCTGTTCTGAGATTAAGAATGTTACTAATATTCTTCATAAATAGAGCAATGGAAGATGGGAATTTGTGGCATTTGGCATTGAATGTTAAAGCCTCTATGTTCCTGTTTCTGAGAATTAAAAAAAAATCATTCATTTAGGGCACAGCAAGGAACACATTTAGAAAAGAAAAAGGAAAAGGGCCTGCAACAACAATATTGGTCTGGCCATTTATTTTTCAAGCAAAAAATAGCAATCATTTATAAGGATGGGCTGTATATGAACATAAGAAATGCCATATCGGAGCAAATACATGTTCTGCCCAGGACAATAATGTTCTCTCAATGACAGCATATGCCAGATGTTTCAGAAAAAGGAACAAAGCCCTATAAGGCAACTAATTCTGAAAAATGATTATTTGATTTATGTAGCCTGAAAATGCATACTACTTTCAGTGCACTCCATCTTAAATTTTGTTGTGCTGAGCCAGTAGACATACTGTTATGAATATTGCTGCAGTTTGTTACAGAATATGCATATTTTGATTCTGCTATTTCTTGCTGTTTTCTTTAATATGATAGCAAATCATTGAAATTCAAAACAAATCTTTTGATATGTCTATATGAGACATAGCATTATCATAACAATGACACCCAGATTTTGAAGACTCAGATATTGAAAACACTGGTGATTGATATAATCTGAAAAATATGAAAAAAATTGCCATTTTTATCCTTCCAATTGCAAACAGTATTCAGGAGAAAAAAGGTTTTACAAAAGTAACACAAAACGAAGGAGGTCTATCTTAGTAGGAGATAGAATTTTACATTTTTTTTCAATAAAGATCCTGTACAGTTGGATTTTAAGCCAAAAATACAAACATCTTTAGTTCAAGATGCATGTGGGTGAAAACAAGGTGGTAATTTTTTTTTTCTTAAACATGAGTAATTAATGGTCCACAAATTGAGTACTAATATATAGTATTATAAATATGAGCTATAAATTATAAATATAACTATAAATTTTGGTGGAGCCACAGATTATTTTTAAAATAAATGTCATATTCTATTTTTCTTGCAGCTCAAATTCACAAATTTCCACATCTCAAATTCTCATGTAGTTTTCTTCTACTGAGAAAACACCAACTTTATTCTGTTTACATATAAAAGAAGTTTTCTTAAATTATGTGCAGGATTTTATGAGTATTAGTCCTATTCAGACTTCAAAATGACATTGTGATATACTTTTCTGTTACTGGTACCACATTCCTAGGCCAGTTCCTTGGGAATTCCTTTCAGCTTGGAGCAGTTAGAAAGTATAACACACTGGATTAACTGCAAGACACATAAATGATCTGAACAGGAACTGATAATTCTTTAGTAACTTCATAGCTTAAGTACAGAACCGGTTTGATTATATGAATTTATACATGCACAAATACATTTTTTGATGGTTGGTTGGTTGGATGATTGGTGGGGTGGTTGGTTTGGTGGTTGGTTGGTTTGTTTGTTGGGCTTTTTTTAATGCAATCTGTTGCCAACTCCAACCAATTCAAGACTTACTAGCAAAAAAGAGCTTACAGTCCTGCTCCTTCCAGAACTGCAAATTGAGACTTTTTATAAGGGCCATTTCCCCACTGTTCTTTCAGTTCACTGGTGTTAGCTTGGCCTGTCTTTCTATCATTTTGCCTAAAAGCAGAATGTAAAAATTCCAAGATATATTAATTGTCTTTGAAAGCTTCTTGCTTTCAAACCACTTGTTGAAGCCATGTAATTACAAAGAGTTACCAAAGGCAGTAGCAGAATGCCGGCTATTTGACATATCAATCAGTCCATTTCTGAGAATGGAAGAACTTATTTTTGTGGGTAGATGATAATGTGAAGTCCTTGGTTGTGTTTAATACTTATTAATAAGACATCCTCTATGATTCACTGTGTATATTTTATAAATCTCATCTTCCTGAGAATTGTATTATGATTTGGTATCTTTTTTTCTCGGTAGGAAATACACTGAGGTGAATTGAAATAACAGTCTTCAAGCAGGTTGTCATTGGAATTCTTGCAGTAAGGAAGGAATATTATATTTTCTTCCTGTCTGTTGTTCATGGGATGACAATTATGGCCTTAAACAGCAGCAAAGAAGATTTCAGGCCATAGTGAAAAAATTTCTAATGACCAGCAATTTAAACACTGGACTGGGTCATCTTGGAAGAGTGTGAACAATCTACTAGTGGAAGGCTTGAGGCAATCTTCTCAGGGTTTTTTTTCATTTGTTCACAGTCCAAGGTCACTATTTTGTTCCACTTTCCTCTCATATGACTTCCCAAACTCTTTTCCCGTGGGTCTTTTTAACACACATATCAAACAGTGATTTTAAGTTCTGAAATAAATATGGTGGGGTTTTTTTGTTTGTTTGGGTTTTTTTTAAATAAAGATATAAAATTTTAAAATAATAGAGAGCATCCAATTTAGTCACAAGTAATTTTTTAGCCAAGCACTGTATGGATCATTAAATAATATTAGCAGTAATAACAATTTTTTACAACAAGAACCAATATTTATATGTAGTTACATTAAGAGACTCATATTAATTGTGAGATTATTAGAGCAAAATTGTTTGATCATAATTTTGAATTCTGTGCTTTGCACGGCATTGTGTGTTGGGAAAAAAAAAAAAAAGTATATATATAAACATTGAACAGAATGATAAAGCACCCAGAGGACTGGAATTACATGAAAAGTTTAGAACAACTTAAGTTTTTTCTTAGGTGCTACTCACTCTTCTCAAGGTGTTAATGAGTCACATGACTGATGCATTTCTGTAGAGAACCATGGATATTAATGACTAAAAAAATATTTAGAAACCAAAGAAAAAGAAGGAAGGAAGGAAGGAAGGAAGGAAGGAAGGAAGGAAAGAAAGAAAGAAAGAAAGAAAGAAAGAAAGAAAGAAAGAAAGAAAGAAAGAAAGAAAGAAAGAAAGAAAGAAAGAAAGAAAGAAAGAAAGAAAGAAAGAAAGAAAGAAAGAAAGAAAGAAAGAAAGAAAGAAAGAAAGAAAGAAAGAAAGAAAGAAAGAAAGAAAGAAAGAAAGAAAGAAAGAAAGAAAGAAAGAAAGAAATTTTTAAATATTATATAATTGATGTAAAATATGGAAAAAGGAAATATGAATATTAAGCCAGTAAGCAAAAGGCATTATATGATGCAATAAGCTGTCATTCTTCATGTGTTTTCAAATTGTTTTCCAGATCTTGAGATCAAGAGTTTATCCCTTAGAATCTCTGAGAAAACAGAAGTGTTAATTGAAAGCTTTTATAATGTATTTGATGAAATTTCAAAGTATCATTTTCATTTTTCACGTGAGAAAAAACACATTACTTTTTCAAGTAATTGTGAGATTATTAGAGCAAAATTGTTTGATCATAATTTTGAATTCTGTGCTTTGCACGGCATAAAAGACACAATGAAGCAAAATGAGGCAGGAAAACAAGTCATGGCTACCTTTGCTGAGGAAGTAGAGAAACTGCATTTGAAACAGAGGAGATGTCAAAATATAATGAGTGCAGAAGGAATGAACAGATGTGGGCACAATGAAGAATCCTCAGGAATGTCTGACAGCTCTATAAAGTTTTGAAACTGACCATTGTCAGCTTTGTCATATATATGCTATTTTCTAGGTTATTTTTGTTTGGTTAAAAAAAGTACTTGAGAGTAAAATAAAAAATGCAGCAGAGAAAAAAAATGGAAAAACAAAATATAAAGTTAAAAATGTATCATGCATTGTTTTATTAAAAAATATTCTTATAACAGGTAGGATATAGACATACTTTATCTCCATATCAGTTCTATTTGTGATTCCCTCTTGCAGGCCAGGATGGTATTTGAATCAAGTACTTATGTCACAAGTAAACTAAATTAGTAAATTTTATGTTTTTATCTTTAAAATCCCTAAAGTCTGAGGAGCAACAAACACACCATCAACTTGAATTCAACTCTGAATCTTATGTTTACTGTAGCTAGCCTTCAGGGGACAGAGCAGAAATTGGGTGTGGGAGGCATTATTTTTATTTATTTAATCTATTTTCATGGTATTGCTATTCTCTCTCACCTGTTAAAAGCAAGCAAACTGTAAATCACCCCCACGCAAACAATTATGAAATATAAAAGTGGTCTGTGGAAAACATATAGGTATACAAATACACACATGGATGTAAAATATATGCATATAAATATCTACCTCTCTGTCTCCCTAAATAATTTGCAATAACAAATAACACATTTTCCCAGTTGAATTTGAGGTATTAAAGGAAAAGTACCTAATTATTCCCTTAGATATAGCCAGGCATCAACTCTTGTCCTGTTTGTATAACGAATGCCACAGTTTGGCACATATAAGTTGTGCCTCAAAGCTATGCCTTAGATGACACAATCTTTTTTTTCTAAGTAACATAATAATGAGAACCATTTTTCCATAACAGCTCTAGATTTCACAAGGAAACTGTAATATGTTCATCACTTTCTCAGTCTCCTGCTGTAACAATCCATCCCACTAGCTCACATTCTGCTACCCTCCAGACAGGTTCATATTAACAAGCTTGTCTATTGATCTTTTGAATGCAAAAGTATTACTGATGACATTGCTCAGATTCCCTTATGCAACATTCTAACATTGTATCCTATGTTCTTTTGTTGAAGTTCTGAACATAAGTTTATAACCTATCTAAGAAGATTTTCATTGGTTCTGTTCCAAGAACAGACAAGAGCTTAGCTCCAAAAGACAAGAAAACAAAGACAGAGTGGGGATATAATTACTTGCTATAAATAAACTAGGGGGTAAACACTGGGGAAAGACAAAAACTAATTAAGCTGAAAGACAGTGCTGGCACAAAAGCACATGGGTATGAAACTGTCATGAATAAATTTAGAATTGAAATTAAAGTTTCTAACCATTAAAAGACTAAGATTAAGGACCAGCCTTTCAATTAGAATAATAGAGATAAAAGGTTTAGCTCGTTTTAAAATGGTGCCAAGGGAGAGAAACACTGTCTAGTTGCATGTATAAACAGGAATCTAAATCCAATATCCACAAAACTTTCTCCCAGTTATCTGTCTCTAAATTCTGGTTTTATGTATCAATACTCAGTTTGTTCCTCAGTTGGTGAGAGTGTCAAAGGCTACATCCACTTAAAGTTAGGTAGTCAACTAAATTCTGGCTCTTAGAAATAGAATTTCATGTAAATTCCTCAGAAAGTGTAAAATAAATACCATTTTTCTTGAAATCATAAATAAATTGTCAACTGAATTCATTAATGCAGAGGTTAGTGTGAAATGCTGATCATCTTTCATCATATGTACACAATCATGTTTATAGAAGGATGGGATTTGAAGAAAAAAATTAGTTTTACTTCCTGTATTAATACTTATTAACACTCTGAAATATTACTGTAATTGTAATATTCAAATAACTAGGACACTGCAGTTTTTTGTTGATTTTTTAATCGATTAAGTAATCCAGTAATAATGACTATCTGAACCTTAATGTAGACACAATTGATTAAGTGTTTGGCAAGCAATTTTTAGAAAGGAGGGTAGCTATAGCATTGAAAAGGTGCATTGCACAACTTCCAGAAATCAACAGCAAGATAACCAGGTGAAAAAAAATCAGAACTAATTGGACACATAGCAACTCTGGTACCATTCTTATTATTGAAAATTGTATTTTTTTCTGTGAGGACTGGTACACATTACTAAAGACTATATTTTCCTGTATCTAGCAGAACTCTGAATGTGGACCAGAGCTGGATACATAAATCAACTACCTGATAATGCATACTTTTAATTCACTTATTTTACATATATTTATACCTTTTTTTGTCCTTCTTTCTAAGACCATTTTAATTATAATTAATTCATTAGTTAATTAAAAACTAGTAAATATATTTACTATAATTGGTTTATGTATCTTCTCCAAATTCAGTGAAGCTTCTGGAAAAATCCCAGTGTTTACCAAAACAGGTTTTACAAGATCAGAGTTTTGAACACTCATGGAAGCATTTACTCAAAAGTCTTCATATCATATCCATCTACACAAGTCACTTCAGGCAACCAATCAGCAAAAATAATAGGAAGGATTTGATTTAATCAACCATAATTAAATAAGGCAATTTGCAATTAGTCTGAAGAATTGGAATCATGAATCGTAGATACCACTGTTTTAAAGAGTCCTTGCCAGCCCTCATTCCTCCAGCCTTCCACTTTCTTTCACGTACATCTTTCTGTCAAGTGTTGCCAGAATGATTTTTGCTTTTATATATTCTCTATGTTCTTTGCATACATATTTGCAGCTCTGTAGCGTATTATTGTATTTGTAGCTAGTCTCAGTACTTTTCCCTGCCTTTTCCCTAGGCAGAAAGACAAAACCCATTCCAGAGCTCCAGGCTCTGGGGGGTACAAGGCCCTTATCCTATCTTGGTTCTTTCTTGGAATCCAAGATTGAAACCAGCTCTTCAAAACACATATTCATGAAGTTTAGTTCATATCTGAGGGGCAGGATATAGAAAGTGGTTGAACCTGGAAGGATTACCTCACTACTTATTTCTCCAATTTTTGTCATTTATGCTAATTTGCAGAACGTATAATACTGTATTTATGGCATGTAGAAGTCTGCATTTGGGCATTTTCCATATCTGCCCCTTGGAGGCCTCCAATACAGATCATCCTTTATATTACCTTCTTCAGTAATGTAGTGGGATTAGTGCTGGCCGATCACAAGTGCACTCACTAGAATGCACTCACTTATTTCTTGCTGGGAGACAGGACCAGGAGGAAGGCAAAGCAGGCTCAAAACTTTAAAAGGCTATAAATAAAAATTTATTAATAGTAACAAAAAGAAAGAGTAATAAAAATCAGAACAAAACCTTCAGGACACTTCTCCTCCCCCTACAACATTTTCTTTTTCACTGATAATATAAAGAAGCAAAACCTAAAATTTCAGTCACTTTACCACATCTAGAATAATCTTTCTTCAATTCACTTAGGGAGAGAAATCTTTCTTTTTAATGTTATGGAGACTTCTCCACAAGAAAACAGTTCTCTCATGTCTCTCCCCGTGAATAGCATCCACCCAGGGAAATCTGCAATCGTGAAATTGCTCCCATTTTCCATAAGCTTTTCCCACAGCTGCATTTATGTGCCATGTCAACTTATGGGGTACTATTTCAAAGATGAGCTGTTCAAAGGCAAAGGTTGTCATTATCTATCTCTAAAATCTTCTTCATCTCTGGGAACAGAGGTCTTCTTCTCTCCCTGGGGGCAGAGGGTCTTCATCACTCTTCTCTCTCTCTCTGTTCAAACTTCACATAGATCACAGCTACTTTATCATCTACTTACTTTGGTATGGAGACCTTTGCTCAATATCAGTTTGAGCCCTTATCTCCCCATGTTTTCATGTGTTACAGGGAAACAGAGTCTGATGTATCAATTACATCTTTTTCCATAGCTTTACAAGATGATTTCAACCACAGGATTAAGGCATCACCTCAACCCTCTCATCTGGGACTTGATTTCTCCTTCACTGACTTTGGTGTCTTCATGTTGCTCCTCTACATTGTTTGCATTTTGGTCCTTCTCTCACTCAAGGGAGGACTGAAGCACTGAAAGAGGTAATATCTCACCTGGGGCCTGCAGATGGTTGCCTGACCCTGGCTGGGTAGGTTGTGGTGGGAACTGTGGCTGGAGGGGCGGCTGGGATCTCAGCAGCCATGCCAGAACTCAGCAGCAGCTCGCCAGGGCAGGGGGCTTTTCCTTCCCCCTGCCCCTTGGCTGCAGGCAAACCTCCACAGTGGTAGAATCTTGCCCAGCTTAGCCCAGCCTGGCCCAGCCTGGCCTCCCCTCTCCCTGCCCATCAGCTGATGGCGGCACAGAGTGGCCTGGCAGGCGTCCCAGGAAGAGGGCACGGGTTCGTTGAAGGACCTGTCTGGCTGGGCCCCTGTTACCTCTTTGCCAAATGGAAAAGAAAGAGGAAGTTCCCAGGTTTGTCTTTAACATGTGTTTTTCAGAGTCATGTACAGCTTCCTAGTGGCTGGAGGCTTTGTATTACTTCCATAAATGCTTCCCATGCGAAACCACCACAACTAATATTATCCCAAAAGAGTGGTTTTTTTTATTTTTACATTCCTTAAGGCATCACAAGCCACAGAGACCTATCTGGCTCTTCAATAGAGCAGGTACACACTGGTAAGCAAGAGTACAAAACTGATTATACAGCCCTTTATTGACCAAGGCCCGCCAAATGCAATGATTATCAGATGCCATCAAAGCAGTTGGTAATCTGACAATATTACGCCATAAGAAGCTCCCACCACCACAGCAAATTTCACTTATGATGCCATAAAAAATATGACTTAGGTACAAGTGAAAAGCTATGCAAATACTTCTGATGCTTTAGACCTATATTTATTACCAGCCCTTATCGCCAGCTTTTTTATTTACCATGGCAGCTAGATTAGCTTTCTCAAACTTTCAGGTCTTTCATATGTTATAGGCATTGACATTTTTCTTCAAACTCCACTTGGGAATTATTTTACTGAAATATGAAATTTCATAGTAGGACCAATTTTTGTAACTACCGTTTTTCTTTAAAATCCTGAACAGAAAAATATCAATGAAGTCATCACTTATACTGTGTGGAAAGAAGATGCATAACAGAGAGACAAAACAATTTGAGCTACAACGCCATCAGATTAGTGAGTCACAGAGACCAAGAAAAATGAAACAAGCTCCCAGCTGGGAAAACCTGTAATTGCAGCCAGCCAGAACATTGCAACTGAGATAGCAAAACCACTAACAAGGGAAAAAGAAAATTTAAGAGACAAATAAAGGAAGTATTCTCATATGTACAACATTAGCTCCAGTAAATATGATGAAAATGTTAATCAGCAGCAGAATGTTAAACTGGCACCAAGAAAACATAAAAGTGATTATTACAATGACAAGTAAAACAGAGAGCATTGCAGAACAGAAATCTTAAAAAGTGGGAAAAAAAAAGAAAAGAAAAATATATAATTAAAAGAAAAAAAGATGGAAGGACACTAGGAAAAAAATTTAAATTGAAAATGTAAATCAATAAACAAAAGTGCCCAAAGCAACCTGTTCCTTAAGTTTCACCCCAGCAAATGCAATCAAGACTAATGGCAACCACACAACAGAAGAATTCATATTGCTCCAGGGATTCCATCGTGCCTATCTATACCCTCAGCATGTGTGATATTAGGATACTACAATTTAAAAAATAATACCCATTAAAGGAGAATAAAAATGAAGTTATATTGTAAAGTAAATTCTGAACTAAGTCTGTGTTCTATCCCAGAACATTTTGTGGACTTTGCCAAAGAATGCTGTGCACCCTGACATTAGTTTCCCATACCACTTGTTAACACTATAAATTTATGATTTGCTAAATTTAGACAAGTGAATTGTTAATGAAATTTCTATAACTAGAAGTACAACAGATATATTACACTTCTGAAGAAAATCAGAATGTATTTTCTCAAGAGGCTCAATAAGACCAAAGGATTTGTAAATTAACAATATCATCGCATAGGAATGGTTTAGGCTTTCAGCCCAAGGTCACTAGACAAGGAGCAATTACTTAAACACTCTCTCAGTTACCTGCTCTGACAGATTATGCATAACTGGCTCAGAAACACCATGAAAGCCAACAGTTCAACAGTTCTATTTTCCTTTTTTTTTTTTTTTTTTTTTTTTTTAAATTAGGTGTTTATTGATTCAAAAACCGTAAAAAATTTGACACTTGCATGGTTCATATAACACTTCTAGTTACACTGCTGAATTGCACAGTCTGGTGAAAAAATGAAGTCATAAATTTAGAAAAAAAATTGCAAAATTTATTTTTGGTCAAATATTCATGTGGTCACTAACAGGCTGCTTCTCCAGTGATAACAGAAACTGCCTCTCAGACAATCCAAGATTTTCCTTAGCATTTAGAATGCTAAGGTAAAAATTCTCTCAATGAGTGGGAAACTGAACTGTCAAACATGCGACTTTTGTCAATGCAAGGTTTCTTGAGGCCAGAAAATTACTTGTATGGCCAGTGGAAGTGAAGAACTTGAGACAAGACTGTGGTAACAGGGACAGAAGCACAGAAGAGTCCTGGACTATGGGTGTATATGATATCTTGAACTATAAAGATGAGTTTCTAGGTGAAGAGACAATAAGCTGAAGAGCATTTCTTTCACAGAATGCAGTACACTGAAGAAAAATTCCTGAAGAGAAAGTAGAAGAAAAGGAGAATGTAAATGAGGAAACAAGAAACCTGAGTGCTCTCATCTAGAGTTCTCAAACTGCACCAAGTAAATAAATAATTTTATACATTATGTGATGGTATAGAAAAAATATAAATTTAAACTGACAATCAGACTCACAACCATCCCTACAGTGTGTTTAGTGGGATTTTAAAACCGAGAGATGCATAGGCCCTGTGATGTACAAAAGCTGAAAAATACCTTTACATTCAAATGGAGGTGTTCAAACATTAGATCCCTTTTCACTGGATGATCTGTCTGAGATATACCTTGTGAAGTTTCTGTATCCAGTCATCATTAACTGCAAACAAACAGATTTATTTTTCTCTTAGAGGAAGTAATCTTTTTTTTAAAAAAAAAGAATTCTTGTTACTTTGTTGCTACTCAACTAATTTTCTTTTTTTCATTAAAAACATTAGAAAACGTGGCCAGCACCTTGGTGTCCAAATGCAATGCATGTGTTTTGCAATACAAAAATAACAATTTCTAAATATAGAGTTAAAAAGACAACTTCTCTGTAAAACTTAAGGATCTGTTGCTGTCAATTTCTGTATTGCAAAAGTAGAAATAATTACATTAAAACTGTTTAAAAATATGGCTTCACTAAATGGAGTTAATAACTGAAAGGGTAGAAAATAAAGAGTTGAAATTCCTTTTAATCTCTGAATTATAGCAATAAAAAAAATTGAAAGCACTTTAATTTTTGGTTGGAGGAAGTGGTGGTAGGAAAGACATCCCATGGGAACCCAAAATCAGGTAATGAAACCTTAATGCCTAAAAACTACCAATGCTATGATAAATAATTAAAAGGAAACAAAGAAAGCTCACAATTGCTTAGGATTTGTTTATTTACACACGCGGGTAATAAACCTGGAAAAAAAAAATGAAGTGACTTGAGTCACTGTTATTTGAAGCTATGCAATAACAACAGTGAAAGTGAGACTGTTGGTAAGAATTGAACAAAATCTACTTATTTAATACCTGTTTCTTATTTCATCAATCTAATTTTTATAGTTTATCTAATACTCATATATACAGAAATACATACACTGCCTCATAAGAACCTCTCTGACAGATACATTTTCAATCTTTCAGGCACCAATGGGGCCGTTAGGGCTGACCAGGAAGAAAACCACAGACTATTTAAAGGTTACCCATGTCTGGAAAATCAAAAAACAAACACAAAATAAAGATTAAAGTCTTTGACTGAAGTCATCAACTGTTTAAACGGTGGATATGCAAAAAATAGGTTTGAGTCAATGAAAATTTTCTATTGCAATTCTTCAATTATATGGATAATAACCCAATGTTAATTTTTATGGAAAGCAACTGAAATAGGGTAATAAAGCTTCTCTCTTTCATTGCTTGAAGTTGTAGTTCTCAAACTAATTCTTTTTTTTTCTATAGTTAAAAGACATTTAAAATGTGTCTACATTTTTCTGTTCCAAGTGACTCACATAACTGATGACTTCTGAAAGACGGGAGCTGAGATTTGCCAGGATAATATTCCTATGCTTTCTTTCCTTGTAGAAAAAAATTGTCTCATTTTGCTTTTAAAGTATTTCAGATTTCCTATTTATTTCACCACCTCATAATCCAGCCTCTTAACCCCAGACAATATGAAAAAGTACCTCTTTGCTGGCCACCATAATAACTGGCTCTCTGGAGGGCTCTATGTGCACTGCCTCATCTGAGAGGTATTGCTGCTGCAAGGATGACTTGAAACAACAGAGCTCTAAATAATGAATTACTATGAGAAACAACTAAAATGCATCTTTCTGTTGGACTTGTGTTTTCCCATATTATGTTGGAGCTCTACTCTCTCCTTTGAATATCTTTCAAAAATACAGTGGAATATTTCTACATCATACATCCATATTGCTCATTGTGTTTTGGGACCAGCTCAGAAGATCAGTGAAGATATTCTATGTCTGCTTCATTCTGACATGATATTGTTAATGACAATTTATAATAATAAAAATCCTTATTCACTTGCATGTTCAGCATCTCTGTTTTGTGCTGATGCTATATTAAAAGCCAAAACAAAAAGAAAATAAAAATATCTGTAAAATAAGAATCCAATTTAAGAAAGAAAACATCCATGAAAATGACAGAAACAATTTCTCTTGTCTTTGAGAAGAATAAAAATGGACTTTAGAAAAATAAACAGCAATTTGGAAAATCAGTAGTGTGAATGGAGACATTTGAAAAGCATGAATTTATAGTATATGCTATTCTATATATATAATATATATATTCTATAAGCACTGCCAAAAATTGCTTTTTGTACATTCTACAGATGCTAGTTTTGTAGCAGTTTTATGATATATATATATGTGGTATCAGTCTAGTAAACTAAAGAAAATACTTGGAGTTTATGTTCAGTGACAGCTATAGGGAAAGTGTGGGATACCAGACTTGCAAAACCACAATAGCTACAATCTAAATATGGAGGTCTTTGTATTTCCTTTCCTGATATGGCCAGCATTTTACTAATTTAATTGTATCAAAGTACATGGTGCCGCTTCCCAATTTGTAATTGTATTTAAAATAGGTAATCCTTCATGACTTTTCACTCCATTAAAAATACAATGTGTTTTCTAACAATAGATACTGAGGCTAAGTCTCTCGAGAAGACCATTAAGCAAATTTTCTGGATATATGCATACAGTCTCAATGGAACAAAAATAAAATTTCATGCAGATGTTTGCATTTTGTTTTCTTTGTATTTGCATGGCTGTTTTACACATTTGTGTAAGTGACTTGATAGATGTAGACAGATTTTTTTTTCTTTTTTTTTAATGGGAACAGACAAGGAATCAGTTATGTTGCAATGCGTCCCACCTGTAGCTATTTGGAAGAAAACCTACCAGCCTTCAAGAATGTGAAAATCTTCTTGAGAGGAACAATGCCATAGTGGTCACTGAACCAGAGAAACTCAATTTGCCTACTGTAAAGTCTGTTTTGTTTGTCACAGAAACTAATTCAATCCAAAATTACTTACTAGATTCAGCCACACTAGTCAGGGAAGGGTGTCCACTACCTTTCAACAGAGTGGGCCTCATAGGTGGGAACTGTCAGAAGCACTCTATGCTGTTACTCTATCCAGAGCCTAGACCTGCTCTTTTCATCAGAGCTGGAGTTCACATTTAAGACTCAATTACAGCAATTCTCCCCCTCACACTGGGAGATTCTGTCAAAACAGCGTAACCTCTAAGTTATTTTTGGTGCTAAAACTGATTTTCCAGTAATATACAAGGAGTAAGAGGTTAAATGAAGAAGAAAAACTAGACATAATAATGTGTAGGTGTGGAGTAAGACATTTGTTCCATTCAGCAGGGCTAAATTTGCAGACAAAAATAAACAAGTGAACAGCAATATGTTTGTATGTTTTGAATAGTTTTCCTGCGTAAGTCTGACAGAGATATGATAATAAACATCCCCTCTGGACTGTTTTCCCACCTTCACAGTATGGAGATAAGAAGACCCAGCTCCTAATTTTTGAGCAGACTCTTCATTTAAACAGATGAGAATATAGACCACTGTTATTCTTCAGTGGCGTCAACATCAAAGGTTAAAGTAAATACTGACAGGAGTTTCTCCTAAATCTTAAATTCATTTTAAAGGGTTGTAACTAACCCTTCCTCACCTCCACAGGACAGGGGGGAAAAATAAGATGGAAAACTCATGGGCTGAAATAAGGACAGAGAGAGATCATTCACCAATTACTTATTTGGGCACAGACAAACCAGACTTGGGGAAAATCAGACAGTATATCACCAATTAAAATAGAGAAGGATTGTGAGGAAAAAAAGGCAAAGCTGAATCACCTTCCTCAGACCACATCCAGCTTCATTTTTTTTATTCCCAATTCCTCTGCTTCCTGCCCCTCATAGGAACAGTTCAGGGGGATGGAAAATGGAGGCTATGGTCAGTCCATAGTAGCTCCTCTCTGCTACTTCTTCTCCTCACATTATTTGCCTGCTTCTTCATAGGTTCTTTTCCATAGACAGTAGTCCTTCAACATAAACCTGTTCCAGCACTGGATTTCCATGGGCTACAGTTACTTCAGGAAACCTTCCCATGTTCTAGCATTTAGTCCTGCATGGGGTTCAATGTGGATATGAAAATCACTTTTTTGGCTCTGAAATTGCGGTGATTTAGCATTGCAGGAATTTATTTTGCTGTTTAAATCAGCTGGGATTTTTTTTCTTCCTGTGTGGATGATATATGTAACAACACAGCCTCACATGTCAGTCTTCAATTTAAAACCAAATATATGTTTCAGGTGGCTATTTTTTGGTGAAAAGTTAATTTAATGTATAGATATAAATCATTCTTTTCCTAGTGTAGCAAATGAATGGAAAAATATTGAATTGCAGTGTTAATTTAAAATTTGTCATCTTTGTATTACCATGCTCATATTTTGAAAATAAAGTTTTGTTTGTGTGATTTTAATGTATTTGCCATAGAGTATTTCACCAATTAACCTTTTCTACTTTTTATCAAAGTGGTTTTGAAATTTCAGGGCGTCCTAGACCTCATGCTAAACTTGCACAATTAAATACATAAAACACTTCATGCTGCCATCTTGCTGGTCATTGCCTGCACCCACTTAACCTTAAAATGTGCTCATAGTGACTCTTTTGAAAAATGTCTTGATATTGTTTTATGCACTAAAGCATTTTATGCTTTACCATTCCAGAAAGGTCAACTGAGATGAGGGGTAGTAACCTATTTCTTTTTATTTTCTCTTCTGGCATTTTACTTTTTTTTTTTTCCTTTGTGGTTTTAATAATTTTATTTGGTCACTTCCATTTGGATCTTTTTTGAGTAAGTACAACTGCACAGAGGAATTAGACTAAGTTTACCCTAGGTAGAAACCATATTCAAAATACTGTATTTCCTTTGAGAAATTAATATACTGGTCTAGTTTTTATGATGAATACTTTTGCTGATCTTAGCCATAAATGTCAGAATGTTGTCACAACAAATGTACTTATCAAGAAAATATCAATTAGCCTTTCCATACCTTCCTCCTCTAATGATGCACAAAGAGTATATTTCCCAGGAACACCTTCCAATGCCATTTCTGTGAATACTCTTAAACACGAAAAGAGGAAACGTTTATAATTCTTGATATTATATACTCACACTTGAATTAATATACAGGTTTAATATCAGAGAATGTTAACCTTAACAAACAATTTCAGCCTGAAATGCTAATATTCCTTCTAAACTCATAAAGTATAACTCTTACAGGTTGTAGGAAAGACAGGAAAGTCTGATGAATTTATAGAAAAGAATGCTATCAAAGGGAAGACAGTTTGTGACACTAGGATTTTACTTGCTAAGGTCTCCACAAAAATGTATGATACTATCAAACTCTATCATAAAAAAAGAGAGAATGATAGACCTTTTTCTTTAAACTAGACCTTAAAAAGATCACCAACCATATCTGTCTGCCAATTACACACTATTGAAATAGATTTTAAAAAACTAATTTGATGGTGCACCCTAGAGCTGGTGTCAATTGAGGCATTGACAACTCTACTGGAAAAAAAAAAAACAGTCCTAGAAAGCAAGAAAAACATGAAATTATTCTGCTTTTTGAGGTTGTCATGTCACCTTACCCAAGGCTTCCTGTTCCTCTTCAGATTTCATCTCAGCTGAGGCTTGAAGTGAATGAACTTTCAGACAGAAAAAGGAAGATCTGAAGCATTTTTCACCCAGTAAAATTAGAGAAGTCTTAGGAAAACATTTCTCTGAGACTGAAAGAGTTTAAAGAAATCAAAAAGATCAGAGACAAGTACTTCATCACACGAAAAGTAAATATGATCAGTGTGGGAGTAGGAAAACTGTTTCAGTGATTAGTAAATAAAAAATAAAATAAAAAAAGGCAGTTCAAAATTTTAGGAAGTTGGCCAGATAGCCTAAATAGAAAAACAAAAAAAATACACTGTGAAAAAAAAGGAAAAATTTTAAAGGACTGTGAATATTAAGTTAATTAGTATAGAATATAATATTCAGTTTATATCCATTAATGTGTATATATAAAATGTTGATGACTCTCCGTGTGTGGAGACACGAGGCTTGACTCCATTTCAGAAGGCTGATTTATTTTGTTAAATATTATATTAAAATGCTACATTAAAACTATACTAAAGAACAGAGAGATCAGAAGGCTACAACAAGAACAGAACAGAATAGAATAACAAAATCCTGTGACTGCTCACAGCCTTGGCACAGGTGGCCGTGATTGGTCACCAATCGAAAACAATCCACATGGACCAATCACGGATGCACCTGTTGCATTTCACAGCAGCAGATAGTAATTGTTTACATTTCTCTCCCTTGAGGCTCCTCAGCTTCTCAGGAGAGGAAAAATCCCAGCAAAGGATTTTTCATAATATCATGGCTACAATAAAATGAACATTATAAGACAGCATTATGAGAGGTATTTAGCAAGGAGTCCAATGAATAGATAAGGGGCTATGGTTTAAACTGTCTTAGCATATATTTACACTGGCCATAAGAAAGAATATTTTTTAACATTATAACAGTGACACACTGGTACGGACTGCACAGAGAAGTTGTGAATGGTCCATAACTGAAAGTAATGAAGATCAGGATGGATGTGGCACTGAGTACCTGGAAGCATCTAAACTTTGAACTGGACAATTTCCAAACAAAAAAAAAAAAAAAAAAAAAAAAAAAAAAAAAAAAAAAAACACCATTTTTTTTTTTAATAATCATTTTTTTATGCTATCCTCTACTTAAAATCAACTATTCCTTTTGACTCAGTGGTTAACTGTTGAAGGAATGTCTAAAATTTGGCCTTGAAATCAGTACTGTATCATTTCATGGAGATGCAGAAACCTGGTGGACAACAATGTCTCTTGATTAAATTCAAGTATGAAACATGCTTTTTTCTCCTCAAAATTCTTTCTTACTGCTCAGTAGGCATCCAGAGGTCAGGATGGAAATGCTGATGCTTTGAGGACAGCATACTTTTGATTTCATCCATAGAAGAGCAGAAACTGGAAAGCTATATGAAATGTATTGGTTATCAGTTTGGTGAATTTTGTATATAAGCACTGATCAAAATACTGTTTAGAAATTAAAATACTATTAAAATGTACTGATTGAGCTAAGACAGAGAGAAACTTCTGGTAATATCATCAGAACATTGCAGAAATAATTCTGTTCCAAAAGCAGGGCTAACAGACCTGGGGAGACCACCATTCTGACAAGGCTAATGTGAGAGCCCTGTTCTTTAGCACAAGTCCAGGACACACTGTATTAAAACACAGAGGTCACAAACTGCTGATATCACAGTGACTTCATGATGTCCTAATTTCTGAGAATTGTTCCAAGAGCCTAAATAGTGTTTCATCACTTCTGTTTTTGTTTCATTTTATCTGGAATTAGCTGCAACTAATTCCAAATTTTTGAGGAACATTAAAGCAATATGCTTGTCTTTTTTTAAGAATTTGTGTCTCCTTGAACACAGCATTATTATGTCTAGTTCATCCCTTTATTCTCCCTTCTGTACTGTTTCAGAGAAATTAGAATGAAGGAGACTGTAAAAATACAGATGGGCCATTTTAACGTTGCACAATTTGTACAAAGTAATTCAGGCCAGTTTTAGCTGAAGAAAAAACAAACTGAATACATTAAGGATGTATTTGGATAGGCTCTTGATTTTCAAACTATTTTTCTAATGGTCTAGTTTCTAATATGTAGTTATTCCAAAATAAGGAGGATTTTTTAACTGTTCTTCACAGTTTTAATATTTTATAATATTTGAAAATAAAACTAAATATTGTTTGATTTATATCCTCTTTTGATAGCATTGTGCAGCGGGGATAATTTACAGATGTAAATTCCATAACCTCTACATTATGTAAGCTTACCATGTGTCAGAAGGTAGACTCTTGTGTTTCAACTTTTACCTTTGTTCTTTGGTTTTCCCTCTTTTTATTATAGATTTATTATATCATCCTGAGATGATGCACTGACCTCTGATTGTCAGTGTGCATTGCACCACACAACCTAAATTTTTAGTCTCCAAATGCAACTGCATTTTGAAATCAAAATCTTCTTTCAGGCCTTATCGGAACTAATTGTCATAAACATATTTAAAAAATTGTTTTTATTTGGATTCACTTGGTGGCAACTCAAGCAAGGAAAGAACATACAAAATTCCATAACATTTCCTTCATGAAACAGTTTCCAGAGGGGTGATGTAGCAGGCACAAGGCCTGCAAGGCCTCCTTGGAGATCAGAAGCCTGAGCTAGGAAATGCCGAGTCATGATGACTCGGGCCTTAGAAGCCCCTCTCTTCCGCCTTTCGGACCCTGCTTATCTCTCGGTAAGCCTATAGGTCACTTTTCCCTGACCCTTTCTATTGGACAGTTTCCAAAACCCCTGTAGGGTATAAAAACCCCTAATTCTGCCTGGTTCACCAGAAGAGCTGTCACTGAGACCCTTTGCGGGAGACCCTAATAAAGAATCCGGCGGAACCTTATACAGCGCTTCTCCTCTCTCTCCCTGCGTCTGCTGCCATGGCCCCAAGCAAGCCAAAAGAGCTGATATCTCAGAGCTGATAATCACTAAAGAGCTGAAAATCACTTGAGCTTGCTTGGCTGCCCGCAGCTGGGAACGGCTTAGGAGATCGGACCAAGTCTGAGTCTCCGCTGAGACTATCCTGACCTCGGCAGTCCACCGGGCACAGCCCAGCTGGAACTTACCGGGATAGGGTGAGATGCTGTTACTGCTGAAGTCCAGCATGTCTTCTGTTTCTCTGACCTGAGGCTGCACTGTACCTGGTTGACATCCAGGTTTAGTCCAGCCGTGTGTAAATTCTTCTCATAAAAAGTGATGTTATAAATATAGTGTAACCATCTGATTGTCTTATAGGCTTTCACCATAGCAATATGTTTTCTTTTTCTTCCCTTCCAGATTTTCTTTCACAGGTAATATACATTTTTTACATCTTCTATATAATATATATTAGAAAGTCTTGATCAGAAATTCACCTTTTAAAAAGTAGTCAATTCTTCTGTAACCTAAGGGTGGCAGCAGCCAAAAAATTTATTTTGATTCTTCTTTGCTGTAATCATAATTTATCTCCCACGTAAGTTATTGAGGTTTTTATCACATAATGATAGAACAGTGTGCTCTGATGTAATCCTCTTCCTTTTCCTTTTTTGGAGTGTAATCAATGCATTCTTCATTAACGTCAGAATTGAGCATTTGTGTTGCTTTCTTTTTCAAGTGACACCTTTATTGATAGAAAGAGGAAAAGATGTAAGTAGTGGTAGCAGGCTCTCCTGGTAACACTCGGAATGTAATCTGACTTTGCATTTGATGGATGGTAATTTGCTTCCCTTGTGGAATAGGGACTGTCACTCATTTAAAGTGTCTCTAACAAGATAGAAAACATTAAGGACAGTGTAGAGAAACTATCTCTTTTTCTTCACCTTTCCCCAGACCTAATGTGTGATGGTTTCCGTTCTTCAGACTATCAGAAGGAAGAAAGAAAAAGAATTGCTGAATCCCTGAGGTCTCTTGTTTCTCACTGTTTGAGATTCATCAACAGAATATGAGCACAAGGATTTGACAATGTGCTTTACCCTACATGGGTCATTTTCAAGGCCAGCTTAGTTATGAGAAGCAATATTTTCCTTCTCATAAACAAATAAAGAAAATAAAATTAAGAGTAAAGCAATGGAATAGCAGGT
This sequence comes from Onychostruthus taczanowskii, assembly GCF_017590055.1. Classification (NCBI taxonomy): domain Eukaryota; kingdom Metazoa; phylum Chordata; class Aves; order Passeriformes; family Passeridae; genus Onychostruthus; species Onychostruthus taczanowskii. Next base: position 98,460 of record NW_024499585.1, read on the forward strand.
GAAAGGAACGTGTAAGTTTTGGGTGCTTCAAAAGGACACACTGAAGTTGTTACTTTCGGAAGGAGTTGCTATTTCCATCCAATGCACTCCATATCATTTAATTTTGCTAAGTGTATTAACATATGTTCTTTTAGGTGAACTTAGAACTGAAGTCCCAACTAATAAATTTTTTTCATTATGTGGGTTAGTCATAAAGTTTTGTTGACATCCTATGAATAGTGGTACTTTGCTTCATTTTGCTTCCCTTATATTTGGTATCAGGTTTTACATAAAGGCACCTACACTTGAAATATGTTATAATAAAAGATACACAATGAGGAAAAGTGGTTGTTATAAGAGCAATGCACAGACTCTTTCTGTTCCAATCTATTCTATTCTATTCTGTTCTGTTTAGGATCACATATTTATGTAATTTTGCTCTTTGCTTTTGATAGTGATAATAGAAATAGTTATGCCTTGCACATAGTGTTTTAAATTATTTTTCAACTATTTTCTCTGTACTCATACTAGAGTACAGCTTTTAAATCTATTATTCAGAACATAATGTGTGTTATGTTACCTTAACACTGGACTATATGTATAGATTATACAACATAGGACAGATCATGTCCAAAAGGTTTTTGCTTTTTGCATTAAAAATTTCAGTAATAAAGAAAAGTGCTTGTGTAGGAGCACCAGACAAACAAAAGGCCATGTAGAGTTTATTTTATTTTATTTTATTTTATTTTATTTTATTTTATTTTATTTTATTTTATTTTATTTTATTTTATTTTATTTTTATTTTTTAATTTTACTTATTAGTTGTTTCTCTTTCTTTTTTTTTTTTTTTTTTGGGGCGTGGGGAGAAGTGGTAAATGGTTTGCCTCTTTAAAAAGCTTTTCCATTCATAGCTCAATAAAAATTTGCTGCTTTATTGGTGCCAGCAATGGCGTTTATAAAGGTCCTTATTCTTATACAGTGACTGAAGGCTACAAATGCAGAAAAAGCCTATATAAACGTCTCTACTTAATTATAAGAATCTGATTTTAAAAATAATCATTTCTATTCATAGTCTTTTCTATTGATCCTTGTCATTCCACTTAAAAAACCATTATTGCACTACTTCAAGCATATGCAGCCCACTTCCTTCATGTGAATCTACAAAACTGTCCTTTTTCTGCATATATTCTAAAGTATAAAAAGAAACACAGGGCTGCATAAATTTCTTTTAGTTATGCCAAAATTATTTCTACAGATTATCTGGTATTTCCAATAGATATTATGATGCAGGTCTTTGAAAAAAAAATGCTATCCCAAACCACCTAGTCTCTGCTACCCTGCCTAGATTACCTAGGTTCCACGGCAAAATTAATATAAGGATCTCTAACAGAGTTATCAGGATTTTTAAGGAATGGTTTTCCCTGACCAAAATTCTAAGTCTTTATAGTGGGAAATTATGTATTTGTCTTGTGAACTTGCCGTAAGTGGAACCAGTAAACAGCTGACTTTCAGCTCCTGCCTCTCCATGAATGTTATTGGAGAGTTACCACTTCCCTTGCTAGCTTCCCTTCCCAGATTCTTTTCCCTTTGTTGGCTGAAGTCTTGGCTACCAAAGTCCACCCCAGAAACTACCTGTCTCTAAGATTTCCTTTTGGTTATGAGAGAATAGCAAAGTTTCTAGTCATTTGGACTATATATATATATACAAAACTAAACAGGTGCTCATATGTACTGAAAAAAAATCTCCCTTAAAATTTATTGTGATTGTTTTCCTAGAGTCCTTTAATCATTATTTCAGGCGGGGGTTTTATTTCCCTACTATTACCTGCCATTTTATACATAATTGTAAGAATACTGCTTCCTTTAATTGTTCTGTAACTCACTTATCTGCACAGCTATTAATAAAATCATAGTAAATAAATAGTCTGTATATTTACAAAAACCGGCACTAAGTGTGAAGCGGTTTTTCTTTTTGAGTAACTGAGGGCTCTTGGCTTTTGGTTGCTCTCCAGGTACCACATAGTTTAAGCTGTAATACAGATGTACCACTCACTTGTATTAGTTCAGACAAGCACAATCCTTCTTTACCAAGACGGCCTTGAAATTGCCATGACAGGAACTTTTCTTTCACAGGTGACACACCTTTCATACAGAAGGAACATTGATGACAGCTGCATTGACAAAGAACTGTGTAGGACTATCTGCCTCAGAAATCTTAGTTTCTTCCTGTGTAATAATTCACAGCAGTAATTTCTGAACTATTTCATGTTTGTTTGGGCATTTTGAGAGTCAGAGTATTATTCATTCTGCCTCTTTCTTCCCTGTCTCCCTCTCTGCACAAGATTTTAAGTAATTGATGTAATATCTTTTGAAACCTCTAATATCAACTGACCCCCTCAAAGCTGAGGCAGACACTTGCTGGCAACAAATTGCTCCATTATCAAGCAAGCATACAAAATACTCCACAATCAAAGGCAAGCAAGAATCTGGGTTCCACAAACCTAGCTAAATCTTGAGTAGGAGTTCCAATGTCCTCCTTGCTCCCCATATTCTATGTGACTTTAACAACTAATAATTATTCCAATAAGACAGATTTTAATCAGACCTTGTGGAAATCCTTAACATATATTTTTCTAGTTGATTATGAATAGTTTGAATTCTGCGTTCATTTCCAGTCCACTTCTGTTTTTCAGTTTCATCCTTCAGACCTTTGCGCAAGGTTGATTTGTCCAATTGAGGCATTGCTTATTTTTCTTTCTTTTTTCAGAAAACACTTGTCTATAAAGGAAATTTAAACTTTATTAAATTTCTGTCTCCTGATTTTCCCTTTAGTAATGAGACTCAGGAGACTAATAATGTGACTAAGGAAGGAACTGACTGCAAGATACATGTCTCAAAATCACCTCTATGATTATGGAACTGATTTTTTTTAAGCTTAGTTTTATATTACATGAGGGCAGATATATGTTCACATGTGATTCAGGAATGCATAGCTGGTCAGTGATCTTGAACTGTACTGCCCATCAGCTAGTATCTACTCTTGAGAAGGGAGGTGCTTAGTGTCTTGCCTTGCCTCCCAAAAGACCACCTGACCAAGAGGTTATATTGACTGAGGTGCTCACTTTCTCTCTCACAAAAGTTTGAAAAGAACAGTCTTCCCATTCACAGTATTCAGCAGAAGTGCTCAACATCTCAACATACTGCACATTAAAGATTGGACATATTATCGACCTATCTTAGTGTTACAGTCTGACTATTAGATTATTAGAAATGCCTCTGCCCAAATTAAGGGCCAAATGAGACCATGTGCCAAAGTCAAAGTATGGATTTTATTTGATATGAAATATGGGAGGGAGAAAGAGAGAGAGAGAGGGAGAGAGGGAGAGAAAGGAAGAGAAAGAAACAGAAAAGAGGTGGGGGGACAGAAAGAGAATGACAGAGACAATATCACCATTCTGTGGATCCCACCGGTATCCCAACATTCCTCTCCAGCTGGTCTTCTTGGTGGAGAGGGTCCCCCCAAAAGCATAGAACCCGACTGATTAGTACATGTTCAGGCCAGGTGGGAATGCCTAGGTACCTTTCCCAGGGAAGTTGGTGCAGTTTGACAGTCTCTTTCAGCACACTCTGGTTCTGTGCATCATTTTGCATCACATACAGTCCTGTGGTGCAAGGCCTCGGGAATTAATTTGGGAGCAATTCAGGTGTCTTTGATGGATTATGACCCCCCCTCAGCTGCCACCAATGGGAATGTCACACGGATGTCGCGTTCCTGGGGTTGGGGTTTCACAGCTGGGCTGGTTTGTATTGGAGCGTACCAATATTACAGGTCTGTCTGGACCCAGCTGCTGACCAAATAGTGGCACCTGTGGTGTTTTCTGCCGAGAGACACTATTCAGTACCTGTGCTTGCAGCTGAGCACGTGGGGGGAAGTCTGGGCATGCCCCGAGCTCCAGTGCTTGCAGGCTGGAGCTTTCTTTGAGGGGGTCACTCCTCAGGCCTTCCTGAGCTGGAGGTTCCTTTAAGGCGAGGTGAAGAAAGGAGCGGGTCCTGATGGAGAGTTTTTAATCCAGAGTTTTTATTTTGATGGCACACTCTCTGAATCTTGCAGTAACTCCCATGAACTCTCCAACAGAACTCTCCCCCAGAACCCCGACCGCGTAGTCTCCTCGTCCTTTTACCTGGGCATAGGGGCAGGAGGGGGGACCCAGGGAGCACCAACCAGGAACAGGGGGAGGGGGTCTCAGGTGAGAGGGACACCTGGGTGGGCCAATGGCCCCCCAGGGGGTGGAGAGCATCCGTTGAAACTGCCAATTGCTCGACGCTCTCTTTGGAATTTCTGGGTTGATAGACAGTGCCCATCGGGGTCAAGGGTGGGGAAAAGGAAGGGTGATTCGCCCCAGGGAAGGAGATTTCAGGGAGAACCCAGGGGAAACTGAGGCAAATCATGACATCACACTGCAACAGATTTGTGTAAGGGAGGATAGGTCTTCAGTGCCTCTGACCAGAGGTTACACCACACATCTGAAACTTCCTGTCCCGCACCTCGTTTTGGCGGGGGGAGTCTGTGTAAGCCTGGCCTCTGTGGGCTGTGGTGTTTCCCACTCCAAACCCAGCTGGGGATGATTTTCTGATGTGTTTGGCTTTCTTGTGGATGCATTCTTTTCCCTCAGCCTTGTTTGCTTCTCCCTAGACCTGAGATGTTTGAACAATTGCATCCCCTTTATCTTATCTAGGTGGCTTCACTCACAAAATTCCAGTTGGGCATCTTCAGGGAGGGGTGGGCTTCTGTGTTTGTGGCTTCTTTATACAGTTTATGCTGTAATGGGCAAAATTATTTTATAACAATGCTTAAGGCATGAACCATTTCAACCTCTGAGACTTGGAAATATCTATTTCATTTCTAGAAATTAGACAGACTTAAGATGGTTGTATGGCCATACCACATCATATGATGGTATGCATAAAAGAAGTTCAATTTACACCATCCATAAATCTGCAGTCTTTTATTCCATGTGAAGGCTTTGCTTTCCTCATGAGAGCTGAAACATTCTGATATTCAGGTCCTGGAGTAAATCTGCCAAAACCATCAAATTCCAATTCATGACGCCATGGACTGAAATGAATGTGTGGTCACCAATCCATAAGATCATGGATAGGGCAACACTGATCCAGGTAGACAAACTGAATTTTGATGTACCACAGCGATTTTTCTGCCAGCACTTTTCAGATTTATTTTTATGTTTATTTAATCAATATTTCACTTTTACTCCTTCTTGTCCTCTTGAAAGGCATAAAGAGAGATAAAGGGAGTGAAGTATTTAAATAATAAACTCTTTAAAAAGAGGAATATTATCTATTTACTCAAGTTTCTTATATGATTGAATCATTTTCTCCTGAATTTTGAGGCAGATACCATGAAGTTTTTCAATAGTATGCACCATAAAGGCAAGAATATTTCTTAAGAACATGAATCACAACTTAGACTTGATAAGCAAATTCGTCAGCTTGCTAAAGTTATCTCAAAATATGCAACTTGCAGTATAAAGACCTACTTTAGGATGAAAATAATTACCCAAACAAAAATGAAGAGTACAGTGCTGTTTATATTTTAAAACTACTTTACTTATTGTGAAACTTGTCACTGATTTTATAAAAAAATTCTAATCTATAAGTACAGATCCACATCACAAAAATTGAAACCAAGCATATTACAGCTAGAAAAACGAGGATTTCTGTCCATTGCCAAAACAAATTATTTTGATTTGCTTTAAAATTATGTGAGGGCTCCTTGAAGCATTATCATGGGTAAGTCATTATAAGACTTGCAGGTTCATACATCACTGCTCTTTGCTGTCAGTATGAAAAATAGGACTTTTTGTTTACTTAAAAAATTGAAATGTCATGATTCTGCTGTTGAAAAATGAGGCGGGAAAAAAAGTGTCCTCTCATTTTTGAAAAATGTATTTTTTATTGAAGCAAATGAGATAGGAGAAGAAAGAGATTATGTACACTCAGGGAAGCAGACTGTTTTCTATTGACACAGGATAAAGGGTAGTAATAATTATAGCTGGATCATTGAAGACAAAGTGTCCAGAACCAAATGTGGAGCTGATCACAACACGAGTCAAAAATTAAGGCCTCAACCTACAGCAGACCCACCTTTGAATCCTCAATAGATACATAATTAATAAACACATTGTGAAATAAGATACATTTTTCATGATAGAGCGAGACTCCTTGGTCAGAATGCAGCTGTTAGTATACAAAAATCCCTTCTGGAATGAGAATTTATTAATTCTCATTTATGCTTTAAATAGTAGATCACAGCAGTAAATCAGCATTATGATTCTAGAACATAAAACTTATGAAATACAAAAAGTGGTTTCTGGCATTTCATTAATTTTAAAAAAAATTTTTTAATATTCTGTAATATTTATTCCCAGAGGGAGATCGATCAAATAACCATGCAAATACCAAAGTACAGCCTACATTAATCTTAATTTTTTAAATTATTACTTAAAAGCTTATGAAAAAAGCTTGTTATGATAGGAGGAGAGAGTATTCTGACAGATTCTTAAAATCCATGGATAATGGGTGTGCACTTATTACATATTGTTTGAGGCCTCATTCCACAACTGCAAAACTTTTGTAGTTTCTATTTCCAGACCTATAAGACGAGGTCCATTTCAGTGGTTCTCAAAAACAGTTTACTGCAGAATGAGTTTGCTCCATTGTGTGGTAGTAAGAGTTGAATTTTGATTCTTCTATTTCTTTGTTTGTGATCAATTTCCTATAGAAAACAATAATAAATACAGATTTTGAGAAAACATCATTTGTGTTGCTGAGGTAAAACTGCCAATGATATTAAAAAAGTGTCAGAGCTACAGAGTGTCACTGAGTTAGGCAAGATCTTTCTCTGGCAGCCTCAAGCAGAGACAGGAGTGACAAATGTCTTTATCAGATAGTAGAACTACCACTAAAAGCCTGTGAAACTTTATTTCCTACCTCATGAAGAAAGATAAATTCTGTGCATGCATCTCCTCCAGTAATGAACAACTCTAATTTTAATACCTCCATCATGAATCCAAGGATAAGGCAGGATATAAAGCTGCACTATTTATTCTCCTCCAATGTCATGATGGAAAGCAAACAAACCAAAATGATAATCAAATTCTGAAACAGTGCAAAATAGAAGGGAAATTCCAGAAAAATTCAGCTCACAGTTCTAATATGGATGAAACAAAAATTTTACCCATCTTCTTCTGTGCTGTTATTCTTCCATTTTTTAAAAATGATGTTGATATTTCTAAAGAAAGTTTTTTAGTCTAAACAGTCAAAGTAAAGAAGTATCATTTAATGAATCCTGATAATCCTTGTAATTAGTAAAAAAATATTGACTAAATCTGCCACAAGTTTATATAAATTTTGCTAAAATTAAGTATTTTTCCTCCATAGCTGACTTTGTTTATAAAATTAAGACGATCATGACATTAAAGAAATGTATTTTTCTGTTACTCAGCTGTTACACAATACAAATGAAGTTCAAAAGGGTGCATTAATGAAGACTTAAATTAAAATTAGAAGGCACATCAAAATTGCTTCCCATGCTTTTCTTCTGCTATGTTGAGGCACTAGCAGGTTGAAAACCTTTATGCAAAGACATTAAAAGAAAAAATGCTTCTACCAAAGCTGGCCCAATGTTAAACACACAAAGATATCTCAATTTTTGGCTAAAAAATAAGTGGTCACTAAGATGATTGAATTAGATTTTCTATTTTCTTTTATTATATGTTCTGAAGGAGGTCCTCCTTGAAATTCTGACACCTATCCCAAATATATTTTTGACAGTAAAAAATGGATAAAACCTAGAAAGCTAGTGAAAAGTGAAAGGACAGCTGCCTGGCAAGAACTCCACAGTCTACTGAGACTATGTTTGTTTGTGACAATATAAGAATTCAGACAGAAAATATTGAATGAACTAGCAGACAGTTGTGGTGAGCTCATAGAACATATATATTTTGATGTTTACATGTTCAGGAAAGTTTAGGGGGGAAAAAATAGAAAATTAAGGTACATACTATGAAATGGATCACTGTCCTTTAAGGGCCAGGAGAATAGGGGCCTTTGCTCTGGAAGATAATCAGGCACAATAGGTTTCAGGTCAGCTGCCAGACTCAAACTTGGCAGATTCAGAATTCTCAGAGGCTGGAAGAAAGATGAGAAATGGGTTTAAAAAGCCTGTAAGAAAGAAGTAGAGCTACACAAGGTACCTGTCAATATAAAAAGTTGCTGTCCTTAGAAATGCAGAAAAAAGATGCTGTCTCCCTTGAAGTGTTTGTGCTGATTTAAGTGAAAGTTTCTTCTTCTGAAGAACTGGTTGTGATTTGGAAAGAAATGCTGTAATGGGTACTGTTGTGGCCCTCAATGCTCTAGCTCACATGAACATGACTACACACCTCAATTTACTACTGTATTCAACAAAAAACTGTGACATATGAAAATTCATCTCTAGATTTTCTTAAAAAATCTAGGGGTCTGCACAGGCCCAGAAAACCTCTGATCTATATTAGAATAAAAAAATAGTAAAAAATTATAAAAAATTAGTTAAAAATGCTAGTACTGGCAATGACTATTTGGTATGTGTGCACATATTCCTTAAAAACCATGTCAGCTACGTTCAGGTAATTTCAGTAACAAGTTCAGGTGAACAGCATTGTTTTGGTTCGGACAGAAAGAGTGGGGAAAAACCCAGACAGGATTGAAACTTCAAAACAGACATATTCTTGCATTACCAATTTTTCTTTTTTAAGCAAACTGAGGCCTGTGTACTAGAACTTTCTTTCCTAATCATTGAAAAATCATATTGCATCAAGTATGATGGAAAGAACTTCAAAAAAGCTAGTGAAATGAAAATACTAGACCAGAGCTATGCTAGTGGAATTCAGAATAACAATGATGATCACAAGACAGAGATTTATCCTTCTTCACCACGCACTTGCTTAAGTGGTAATTTATGTATCAAGGGAATGTTACACCTGGTAAAACTATTCTTTACCCATCAGGAACAGCAAGAAGTTTCCCATTTATCTGCATTATCCAGTTCAATGCTTCTGTACCAAGAACTCCCAGCATGTACAGAGACATTAAGCTCATCTATGCTATTCTTTTATCCTAGTGTTAGCTCAGTGAACAGTATTTTATATTGTCAAACCAGTTGAACACCATTTTACAATTTACTTTACAGTGTTTAAGTATTTTTCTTACTGGGATCATGATGGATCAGAACCTCCTAATTTGAAACAGATACTGGGTTGAACTGCAAGGTTACAGACACCAGGCTGAGTCAGCTGATATAACTGACAGTTCTTAAATTAATATAGAGAATCAGACCACTGGTCCCCTAACTTTCCTTAGAGAAAAAAAATATATATATACTAACCTGTAGTAAAATGAACTTTTGGTGTGTAGAAACTGATTTTTCACCAGGTATCTCCAAAAGAATCTAGGATGAACATTGTACTGAAACAAAACCTCTGAAATTAAATGCAACTTGCAGCAAAAGGACACATTAGGAGAAAGAGTGATTATTGTAATGTCTATACTTCATCTTTGTCATCCATATTTTCAAAAATATTTATCCTTACCACCTCGAGAATTCCAAAATAATTGAGTTATTCAATACCTTAAAACTTAAGTCTTCTTTCTGACTCTGTTAATAGCACTCTGAAAATCTATATTCATCAATGACAAGTTCTTTTAATTTTCCATTATCAGAAAATATTTTATAAACTATAAATATGTTGTATTCAAATTCTTGTAATGGAAATTATAAATAACAGATTATTGAGATGTTACTAGAAGGAGCTAATAAAAAAGGTAAATATAGTATATCTGCTTTTGCTCTCAGGATAAGACTCATCACTGTACAAAATGCTCTTCCTGGGCCAGATGCTGTAACAGATGAACAAAAAATTGTTTATATAGGTGTTTTAAGTGCTAAACATAATTCATAAAATTCATTCCATGTTCACACATTACTGCTGACGAAGATCTTTTTACTGTCACTTAGAGTAGTACCTTTTTCAGCAATTGTAAACAAGTGACATTAAAATGGCTATATGTATTTTTTCTGTGTGCATTATTGTTTGTTCTTTTTTGCATCTTCTACTATGCAATAAACCCTATAATTCGCCAGACTTAGTCTTGGCTGTGAGGAATAATACTGTATATCTATAAACCAGAGCAAATACAAGTATGCAATATGTGCTTCATTAAAGGGTGAGAAGAACATCATGTTTAGGAAATAATCATCACAGATACACCTTCAAAATTCAGGACTGAATGTCAATGGTACTATGTAAAGTTGATGGAGCTCAATTCAAAACTAGCAAAAAATGCAATACCAAAAGAGGTAGTCATTAAGACTCAATGCCCAGTGGTTATACTGCTTGTGAGAAATCATTCAGGTTGTATGGGAATACATACCTAGCCTTTTGTTATTTTTGTTTTGTTGAATACATGAAAAATGAAATTGCTGAACTAATCCACAGTATAGCACAGACGTAATCACATGTACAAGTACCCTGTCGTTCTGTCAAGGCAGAATTAACTGACTAAAATATGCAAATTATTATGGTTTCTGAGAGATTTAAGACCTGGTTTGCAGCACAATATTCCACAAATATTTTACTGTGGCTTTCTAGTCATTAAAATGTTGTGGTCTGTAGCATGTCTTTCTTAAAGTTTTTGTTTTACAAACGTGACATTTAAAAAAATGCATTATTCTGACAGTATCTAGAAAGATGATTTACAATCCAGTTCATTTTCTGATATTTGGGTATCCTGCAACTTAGAAACTCACAGACACATTCCCTTACTTTTTCTGCCATTTTGATGCCTCTGAGGTTTAAAGAGTATTATTAAAGATAACAAATTTATCATCAAAGAACGAACAATTTTCTGATAGGACTGTACTTGAGGAAAAATTCCTTTAGTAGACATTGTTTCATCTACAGTGCAGACCTTTTTTCATTTTGGAGAAATAGCAGTGCCACATGGGACAGATAAGCATGTTTTTCTCAGTAATGTCAACAAGTGTGTGACTCCAACCTATGGATAATTCAGAGGCTGATTTGTTAAATAAAACATCTGCTTTTTAAAGACTTCTTGAGGTTTTCCCTCCAAAATATTTCATTAAGGAAATGAGGTATAACTGTTTAGATAAATTTCCTTTAAATAACCACTGACCTCTTGAGGAGCTTAATTTGTGGTCTCCAAGCCTATAAAATATCAAAATTATTTCATTGATAAGGATCTCTACATTCTAATACATTATTTCTTGTGGTATTTAAAGAATGAGACACAGAAAAATGACTTGTCTTCCTGCATTACTGCTTGCATTTCCTGTGTTGTACAATGTGACACCAGAGAGCTAAAATCCACCATCCACTTTGCTAAAGGCATTTTACCATATTGAAATTAAACACACATGTTCAAAAGATGGGATCCCACTGTGCATGTAAATCAGTTTCTTGTACATGTATTAGAATATGTGTATACCTACCTAGAAATGTGCATATATGATTACCTTGAGATGCTTACAAAGTCATGATGGAGTTGTCTTCAGATGTTTATTTTTTACTAAATTTTGTCACACAGGCATTTTGAAATACAAAATTAAATATAAGGGAAATTAAGTCCTTGGGCTTGGTAGTAATGCTTGGCAATGCTTGGCAAATAACAAAGGACTTCAGTACAGTAATGACGATCCTGTGTAATTATTTCAGATCTTGCTTTCAATGAAATGTACCTGAGTCTGTTCAGCAATTATATAGTCTTTTATTTATCTACACGGGGACCTCAAGCAGTAATAACATAGAGTTGCAACACTAAGGTTTGACAAAAAAATATTTTTACAGATCTTAAGACTTTTATGTTTTACTTTAAGTTAGTGGCCATTTCATGTCATAGCATTTTGACATGAAATCTGTAAAATATTTGACCAGTATGGTCAAAGATGATGAGAAATTATACTTTAGGTTTAGTGGACCAAAGTGAGATTCACTCAGTAGTATATACATTTATTTTCCATCTCTCTGAAATATCCAATTCCTGTAAGAAAAGAGGTCTCCATCAGTTTCTGGCTTAAGCAGTTATTAAATAATGTGGTTCTAACTTCACTATGAAGGTTTTCATTTTTTTTTCCAGATTTGTCACATCTCTACATCTCTAGTGTATATTACAAATCCTAGAAATATATTAATGTTGACTTCTGAACATTATTTTGACTTTCAACTTTTTGAATTTGTCAAATTTAAAAATTAAATAGAAAAATCATTGTAACAACTGCATATAAATATATTAATTATCTTATAATCTTAGAAAAGTATAGAGGCCTGCTAAAAACTGAAGACAGGAAAAGGTTTCAAAAATGTTAGATCTTTGAAATGTATGGCCTACTTAATCATGTGCAACATTCTATAGACATGCTGTTATTCCTCACCTAGTGATGCTTCCTGGTTGTTATGTGGGGAGAGGAGTTTGGTTTTTAGCTTGTTTGTTTGGGTTTTTCTGGGTGAGGCTCAGTGGTGAAAAAAAAAAAGCCCAGAATAAATTTTAAAAAGAAATGGTGGAAGCAGAGAACAATGTTGACATGGTTAATAACACAAAAGATAGAACTGAGACACTCTCAGCTAAATATCCAATGTAAGTTGAATCTGCACAGGTATTCTTCATTCCTTCTTTGTATTTACCAAGAAAGAGAAGATATTTCTATTGTTTCTATTTCTTCCCACACCGATATAGGCTGTTAATTAGTCCCTATGTTTGATATATTCACTGTACAGTCACTGTTTTGTTATTTTCCCATCAAAGACAGTAAATTTGTCAATGCGTCTCTTACTTAGCAGGAATGAAGCAGCTGTATTTTTATGTATCTTTTTAACTTGATCACTACCGCATTCAACAAAATTATACTATCATCTCAGGTTTTTGAAGCTTGCTGAATGTCTCATCTAGGAAACTAGGGTACACTCAGGGCCTATACATGAGGGTGGAATAAGTCACAGTCATGGAAGATATAAAGTGCAAAAGCTGAAAAAGCAGAAGTTTTAATTTACAGAAGCCTGTCATCCTTCAAGATCTTGATAGCTCAAATTTAAATTTCATTCTTGCACAGGTTTGCCTTCTGTACATACCAAAGTTGAATCCTTTCAGGGAAAAAATACTTTAAAATCAGGAAAGTTATCTTATAGAAATGCTTGGGCCTTCTTTCTCTGCAGTGTTGGAGTGTAAGTTGCAAGTATTCACATACATGCTCTGTGAAACCATGTCCTGAGCATTGTGAAGCCGTGTCATCACTCAGACTTGACACAAGATATATTATTTTGTGTATACAATATTTTGGGTATACTTATGCTGCAACTTGAGCAAAGACAAGTCTTCCAGTATGGAAGAAAAAACACTGTTCACCCATGAATATTCTACAGTTATAGGGTCACACATTGAGATAAGGAAAGAAAACATTTTTTTGCTAGCTTTATTAATTGGATATGAAATAGTAAGGGAGAATAACCGTTTTTTAAGGGTTTTGTTTGGCTTTTTTTTTTTTTTTTTTTTTTTTGTTTGGTTTGGGCTTTTTTGTTTCTTTTTGTTTTGTTTTGTTCTGCTTTTTTAAAAAATTATTTGTATGCCCCTGGAATGTGCTTAATTTGGGAGACAGAAACACAGACATTGCTCATGACCCAAAACTAGTGCCTTACCTCTCAAAGTAGTTCCCCGTAAAATAAATGTTTTATCTTTGTATTTCACCTATTTTCTTTATCAACCAACAGGTAATATGAGTTCTTGGAAAACTCTTGTCTATTTTTATTGCTTTTACTTTATTGTTTCATATTTTTCTTCTTGACAAGCCATGTTCTCTAAACAAACAAAATAATAATACTTCCTGTTGGAACATGTATTGCCTTAAGGCAAAAATGAGGAAGATAAAATTTTCCTCCCTAGATTAAAAAAAAGAAAAGGAAAACAAAGTTTAAGTTATCACGCTATGTAACATTTTCAACATGAGTTACTAGATACTTGCTGGAAATGGACAGAAACACTGGAAAAAAAATTTTATAAACTGACAGCCTTATATAATAATTAAGGGGTTTGTAGAGCTTGAATTCATACATCCTCTTGGTATTTGAATACATAATGATATTGGATCATTAAAACAGCTGACATTTAACAAAATAAACTTAAGCAAAATATTGTCTGTCTTCATTGGTAATTTTTCCCATAAATAATTTTTAAATAAAATATTCAACATATGTTGAGCTTAACAGTTTGGCAACTGCTCACGATAAGACTATGCCAAACTTTTTTATTTTATTTGCTTTAATTAGGAAAGCAATTTGAATTCAGTATTTGCAAACTATTACAAACTTACCAAAAGAACAGTGAAATTGTTTTATTGGAAAGTCAATTTTCTGCTATCTCTTTGGGAGCCTTGAAATTTAATATCAAAGCAGAGAGGTTAAACAGCACTAATTCAATATCATTACTTCCAATTGGAGAGCTTAAATATGTCTTAAATGTGCTTAAAATAGACTAATCAATTGAAAATTGCCATTAAGTTCTCAATTAAGAAACAACAAGTTAATTATGCCTTTGAATTATATGCAACAACATTATACTAGTTAGTTTTAGCAACTCCCTTTTTTCTTTTCTTTTTTTAATTAATGTTTTGTCAGATCATCATTCTTAATTTCACCCCATGTACTAATGTAATGTATTTGTTTTGTATTTACTTAAATCCACATATTCCTCCTTTAAAAGAATTCTTATTTGGTTGATTAATACATGCAAATGGTGTGAAATAAGTGAAATAATTTTCTCCTTTTTTTCCCCCCACACAATTTAACAATCAGTAATCAGAAAACAGTGCAACGGAGCACAATACTGCAGGGTACTGTTCTAATTTAACTAAGTACTGCACATGCTTGCAGAGCCATAAAGGATTACGCAGTTGATGCTGTATGAATGTGTCTTGGTTTGAAAAGACAGAAGCCTTCCTTGAAATGGAAAATACAAACCTCCTCCCTCTGAATTATTACAATTTTTAAATTAAGACGTTATCAGGCAAAGATATGAGAGTAGGAATAACAGGGGTTTTTTCCTAGGAAAATTTTAAAAACTATTAATTTGCAAATGCAATCGTACCAAAAAAACCCCAGAAAACAAACCACTGTTAGAGTCAGAATTCGACCTGACACCCTGTTGGTCAGGGTGTTGGTAGCAGTCCCATTAAATGGTGGCTGCAGTCCTCCTGCAGTGACAGATGTGGTTGTGTTGAAGCAGTGATCCTGCAGTGGTGGTGTAGATGGGCCTGGTCTTCCTCTGGGAATCCAGTGGAAAAGGCAGCTGCACTTCTGGGAATTCGGTGGGAAAAGGCTGTCTCTCTTGTTCCAAATCACTGATGATATTCAAGAAGGAATGCTTGGCTCCTTCCCCTGGGTGGAGCTTTTCACAATGGGCTGATGTAATTTTATCAGTCATGCAGTGAGACTCAATGGCCGATTAACAGATGTCTCCTCAGAGGGAGGATGGCTTGTGGAAGAGATAAAGAAAACTGCCCAATTAACAGAAGAGAACTGCTGCACCTCTAACTGATGGGAAATTGGTAGCAGTCCCATTAAATGGTGGCTGCAGTCCTCCTGCAGTGACAGATGTGGTTGTGTTGAAGCAGTGATCCTGCAGTGGTGGTGTAGATGGGCCTGGTCTTCCTCTGGGAATCCAGTGGAAAAGGCAGCTGCACTTCTGGGAATTCGGTGGGAAAAGGCTGTCTCTCTTGTTCCAAATCACTGATGATATTCAAGAAGGAATGCTTGGCTCCTTCCCCTGGGTGGAGCTTTTCACAATGGGCTGATGTAATTTTATCAGTCATGCAGTGAGACTCAATGGCCGATTAACAGATGTCTCCTCAGAGGGAGGATGGCTTGTGGAAGAGATAAAGAAAACTGCCCAATTAACAGAAGAGAACTGCTGCACCTCTAACTGATGGGAAATAGAATACATACTTATCTTACAGCCCAGGACAGAATGACATGCCTAGGTTGATAACACATTTGGGTGGTAAATGTTGTGATGCGTATTCTTCCATTAAAAATATATAGAAGCAGATGACGATTTTGACCTTTTTTTCAGCAAAGTGCAAAAGTAGTATTTTTACCTTCTCTAGAGATGCCTTGATTGCCACTGAGATTTTATTTTAAGACTGTTATTCTTCTAAGGAAGACTAAGTTATATCATGATTGAGTGACTACAATGGTCTTCTCCTGACGTACAATCAAACCATTAGCTCAGGAGCTTAGGTAGACCAGAACTAAATTAAAACAATTCCATCCAAAATTGATAGTAAAGTCAGAAAATAGCATAGATTATCATGCAGCTAATTATCTTAAAGCCTTAGAATATGTTATAACCCTATATCACCATATCTACCATGAAGCAATTGCATATAAGTATTTGCAACTGTAACTTTAGAATTCTGTTTTCAGATTTTCTCAAAGGCCTCAGGAATGACTTCAGTATAACAAAGGACCTCCTGCTTATTTAGATATGAGATGATGTGTGCTTTCCCTTCATATCAAGAGTTTAGAGTTCAAGGTATTGAAATAGGTAAATTTTAGCATGTGAGCAAGTGCTCACAAAATGAACCCCAGACAAAGACAATGTAGAAAGTGTTACACTATTAAATGGAGATATTATAAACATCTATTTTATTATTCCTGTGAATGCGTGAATAAACCAAGCTGCTATTTTTTTGTAAACCAAACTATTTGTCATAAAGCCAAAGCTGAAAATTACGAATGTGGAAACTTTATAGGGTTACTGTTATAAATAAACCTCACACTAACTGGCTACATTTTACTGCAAAATCTATTAAAATATATTAAAATCTATTTTTAAAACTGAATAAACATATTCTGGACTTAAAGGAAAAAGGCATAGTACTACTTTAAATATTTTCACTAATGGAATATCCCATATCAGCATTCTAAGGTAATTAATTTAGTTCAGTAGTGCAGCATGGAGAATAATGTATCAAACATTAGACTCAAGATTTTGTTTCAAAGACTTGAAGTTTATAATCCTCTGCCTTCTGCTAAAGTTTATGGCATAATTCAGCACAGATATTTTTCTTACCTCTTTCTTCACAATAAAAGTTTTTAAATGGAAAAGTCAAACTGTTAGCCACTGGAATGACTAATTTAGGTTATGCCATAGTATGCAAATAATTAAAAATGTATTACCACTCTATGGAATAAAACCAAGTAGATTTGTCTTCTTACATTGTGAGTATTTTTCCAAAGTCAACTAAATCAAGATGAGGAACAAATTATATATAAGAACTATTATAATTTTGTATAGGACAACAAGAGAGAGGCACAGAATAAACAAAGTCTTTCAGGAGTACATCTACGTGATCTAAGAAGCATATACCATAGAATACAGATGTAACTTGGAAATTTTTGCCTCTCTCAGGGAAAGAACATAATTACGGTAAAAATTCAACTATTTGCAACTTATGTTATTTTTCTTTTCCTCTGTAAATTCTAAATTCTCTCCATAAGAAATATTTCTTAAATATTTTCAAAGTAACCAATAATATTGGGCATGGGTGGGGAGAAAGTTTTTTCTATTATGCAGTGTAAGTTTCAGTCAAATCATATTGCAATTAATGAAACAACTCGCTTTCTTTTCTTTTTTTTTTTTTAATAATTTTGACCACAAAGGTCTCTCATCTCCTATTTAGCTATGCAGTCAGAAAATGTCTATACATGCTGCAATATCCAGTCTTCTGATCCTTAGTGTTCCTGCTGAGCACTGCATTGTGATTTGCACTTGCCTCCAGTGAAAACGGACACTTTGCTGAGGCAACATGAAAAATATCAATATCCACATACCTGCTTAGTAATGAAATTGAAGACTTTAAGCCCATAAAATGCATATTAATACCAACTGTGTCAATGGTACATGGGTACACAAGTTCTTCAGAAGAACTGTTTAAAAAATGTTATCTACCTTACCCTTCTATAAAACAGTTTGAAAATGGTTTGAAGAAAATGTATGGATGCTGAAACACCCAAATTTTATCCTTAGTATTAGGAGGCAAGATTCAACAGCCAGCGTATTCCATGAGCATAAAATTAAGCTGCCTGATTTTCAGAAGAACTAAAGACCATAGTTAAGGTTCAACTCATTAAGGTTGAATTAAAAAAACCTTTAAGATATTGCTGACATGGAAAATGATTCTTTGTAACGTGGAAGAACTAAGGAACTACAGTCTTAAAATTCTTTGTTCAAAGAAAAATTATATTCTAATCATCTTCTAGAGAGTTTATAGCTGAGGAACTTCTTTTTGAATCAATATTAAAGTTACTTGAGTTAAAATAGGTTACTGGAATTCATTTTACAAATTCTGAGCTTAATCTGAAAGTAGTTTCATAATTTCAAAACTCCTTTTTCAGATTTATACTGTTGAATTTTGCCTTCAAATATTATTGATTCATTTGAATTTTATTTGCTTCAGAATGCAAAGAGAAAAACATTGAAGGCATCATTCTTGTTACACTGAATTTTCTTCTCCATTTTATTTCATCTTACATATGAAAACGCTTTAAAAAATCTTAATTTTTGTAACAAGTGTGTTCAGATTTATACATTTTGCTCTTATGACTGGTTATATTTAGAAAATTAGACACGTCTCAGAGATCCTGGTAAAGCACACAATTATAATTGATTAGGATTAGACAGGGTCTAGTTAAAAACCCTTTTTCTATCTGATTTGGGACAATCGTCAACACCTCTTTCAGTGTCTGAAGAGTTAATAGAATTCCTCAGCTTTTAAAGTTATTTTCAGCCAGAACCAGCTTAAAAAATTAGTTTAAAAATAGCCTGATAACTATTTCTCACCCCAAATATTTTTCTGATGACCATAATGAATTTTTTTGTAATCCAAGCATTCAAATTCATGAATTTGTAAAATAAATGTTTTAGGATATGACCTACCAGCCACTATTACAGAAAGTATCACCATCACCTAAAGGTACTTGATGTAAGATAAATATAACACTATTTACAATTATCTCAGGTCTGGGAAGAAGTAAACAAGATGTAGGGAGAAGACTGTGTTCACAAAGAAAGCCAAATGCAGCAAGTGTTGTGAAAATGAGCTCTGGCTGGGATCGGGGTGGAGGAGGAGAGTTTTTGGGTATGTGATGTAACCTCCAGATAGAGGGAGTTAACTCCAGCTCAGTTATAAACCCCACCTCAGGAAGGGCACATACACATAGGACATTCACTTGAGAAGGTGCCAAAAACCAGCAAAGATGCCCACGGCGCTCCCATGAAACATTGCTGAGACCTCATACCAGACGAATGCACATGATGCAAAGTGATGCAACTGATCCGAAGTGTGTTTGGACCATGGGCAGTCCCATGGCATAAACTTATATTAATCCACTGAACTCTGTGTTTTGTGGGATGCTCACCACCAAGAAAACCAGAGGAAAACAATTAACAGGACACTACGATGATCCATAGATCCCTATTTTCTACTTAATCTGTCTCTGTCCCTCTCTCTGTCTCCCACCACTGATTTTTCTATTTCCTTCTATTTCTCCCTGTACTTCACATTTATTGTTAAATATAATCCATAATGAGACTTTGCCATATAGTCTTACTTGCACCTTAATTTGTCCTGAGGCTGCTCTTTAATATTTTAATAGCTGGGCTTTAACAGTCTCTCATTTCCAGAATAAAAAAAATTAAGCTAGTTTTTGTTCTCAGAAAGCAAGACTCCCTGCAAAAATATGCATTAGTCTGCTTTTCTTCTACCAGTCAGGTGTCAATTTTGGAGAGGCGGTGTGAGCCAGACTGTAATTTTATTATTGAAATAAAAGGATTGGACTGCTCTCAAATAAAGAGGGGAGAAAACAAAGGAAGAAAACAACTGAAGTTTCCTGTCTTCTTGGAAATGCTTTTACATGCATGACTCTGCCCTCTAAACCCCTAAACCATTAAAACTGTTGTTGTCCGCTGTCTATTAGTGATCGGGATCAGGTCTCTGAGCCACAAAATAGCTTCAAATTCTCACCAGTCTCTATAGCAACCAGCTTACCATAAAGCCAAACAAATCTGAGTACCAGCAAACAAAAAGGAGGAAAGATAAACAAGACTGTTGTGTCTGGTGGCAGTCAGCTGCTGGATCAGCTTATGTGATAAGAGAATTAGTTTTACTAAAGCACTTTGAATTCAATATTCAAATAATGTGCATGTTACTTTGGCTTTTTTTAATCATTTAACCACAACATATACAAAATTATAAATATCATAATTTTCCAAAATTATGGAAGAGATGTACATTACAAATTTAATCTACATAGTAGATGTGGGTGGAAAAGGCTGTTAATATTTAAAAAAAAAAAAAAAGGAACTGTAAAAATTCAACCCAAACATGATATATTGGTTATATATGATGCCACTACACCTGTACAAGAAGAGTTGCTACAGGATTATGTTTACATCCATGATACTAGCAAAAAGAAAAAACTAATTAAGTGCAAAATTCCATTCAATTATATAGAAATGCTAGTAAAAGAAATAACATGGAAGTTCAGTAGATTATGTTACAAAAATTGAAGTATAGAACTAGAATTAATAGATACATAATTTACAAAGGATAGTTAAATTGTTCTTATATGTTGTAAGCATGTGGCAGATTTTTGCTTTTATCATTATGCACTGATGAATAAAAAAGTTTCTTCTATGTATCTATATGTAAATAAGAAAACTTGTAAAAAATTTGCTGGATCTGATGGTAAGTGAGGGAATTTGGGGATTTTTGAGGGCATTTGGGAGCAAATTGGGGGAAATTTGGAAATTTTGAGGGGATTTGGGGGTATTTGAGGGGATTTTGGCGTTCCAGAGAGGATTTGAAGAGAGATTTCGGGATTTTGGGTGGAAATTTGGGGATTTTGGGGGGGATTTTGGGGAGATTTCAGGGAATTTTGGCTAGAATTTTCTGAGTTTTTCTGAGAATTTTGTGCATTTTCTGAGAATTTTGTGTATTTCTGAATTTTTGGAAAAACACTCAGATTTGCTTAAAAAAAAAAGGATTTAAATATTCAGGATCCCTTTTCCCCTCAGAGTTTCCCCAAAATAGAAATTTAACAGGTCCAGAAACCCCAAAAACCAGGATTTAAGTCTCTGAGACCCCTTTTTTCCCCCCAAAATCCCCCCTAGAGAAAGATTTAAGTATCCGAGATCCCCTTTTTCCCTCAGAGTTTCCCCAAAATCAAACTTTAAAAGGTCCAGAACCCCTTTTTCCCTCAAAATCGCCCCCCCAAACCTGCTCCAGCATCACTTTTCCCCTCAGTTTCCCCAAAATAAAAACTCAGAAGCTCCAGGATCCCTCCACAAAAAGGATTTAAGACTCTGGAACCCCTTTTTCCATCAAATTAATCCCAAAACCACTCCAGGACCCCTTCCCCCCCCCCCCCCCCCCCCTTCAAAATTCCTTAAAAAAAAAAAAATTATGTACCTAGGATCCCCTTTTTCTGTCAGAGTTCCCCCAAAATCAAAATTTAAAAGGGCCAGGACTCCTTTTTTTCCCCTCAAAATCCCTCCAAAAACTGCCCCAGAACCACTTTTCAAAAACTGCCCCAGAACCACTTTTCACCTCAGAGTTTCCCCACAGGAAAGCTCTGAGAAATCAGATGACTCTGAAATTAATGGAAGATCTTCAATTTTACTTGATCGTCTGTATTTTTTTATTCTTCCCTATGTTCCCTTTTGCACCCTGGAGGTCTCCCTAAAAGACAGAATCACCCTTTAAGAGTTTGAGAACTCTTAAAGAAAGTATGAGTTACCTTCAAGCATTGTAGTCTAGAATGGAAAGTATTAGAAAGCAGCAGAAAGCAGCAGTGTCCTTTCAAACCTGTACCTTGTCTTATCCAATGTTTGCTTCCTCAGTATTGTACACCCTAAATATTTAAAATTCAATTTAATTCATGGGAACAGTCTCACAGTATCTTTTTGCAGCTACCCAACCAAACTACTGTAATTTCAAAAGAGTTATTGAAACAAAACGTTATTCAAGGTAGGCAGAAGACATATATGTCTCATTCTGTACTATGATGAATAAAAAAGCTAAAAAGTTCTCCATGCCTCCTTCCACTCCCAAACTGTAACTAGAATGGCAGTTAGAGAAAAAGATTATGGGTTTTCTTAAAGACTCAGTAAAATGATACAGTTTTTCTGTCTTAATTACTGCCCTATACTACCAAGTACAACTATGCACAATAAGCAGGCTAAGAGAGTGTCACAATAGATCTGCAACCCTGATGTTAGTCACTGCATGTCTGTATAAAAGCTTCAACATTAAAATATTCATTTTTATATAATTCTATTTCTACAGCCAGAGGAATCAGCATTTAAGTACAGAGTATCTATTCCTGCAATGTACAATTTCCATTTCTTGAGGGATGCACAAAATAGTAGAATTAATCCTTTATTTGTGGAATTAATTATGTAATTAATAGCTTTTTAATTCCATTTTTCTCCATGTCAAGGGTCCCTGTTCATATAATTTTTTGCAAACAGGTTAGTGATTTACATGTTTCTTGAGAAAAATGAGGGAAATAATAGGATAACAAAAAACATCCATGTTGTTTTTTCAGCTATATTTAAATGTTAAAATAGGTAACACCTCTCACTTTATGAAACAGAGGTAGTTTATTTTGGAGACCTTACCTTAGCAATGCAAACAATACTGAAGAAACAAGTAATATTCCCTGCGTGGCTCAGCTATTTTAATGTCAAAACAACTAGACATTGTATCATTGTTTTGATCCCTTTTTGGAAGATGTGAAAAAGCAAGTATGACAGCCTGTTTTCTTAAAGTAAGTAATAAGACATAAATATTCGAGGTTTTTTATGAATAGGAAAGCTGTTCTTCTAAAAAGACATAACTTTACATTATGTAAGCTAAAATGAATTTTAGAGGATGTACATATGCTCTTATGTGGAAAAAAGGGAAATTAAGAAACATTATCAGCAATTTGATTGTTCCCAGATAGTTCCAAATTATTAAAACAAACAAAAAAAAAAAACCAAAACCAAAAACAAAAACAAAAACAAAAAAAAAACCAACAAAAAACTCCAAAACAAAACAACAACAACAAAACCCAAACAAAACCCAAAAAAACCACAACACAGTAAACCTACAAAAACCTAGAAATCTGTAAGTGTTTTTTTAACCTATATATGCCTTTTATGAATTTCACTTTACGGTTAACATGATATATGTGAAAAACGCCAATCACTTGTTTTTGAAATTTTAAAAGTTTAATAGTAGTAATATAATCAGAATAATAAAGTTTGAACAATTGAGATTAGGACAATATGAGACAATATAAACAAAGAGATACATCGGGGTACCTTATTCTGGGCATCACGAGCCCAAAAAAGGACCCGGGTTAACTGAGGATTAACCATTAAAAACAATCGCCTGTTGCATAGTCATACATCTCATACATGATGCATAAATTCCATTCAAACACAGGATTCTGTCTGGTCACTGTCAACTTCTTCCTCTTAATCCTAATACCGTCTTCCTGTCTGAGCGAGGTGTGAAAAAGTTAGTTTTCTGCTGATAAGGGAGCAATAAATTCTCTTTCTCTGAAAGATTTAGGTGTCCTGTGGCATCTATCTGGTGCAAGTCCTTTCTTAAGCAAATATCTTACATAGCATAGTTTCTATTTTAACATTATGTTATAACCTAAAACAGTATTTAATAGTTAATTTAATACTTAAGAAAATTAATACAGCATAACTTTCTAACATAACACATACAATATTCATTTTAATACTTGCGAAAAGCCAATCATAAAATACATATTTTTCACAGTATATCTTCCAATCAGAAAGCACTTCTAAAATAAAGTCACATTTAAAGTAATAGAATATTTTTAAAGGTCACATTATAAACAAGGGTCCCTTTTATGGTATGAAATGTTTCTACACTTAACCACAAGCTTCTGAAAATTGTACCTGCATCTATCTGTTACAGAGAAAGTCTGAGGAATGCTGCTGGTCGCAGAGAAAATGAAATGACGTGAGCAGATTTGCATTCAAACCAACAGTCATTTGGTATTCTATTAACTTTCTACTTATCAGGCTCTCCTGACCGCACTAGCATGGCCAGCACTGTCCTATTCTCCATACTCATTATCTGAGGGTGTCACAGAGGTAATAGCCTCTCATCTCGCAATTGCCTAGGGCAAAAGTTCAGCTCATTGAAATGCACCCATTACCTAAGGAAGTTACAGAGTTCTTGAGGCTTCAAGGCTGCAAGTCAGCCAAAAAGAGAGGAAAAAAATCTGCAGGAGATACTGTGAGTCTTTTACAGCAGAAGTGCAATGAATCTGTTAGGTGTGTGTCTAGGTCTGGTGACACACAGAAGTTTCCACATTTTTATCACAGGTGAAGTTCTGCATTGTGAATGACCAATGAACTCGAACAACTTTGTACTCAGGGCCTGAAATATTCTGAAGCAAGAGGGAAAAGATGTAAATTGATTTTTTGATTTATGCACATAAACATTCACAAATACCATTATCCAAAATGAGAATTTCAACATCAAACTATTCTATTATTTCATTGACTTAGGTGGTTCAAAATGATTTTCACAATTCTTTTCTTGGTGAGACAGGGCTCTGTCAGGTCTCATACTCTCCATTACAAAGAGGGACTAACTAGAATGGTACAATCTTATTTTCACTCAGGCAAATTACATTGGCTCACTTACCACAAGCAGGCCATGAGTCTCTTCATTAGGAATTACCTTAGCAAAGAAGTCTTAAAGCTACAGCAAGAGTTCAATGCAGTTTCTGTGGAGTAACATCACAAATTTTTTTTTCTGATGATCTTATGTGCTTATCTCTGGAACCAATACTTTTAGGCATCAGGATCTCTTTTTCCCTGCATTTTAAATTCCATTCTAAAAAATATGCCGTACATCTTTCCTTCTGGCAACTTGACCGTTTATCATATATGTCTGAAAAATGTAGAGATAAAGAAAGAGTAAAAATATAATGAATCAGAAGAATTAGAGAACTTTAGTTTGGGTCTGTTTAAATTTAGGGATATTGGTAGATATTGGTAGACTTCTGCTCAACAGCAACCAAAGTCCTGTCCCAAAAACTGTGATTAAGAAATGCAGATCTATGGCACTCTTTTCATAGTGCACTTCTGAGGAAAATGCCATTGACGTTATCATTTGAGGAAAGAGTTCAATAAAATATGAGGCTTTCTAAACAAGCCTTCAGGTGAAGCATTCTATGTCAGAAGATATTCCTTTTATAAAGATTCCTTTTTGTTTATTGCTTTAGGTTAAAACCAAATCTCAGTCATGACGTTTAACAGAAATCTATTGATAGTTCATAGCAGGCTGAGAAAATTATGCAAATCTTACAGCTGCAGCAAGAGAAAGTCATTAGATCTGAAAATGCAACAGATTGTAATAAGCACCTACATGGACAGGATTTTAAATCTATATTGTGAGAATTAAAGTTTCCCAAATTATTCATACTATATAATTTACCCTATTGCTTTATATTGTAATTCATTTTTGTAGAAAGCATAAGGGGGTTTGCTGCACAACAATTAAAATTTATTGTAGGGATTATAATTTTAGAAAAGGGTTCTAAACTAACAATCGCTGTTCACTGCAAATTGTCACATTTATCTGAAAAGATTACTCACCAAATAAAGAATAAGTACATATTTTAAAAGGAAAATTGTGCATTTGAGTTTTTGGAGTGAAGGGAAATAGAAAATGTTTATGGAGCAAAAACCAGGACTGTCATTAAAGAGAAGAGAAAGAGCTAAACAGGCAATCAAAAAATCAAATGTGGAACAATGAACGTTCAATCTGAGAACAGCCTGTGAACTCAGGTATAGGCTATACAGAGCAACATACCTTCAGTAACACAGGTTTTGTTTTAGAATTAATCATTCTAGAACTGACCAACTTGTCAAGGAGGCTTTTTCAAGATCAAACTGCTTCACCTCTAATATTATTGGCAGCTACTAAAATAAAGGCAGCAGAGGAAATTCCTGCAAATTATGTTCTGCATAGTATAGCTGACTGCAATAAAGTAGATGATAATATTGCAGTAGTCACCCTTTGTAGAAAAACTCATCCAATATTTTTTTTATTAAGAGGTAATGAAAATAAATGAAGTAGCATATTGTCTCTGCCTACACACAACACATATAAAATGTCAACATTTCCTGATGAAAAGCATTTATTTCCCAATGATATGTATAATGATATATATTTATATATTGCTATTTTAATATTATATTTTTAACCCTACATTTCTTTTTTGTTACACAGAAATGTAAGCAGATGTAAGCAAAAGATAAAAATTGTATGAGTTGAATAGCAGTAATCTGCAAACATCAGAAAAGTTAGTGACTGTATTTACAAGGACTACTCTTAGATCCATCAGGTGATTCATGCCAGATCATTCATTTTCTCTGTCATTTTAAGGGATCTGTACTGTTAATTGGATCATATTTACAGTCAGGCATATTGACTGAATTGAAGTGGCACATATGCTAGGTGACAGTTATGTTCACTGGTAGTGGCAATACAGAAAAGTGAGGGTTAAAAAGGAGAAAAAATGATTGCAAATAGTAAGGTTAAACAAAAAAAACCCCAAAGAAAATAAAATATCTAACAACTCTGTTATAGAAAAAGAGAAGTTAAAAACAATGTGTTGGCAAAAAAAGAAATAATCAGATAGAAGCCAACATATGGCAGAAATCCATGAAACCTCTGCCAGAAAGGAAAACATGTTTAAGCCATAGGTTATCAAATAAATGCAGATACAGCAAAATCAAACACCAGAGCAAAACAAGAGTGTGAACGAGGCAAAGTTTAGCCTGTATATACAGAAAGATAAAAGCTATGAAACAAAATTAAATTAAATAAATGATCCTCTCCTCTCTTCAGGCTTGCACTGTGGAGACCCTGGGAGGGGCATTCCCTGGTCTAGGGAGACACAAGAAGCTTCCCTCAAAAAGCTGTTAGACCCCACTGGCTCCTTCCCCTGTTCCTATGTCTGTTCCAATATCCCTGAGCCCCTCCCTCTCTATTCCCTGATTGGCCCTTATCTTTGTACTGCCGCGAGACCAGGGTCAGCCCCCAGGCCCCTGTAGAGTAAAAGTTGGAACTTCCTTGTGTGTTTGTCTGGGACGTGAACACCTCATTGCGTGGCTGAATAAAACATCTGTGGATATTATGCAAAGGTCCTTTTTGCTTCCTTACCCTGGACTATATTAGCAGCAATTCAGCCTGCTACATTGCCTGCTCTTGAAGATATATATGAAAAGTTCATACAGTCAAGAATGGTACCACGTGTGACCACACAGAGATAATTTTATTTATTTAGTTTGATTTCACATATTTAAAAAGAGGCTAGGGAAAGGAAAACCTCAGGCTCCAGATTGTAAGTTGCCTCTGGCATTTTTTGAAACATTGTATCCATTACAATGAAGAAAATTATAAATTTGAAGCAAGCATTAAAAAATCTTAGACCTTAGACAAAATATTGTGAATAACAAATTTCCCTTCCCTTTTATTTCAGCCTCACCTTCCCACCCATCTCTATACCAAATAAATTCATGTTATTTTTGTAGTGAGAAAAGGTTATTGACTCTTGTTTCTTGAAGAACAGAAAGTCAGCAAATTTTCTGCAGTCCTTTAAACGTGAAGTCGCTTTGACCATCTTTGCATGGAAAGATAGTGGTCATTCAAATAGGCATCTCTCAGGTATTCAGATTTCCTTTCTTCTGAAAAACACCTTATGTTCTAGCTGGAAGACAGAGAGCAATCAGAGAGCAAATCATAAAGTCTTAACATTGTGTACTCATGGCAGGAAACTGCAGTT
This sequence comes from Onychostruthus taczanowskii, assembly GCF_017590055.1. Taxonomy (NCBI): domain Eukaryota; kingdom Metazoa; phylum Chordata; class Aves; order Passeriformes; family Passeridae; genus Onychostruthus; species Onychostruthus taczanowskii. The sequence continues at coordinate 126,449 of NW_024499585.1, forward strand.
AACAAGTTGGCTGTTGATTTTCTTTTAGTCTCAGCTTTCAGATGTGCCTGAGAAAATGTGTCCCATATTCCAGGCACTCCCAGTATTATTCTCCATAGAGACTTGCCTTATGCAGTGAGTAGTCTTCAGTTCTTGCACAAAACAATTTTGTAGAAGAGAGCCTTCCTCACATGTCTCCTCCTATTGCATTTTAATAGGCAGAAAAAGTAGAATTCCAAACACTGACATGGAAAGATGGTTGTACTCAAGATTCTCCTTGAATGCTCCTAGTGGTGCTATCCACTATAAAAGCAGAGAGTTTTATTGTTAAAATTTAGAAATACCTGCACCTAGTCTCAGTTTACTATATTGTCCAAGATAAGTTTTCCACTTTCAGTAAATGCCACATATCTGTCTCTCTAGCACGCTTTTCATAGTTCATTCAAACTGAACAAACATAAAAGACTGCATGTAATGCAAAAGTATCTGAACATAAAAAGGAGCCTATTTCTCATTGTCAAACTCAAACTATTTCTGTTCTCAAAATTATGAGAAAGGAAAGCAAAGAAATCAAACCTGACAGAAATGCACATCTCTCAAGAAATGCTAAGCTATACATCTCATTTCCAGATTTCATTGGGCTGCAGTTTCTGCTCAGGAATGAGTTGTAAAATATAGGTTGTCCCTACAGCTTTAGGGAAAAATGTGATGGATAATCAAACTCTACAAAACACGCTCCCTCAAACTGATGAGTGAACTAATGTTTGCCCATTGGGGATATTTGATAAAGTGTAAATGAATACTGCTGCATTGAGCCACCAATGCTCCAGAGAAAATGGGGTTTGAGCATCAGAGAAATGGAAAATATATTAAGAGTGACGGAGAATAGGTTTAGTCCCAAAGGATGACTTTGATTTTAAAAGTGTGTGATTGTGAAAGTCACTATCACTTTTAATTATTCAATTAATTAAAAACACAATCAAAAGTTACAAAGTGGTTGTCTTTATCTAAAGGGAGATTACTTAACAGGCAATTTCCCAATGTGTTCACAACCTACATGCATTCACAACTCATGTATGCTAACTCTCCTTCCAAATACAGCAAATCCATTTTGGAATCTATAATTTCCACAATCTATAAGTATTATTGTTTTAAAAAATATTCTGCGTAGAGCCAAATCAGTATGAATTTCCACAACCGAATGTATATATTTGATATGGATTACTATTGCCATACATAGAGTTACAAGTGTGAAGGCTAACAATTCATTAAAATATACTGGAACAATCTCTAAAATACTTTTAAAAAATAGTTGAATGGCAAAAGCTTCATATTTTTTGAAGGGATTCCCACTACACATGAATCATCCTTCCCTGATAAAAAGAAGAAATAATTAATGTATTTCAAGTTCAGTCTTTGTATTTTGAAGATCGGTTTATGAAAAAAAGGTGTTTCAGATTCTTAAATAAAAACACTAATCAGCATTGTTAAAGTCTATGCTTGCAAGGTTTTGAGTAGGTTAAACAATTTTAGTGACAATATGCACTTCAGTGGTGAAGAATGTGTTGAGGCCTTATAACATTTTTGTGCATAACTACAAAAAATATATTATTTGCCATTAGAATTAAGTTAATGACAATAGAATTCTTCAGCTGAAAAAGTGAGCATGCAGAAAGCATTCTTGTAGGTGTTTCAGGACAAATAATTATTTTTTGATCAAATTGTATGCTGTTTCTTGTTCAATATAAGACATTAATAAAATGGAAAATGCACTTAATATATCACTCTTTTGCAAGTGGCAGCATTATTATAACAATTGCACTTTCAAGCAAATTTTGCATATATCATCAGGCAGGATGAGAGTTAGAAAAAGACACTTATGTAAACTGTAGATATCTGAAACATGTTTTAACACCAAATTTTATGATGGAACCTACATTCTCCTGTTGTTGAAATACTACTTATGTGCATAGACTTTTTGATAAATGACTTATGGTCATGACCTATGGGTTTTGAGCATTTTCCAAGGTATTAACCATTATGAAGTAGTTTTCCCCAAAACTATAGCTATGAAACTATAAGAACAGAAAAAAGTAGTCTCTAAATTTTCTAGTCCTTCTAAAGTAAAGTTTGTTCCTTTTTTCCTTGGCCTCTTTTCAGTCCTGGGTACCTGTTAAATTCCTTCAACAGTAAACTCTTTCTACTTTTATATTTCTAAGTCCTAAACAGAGTTAATCATCACCTCTTCTCTTTGAACTGTAGTTCTTGACTCTCTTTTCATCTTGAAAAATATGTGAAACACTTGCTCATGCATGGGAATGTGGCCCAATAAATACAAGGAAGTGTTATGTCAATTAATATGGAGAAAGAGAAGGGCCATCCTTATTTATATAAACATTTTATTTCAGTTTTGAAGTGGAATTCCCAATTTTTTCATTCATCTTCCTCATATTTGCAAAAATATTTCACAGTTATGAGATAAAGGAAACAGAAATAATACTAAGGATACAGTCTGCAAATTATACTTACATGAAAAAAAATTCCTAAGTTTGGATCAAATTTAGATCACATTTCATTCTCAAATTAAAATCATAGCTATCCAGGAAATGTTACATGAGCTGTTTCAGTCAATTTTGAAACAGGCTATCCTATTTTAAATTGAGAAAGCTATATAAATAATAAATAGTTATGAATATGTGTGAAATATTAGATATTTGCAGATCCATATTTTTTTTTGTGTTGGCTACTTGTTCTTGTACAATTAAACCAGGTGGATAAAACCTTACAAGTCTCTTTCTTCACAATTTTTATGGTTTTATAGCATTCTTTCTGTAGTTATATCTAATGAGTTATTGAGAGAAATTGTACAGTAATGGTAAAAATTTGATCTTCCATAATGGTGGCATCTTTCACCTATTATCTTCATGCACTTATTCTGCCCTTCACTCTTTTTTTTTTTCCCTTTTGTTTCATCTTCAAATAAAATGTATTTGTTTCTATTTCTTTTAAAAAATTATATTAATCCTTAGCTTTGAAAGACCTTTTCATTTAAATTTCATCTCTTTTGTGGAGCTTACCAAGGATCATGTCTTAGGTAAATTTCCAAGCCAGCACCTCATAATCTATTTCAGAACCACCCATAGTTCACTGAGGAGTTTGGTTTTTCTAGTAGAATGTGGAGCTTTCTACATTTGAGGGAAAAAGTAATTCAGCCATGTTTCCCTGTTGACTACCCAGTTTCTCTTTTCCAAAGGGCTTATCCAAAGTTTTGTTAAAGTTTAGGAAAAAAGAATAGAATGTTAAGATCTTGACAAAATATCTTTCAGGCATCTATGATTTATGCCAGGGTCCCACACATATTTTTGACCAGAGACACTCACAGATATGTTACATCTATGTGTCTTGAAATAAATTATAAGATGGTAGAAAAAAGAACAGGCCAATGCTCATGAAAAGCTTCCTATGTCTGAAGAACAATTCAGTCACTAGAATGTGTGTGAAACACAGAGAAATGCTGGGGTAGTCACTTAACTGCAATATCTAAAATAAACTGAAATTAAAATTCCAATAAATTAGCCTTTATTTAAAGATGACTGACGGACTAAGGAAAAGTCATTTTGAATCATGTGTATAACACAGCTGTTTGTTCACAACAGGAAAAGTCTATCTGATACATCTGTATTCTCAGAGATTAAATAATTGATCTGGCAGTTACTAGTTTGTAAATGTTTTTGGGGTTTTGATGTAATATGCTAAAATAAGATGGCAGTTGCGGAAGTGGCGGAAGTGGCGGAAGTGGCGGAAGTGGCGGAAGTGGCGGAAGTGGCGGAAGGAAGGAAGGAAGGAAGGAAGGAAGGAAGGAAGGAAGGAAGGAAGGAAGGAAGGAAGGAAATATACATGAGCTTTCTTTTATTGGCACTCCAGTAAATTGATTTTCTTAGCAATCTCTCAGTAACTATCTCATAGCCAGAGTGAGTTTTCTAGTTAACCACCCTCATCTGGAAAACCAAATCAAATTCTTTTTAATTTGAAGTTGGCTTACACACTTACATGGGAAAGAAGTTTTGGAACTTAAAATACACATTTTGTCAAGTAAGTACTTTGAAATTTCTTTAAGCCAAATTGAATTTCTTTAAGCCAAAAGATGTCTGAGTGGTTTAATGATTTCAGAAGTTCAGGAAATAGTCTTCTTTTAATGCTCAAAACTCTTTTGAAAACTGGGCTACCTCAAAGTTTCAGAGTTTGTAACTGAAACTGTGTAATCCTAAAATCCTGAGGTAGCATAAACATATTTTTCTCACAGGAAGGAATTACCAACTTAAAGAGAAGAATTTCTTCCAGATGAATACAGAATGGAAAGCATTCAGACACATTCCAGTGAATCAGAATGAAGGAAACAATTCCTTCATAAGTAGAGAGAGGGGATTTTTATAACGTAATTTCTTCTGTGGGTGTGATGCCTTAAACAAACAAACAAACAAGGTGTTCTTTTGATGCTGCAGTTTGTTTTATTCTGTATTGTATTATTTTGACTGCTTCTGCTAAGAAGGGTGAGCTGGCAGCTGTGTTTTTACCAGGATACCCAGACAGATGACTTTGACATCTTTCTGCAATGGAAAATTGTCTTGGGCTGGATTATAGTCTGCTCCTGTGAATAGATTGCATCAAGGAGATGCAGACAGAGACTAGCAGAGGTATCACACAAATGGCAAAAGGAAATTAATAGTAGACCAAGGTAAATTACTGAGTACCTAATAAATCTGAATCCTAAAGTTCATCATATTTAAAATGAGAAAGAGAAATCAAGGAAAATGAGAGGACGTGGGATATATAAATCAAGAAGATTTTTGCTACTAAAACCAGTAGATTAAACTCAAATTTCAAATATTGAAAATTTGGTAAGAATATTGAAAATGAAAGGAAGATTGTGCAAAACAAGAGGGCATATAATGAAGGGTTTTACAGGCTCATCAGAAATATAAATTAGGGAACACTGTGAGGCCATTAAGGAAGGAAAAGGCCCTTGTAAAAAAGAATGTGTGCAGCCCTTAGACATAGGGATGTATTTGTTTCAGTTTAAGCCAAAGAGAGAGTAACAGATATAAGCTATTGCAGCAACTGCATGATCTGGTCCTATCCCTTCTACAAATTCTTGGTTTCAGCACCAGGAAAGTTACAGTGACTGTTGATAAATATCCAATAATTTAAATCATGCTGTTAATACTGGACTTCTTTTAGCCTCCAAGCTAGTTACACTAAAAATTAATTCATACCTGTTGTATCACCTTTTCTTTGGCATTATAGTTCAACCTATGCAAAACAATCTACAATTCCTGCCTACAAATTTTTACTTAACTAGATTTAAGCTCAGGTTCCAAAGGACCTTTGAATTTTTGGGAAGGGATCTTGTACACCTTACCTTGCCAACAGAAAAGAGACATTTGAATCAAAATAATTTTTAGAGTACCCTTGGTTATAAAAAGTAATGATGTATAGTCTACATGAATGACTCTAATGAATAGAATATATTAATTTATATAATTTAATAAAATGTGTAAATTTATCATCCTTACTTTTGTGATAATAAAGATTGTGCCAGATTTGTGAACTATATCTACATTTCAGAAAAAGTGCAGTAGTAGCTCACAATTTCTCCTTTTCAGAATGCAGACTGGAGTAGAATTCATTGAATATTTTAAATGAACCACAATTATTGGCTCAGTTTCAAAGGAAAACATATTTTTAAAACGTTCATTTTGACAATTAGAATTTGCTTTAAAACCAAAGTTTTGGCTAACACAAAATGTACTAGCATGTGCACAGGAACTATTTACAGCTGAAGAAAACAATACATGAGAAAAAACATTCTAAGAAAATTGCAGAATTGTGATTAAGGTCTGAATATAAAACTGGAGTCAGATGATAAGTTGATTTCAGTGGACATGGTCTTTTGAGGTCAATCTTGTATTTCTGAATTACATGAAATTCAAGTTTTAAAAAGCCTTTCCATTTCTTTAATTAAATTTACTATAGGTCAGTGTGTACTAGCTGAGAATCTAGTACTCAAATCACAAAAAAAAAAACCAAATAGAGTTAAAAATGTAAGCAATAGCATAAAGATCTTAATTGAATTACAGTGGGAAAAAACATGATTCAAAAACTAATACAAAAGTAGACATTTCTAAAAATTTCCATTTTTTAAAATAAAGTCCATCAAAAATAAAATATTGAGACAGAATTAAAATTTCTCCAGCATGATGAATACACAGTGACTATCTGGGAAAAATGTGGTGATGCATTGTTTTAATTAGAGGTCAAGCCCTGATGCATATGGTCAGATCCCAGCATGTAGGCTTAGTAAACAGCTTAACTTTATTTGATCACTGTGTTTTCTTTTGCCTTACAAAATAATACTGTATAAAAGAATGGTAAAAGTTTCGGTGGTTTAAGCCATATCCACAACAGCAGCATTAGATAATATATAGGATTTGCAAGTGTACAAGGAAGGTGCTTTTAATATGGCTATTGCTTTGATTGTGCTGGATGATGTTCTTAAGTATGTAAATTAAAAGCTAGTGTACTCTTTTCCTGTAATAGAACAGGTATCAGCAAATGGGTGAGAAGATTTAAACACTTAAACTGAAATGCTGCTAGCATCATGAAGCACCTTGTGGATAGACTCTTATAATTCACAACTGTTTCTTGTTTGTGTTCCATTAAAGAGTCTGGACTGTTGAATATACCTTGCACAGAAAAAATTAATAAAATTGGAGATTTAAAGTAAGTAATGTCTCAACACTCTACCCATGAAGTAATATAGTTGTTGGCAAGATATATATGGTTTCTCTGGGTAGTTCACCTTGCAGTAACTAACTAGACTGAAAAACAACTCTTTCATTCATGCTGGCCAGGAGACAGGCTAAACTCATTAGTACAGATTTGTTAAGCTATTTGTCATAGCACTTCAAAACTCAAACTGGACCCCCGCCCTCATTCTGTTCTTCACATTCCCATTCCCAGGGTAGATATATTCTATGTTTTTTATAATTCGTAGTGTTGGTATAGGAAAGCAGTGTCATCACTTGGGCATGTTGCAATCTGTTGTGGAATACAATGTGATAATGAGGAACAGTGAATAAGAGAATTATTAACTCCTTGTCAATCATTTTATAGAGTCAAGTTGACCCAGTTTATTATTTGTCTCCAGAGACACTGCGATTTCATAAACATACACAACCAGTCCTGTGCTGGAAATTGGAAACTAAGACAGTAATAAGAAACCTCAGCTTGAAATAACACCAGAGAAAAATGCATAATCTTGGTCTGCCTGTCAGCATGTCACCTGCTCTATTATGTCTTTGCAATTCTATGTCTACATCTTTAGAAGAATAAGCTGCAAAGAAACTTTACATTCTAGGAAGGTGCTGTATTACTATTAAAACATGTCTGTGTATCACATTTAGCAGACAATATATTCAGACTTACCTCTGTTCTTCCTGTTTTGAACTGCCCTCCCATTTTTCACACAATGGACAGCAGTAGGCATTGTTTCTACTTTTCTCCCTCACAGTTCAGGATCTATTCATAGTTACAGACAAGTATATTAATCATTCAATATTCTCCTGTATCCTACTTATTATTCAGTTACAGACTTCAAGGCAGTATTCATATCAGTATGGTGTTTCCCAAAATTACTTGTGTGTCGTCTTTTTTTTTTTTTTTTTCCTGGTGCAAAATAGTAGCAACCCATGATAACAAAATGCCTTTACAATGGAGGTGACTAACCACATTGTGAAGTCACAGACTGTGCTGTCTTTAAATAGCTTAGCTGGGAAATTATAAATTCCTGAGGTGAAACTCTCTGCCTGAGGGTGATAACAAATATTGTTTTGCAAGGGTTATATTGCATCAGGTAAAGCTGCAGTCATTTGTAATGCTTTCTTCTTACAAATCTAAGAACACTTTCCAAGAGCTCATTATTTACAGGTTGGCAGATTCTGAGTTATAATGTGATTATCTTAACCATCTAAAGCTAAAAGTAAAGTGGGCTAAAGTAAGTGGGCTCAACTACCTAACATGATTACCATGTGCAAATAATCAATTATAAATTAATAATACAATTAATACAATTAATTTTTAATACAGTAATGCATAGTAAAGGATTCCATAGCATTGTAAAACATTGAAGCTGTTTGCAATGAGTTTGCATAAGTTGTTACTGTGTTATTATGATATAGGTTGTTACTGTGTTATTATGATTGTATTATGATATATGAGATGATATTGCCGTGTATTCTTTGGTAATGTGGGCTGAAAGAGACTTTGAGGGATTATTTGTACTTCCAAAAAAAAAGATAAATTTTCACGTATATTTCCAGCTGCCCAACATCAGAACTCACTAATATCCACAGACAATATTCATCAGAAATCAATTCTTCCTATTTAGAAATGTATATCAGACAAGTGAATATGGTACTAAGATAAATAACTGTGGTGGTAAGACAAAATAGTGAGAACTTTCAGAGACTGAGATCTTCAACGATCATTCACAATCACGAGATAAGGAGTATTGCAGGGATAGCCTCTGATTTTGTACAGCTGAGAAATATCTTTACTTAGCATTTATATGGACCTAGTCGTCTAAATTCTTCTGATATCTAAATCAGAACCTGCCACTTCTGAATCTACTAGGCTTGGTAGACTGAATCTACTAGACTGGTAGATTTTACCAGTCTTCTGATGATAGTTCAACGTTCTGTTGTTTCCTCTTTCAGATATAATCTGATTTAGTAAATGCTTTGTGCTACTGTTTTGCAAATACAAATAATTAATTGCCTGCCTGGAACATTTTTGAGTCACAGTTTATTTGGCATGGAGAAAAAATGCATCTTTGGTTTATCGCATGTCAGCAATAGACAATTGTTACCTTCATATGAGTAGGAACATGGTTATGTAGTCTGTTTGGAATTTTGGCCCAAATGAGAAAATTGTATTTTTTTATGAAATCCCAAGTGTCATCCATGTAAAAATCTCAATAACAAGACAATAACTTTTAAGATAGCCCCCTTTAAAAAACAAAACAAACAAAAAACAACAACAACAAAAAACCAAAACAAAACAAAAACAAAAAACAAAAAACAAACAAACAAACAAACAAAAAAAAAACAAACAAAAAAAACCCAACTAATCCCAAAACTACAACAAACAACCCAACAAAACTAACCAAATATTTTCCAGTGACTTAATTGTTTTTCAAAGCATAAATTACTTTTGTGATGGGTGGGTTGTAATCATTCACACCTTCCAGTTCAGTTAAAAAAAGCAAAAATATATTGGCAAACAAATAATACAACCATGGCAGGATTCACCCACATATAGCTTACAATTGCTAAACAATTTACCTACATTTTCAGTGATTCTTACGCTGCCCCCAGAATCTTATTCATCTGCCACCATAAAAATAGACTTTGCTTCATGAACTTTCTATGTTCATGTACTGATTTCCCCTGTTTTCACCTATTTTTGATGGGCTCATAGAATTCTTGAAGGATGGAATAATAGAAATAGAATTATGAAAATAGAAATAGACATACATAGACTAATAACTATGACCTTAAAATATTACACAAATAGAGATAGCAGATGAGTTTGTAAAATTAAAATTATGTCTAAAAATAGTATGATACATTCTCATGGACTATAAGTGCATAAATAATGAAATAGCTGATCCTGTATGCTCTTTGTACAATATGAGTAGCTTAAAGTGATGTAACGGTTAGGAGGAGACACTCTGGAATAAATGTTTTCTCTATACCTGGCAGTCCCTTCCTACCTATATGAAAGGAATTTCTTGGGTCAAAGTGAAAAAAAACCTGTTTACTTAACAACCAAAGGGCCAAGCACAGCACGGAAAAAAATTTAATAACTGTTAAATATTGAACCTCATTGCTGCATAGTAAGCTGGTGAATTTAGAACTCTTTCTTTAGATGGCTGGGCTTCTCTTGAGGTCTGGAGCTGGGATGAGGTGTCTCACAACCTCCCCACTGATCTGTGGTGTCCAGCTGCAACCGATGATCTGATTCTCAGACCAAAGCCAAACTGAACCATTCCAGAAGAAGCCACAGAAGTCACTGGAGGATTGCTATGGCAGTCCCAGGAAAACCTCTTCCCTCAGTTAATAAAACCAAGATAGGTAAAAGCAAATAAATGTAACTCCCTCCCCACACAAAACCGAGTGCACAGAGGAGTGAGTGCTGAAACACAACCCTTGCCTGGCTCCCAACCCTCTCCCGGGCCCAGCTGAAAGGTACAGGACCCATTTCTGGGCATAAACCAGACAATATTATGAGTATTACCATTAAATCACCCCAAGACAAGTGAGTAGCTTTTTAACCTTTTACTCAAATGTCATTATTAGATTGAAGAAAATAGGACATGATTTCATACTAAGCAAGCTTAGTGCCTCCTATCTGCCTCAATTTATTTTTATAATTCCAAAATCATTGTGATTTGCATGTGTTGGGGCTTAACTAAGACAGAACCTTACTAAATGTAGGTATTTGATGTGGCAGTGGAAATCAAGAGCTCAGATGTTTAAACCTTTGTGCCTGCTGCTGCTGCATTTACCTACATGACACAGGTTTGAAAATTTTGATGGTGCTATGGAAAGTCACAAATAAGATGCTGCAAAATCATTGTTCATGCTATCAAAGTGACTGTGTTAAGCTGGTTTTTTACTGTGCTCTTTTGCAGTTGGACCAGATACTGTTAATAGTTTTAGCCTGATAGATATTAGATATTAGCCTGATAGAAACAGTGGTGTCTTGGGACACTGGGACACGTTGCTTTTATAATTTTGTAGGATGAATAATGATCGTAATGTAAATATCATCAGTAAGTGAACAGACTTCACGAGTGTCTAATGGAAGGAAATTTCTCAGTTTCAGTACATACTGCCTTAAACACAGCCCGTTAATCTAGGCTGTGAGAACATAGACTGGGATGGAATCCAAAAGTGCTACTAAAATATTAAAATATGAAGATCAACAGGACAGAGATGAAATGCTAGCAATGTTAGTAAACATGTGAACAAAAATAATGTTGAGCTTAAATGAGATGTTCCTTTACTGTTTGATAGCTTATGTATAGAAACACTATCAAACACAAACTGCAGTTGTTTGTATGTGTGAGTATAATGATTTTCCCCAAAACTTGAATAATATACAGAGACACATACACTTTTCAAAATGATTTTTTTTTTTTTAATGAAGAAGGAAAGTATCAGATTGATTACTTTGTCCTACAAATTAATTCAGGTATTTCTAATAAGACTATTTAATGCTAACATTCTTACATAAGACACAGAAAAGAATGGTTTCAAGAACCTTGAAATCTTGAAAGGAAAACACAATTCTTGAATGGAAAAAAATCCCCTTATGTTATAGGGTCCTAAAGTAGGGTCTCAAAAACTCCCCACGTCATAAATGACCAATCAACATATTCAGGTTTTTTTTGAGGGCCTCAAAAAAACCCAACCCAGAATCATTGCCCAGTCACATACTGCATTAGAAATGCAGAGGTGACATAAGTTAGGTTTCAGAAGCTTAATAGGATTTCTTCTCAGGAATACTAGTTTCAAGAGAGCATATGTTAAAGCTTAGGTTAGAATCACTGCTTGAGCTTATTGTGAACCTCTAGGAAATGTCATCTTGTCAAGGTATAAACAAGGAGATGGTGGTTTCAATTACCAAAAGAGTGCAGGAACAATACTAGCACCCTTGGGGTATAAATAAAGCTTAGTTATTCATAGAATAGTCTTGTTCATTTGTTCTATAAAAAGGGTGATTAAAAAAATCTGGAACTTAGAAGGGACTTTCTTTGGTTTCTTCTCAAAGTTACAGCTCACAGATTTTTTCCAGCTTGGCATAGAAGTCAGCAGGTGTCATGGAATAAATGAACAAAAAGGCATTTGGTAAGCTCCAGGCAATTTTAGTTTCATTTTAATCAAAGAAGAATGAGATAAAAAATAAATTATGTCTGTCAACTGTAAAATGCCTTCACATCCAAATTCTAATATGCGTAGAGAGTTAGTGATGTCAGGTTTTGTCTTGTTTCTGACCTGAGATTCATTCTAGATGGAAAACAAAGTGTAGGCAGCAAAATAATGTCAGGATCAACTTGGTCACCAGATAACATGACTTGACAAAATTTACATAATCCCCGATTTTTTCTTTTAATTAGCCTTCATCATAATTGTTTAATTTAATCAAAAAACCCCACATAATACGCTGAATTGGAAGGGAACTACAAAGATTATTGAGTCCCACTCCTGTTCCTGCACAGCACAATCTGCCAAAAATTACAGTGTTTTTGAGATTGTTAAAGACTTTTTAAATTCTATCAGGTTGCTTCCAGTGCCCAAACACCCTCTGGGTGAAGAAACTTTTCCTGATGTTCCAGCTAAAACTTCCCTGATACAGCTTTAGGCCATTCCCTTGGATCCTGTAAGTGGTCACCACAGAGAAGAGATCAGCATCTGACCCTCCTCTCCCTCTCATAAGGCAGTTGAAGATAGCAACAGGGTATCCCCTCAGTCTCCTCTTCTCCAGGCTGAACAAAAGAAGTGCCCTCAGCCACTCCTCCTACGGCTTCTCTTCCAAGCTCTTCATGCTCCTCATGGACCTTCTAGAATATTTTAATGTCTTTCTTATACTGTGGTGCCCAAAACTGCCCCAGCCCAGAATAGAGTAGAACAATTCCCTCTCTTGCCTGGCTGGTGATGCTGTGCCTCATGCCCCCCAGGACAGGGTTGGCCCTCCCGGCTCCCAGGGCACTGCTGGCTAAGATTCAACTTGCCATTGATCAGGACACCCAGGTCCCTTTCTGTGGCAGTGCTTTCCAACCTCTCATTCCCCATTCTGCCCATACCTTGAGGGTTGCCCTATCCCAGGTTCAGAATCCACCACTTTACCTTGTTTCCTTTCATACAGTTTGTGATTGCGCAGCCCTTTGGTTTGTTGTGATCTTTCTGCAAGGCCTCCTTGCCTTCAAGGGAGTAGATAGCTCCTCCCAGTTTCACATAATCTGTGAACACGGTATCCCTTCCAGTTCTGCATCCAAGTCATTTATGAAGACATTGAAGAGCACATGGCCTAATGTTAGGCCCATTAAAATCTGAAGACTATAACATGTGGTGGGTGGGATCTAAAACTATTGAAATTACTGTAAGACAAACCAATTTCCTAAATAAATGTAATGAATCTCAAAATTAGTGAAACAACCATGAAAATAATGTGACCATCAATTAACACTTACTTATCTATTGAAATCAATACTTATGAGGAAAGAGTTGGAAAAGTTTGAATTTAATTATATTTAGAGTTTAAAATTTTCTAATTTGATTTCTATAAGATGAAATAGTATTGAAATAATGTTTTCTGTATTAAATGAATAGATTTTTTATATTATTCCATGAAGAAAAATGTTGGGATCAAAGGCATTATCTTCAGTATGAAGAGTCTCTGTATGTTCATACATAATATGATAAGAGATCAGTTTTACTTTCTCAATATCTTTAGAATTTCAGGCCACAAAGGAGTAGCAGAAATAGTTTTGTCATGAAAATAACAAATTCTACCTTTGTCCCATAATTTTCAGGATTTGTTGGTGCTATTAAAAGAGCAGAGTTTGGGCATGTGACAATAGTTAGAAAAAAGAAATCTAATTTGCAGTCTGGGACTCAATAGATGGAAATTCTTTGAAGTATTTTTAGAAAGAATTAACTCTAATAGGAAAATGCTCATTTTAAGATTTCCTTGTCTGATTTATTTTCTCTAAGAATTCTAAACTTAAATAATCTAAAGTTTTGAAGTATTTGTATTTGTTAAAATCAGACCTTATGTTTGAACTAAATATCTGAAAGATGAAAGGCAAAGATCAACAGAAATGAATGCAGGGTTTCCCCTCTCACCCAATGAACCCATTACTGATGAATTTCTAAGGATTCATTTCTGCATGTTTTATAAGCAGAGTTTTTCTTTGAGAAAGGTAACCTACTGTTCAAACAAAACATCTTGAAGTCTTGGAGCTAGTGGGATTAATATCTCTGATGATTTATTGTTCCTAACAGCTTCTATATCCAGCAAATGAGATTCAGATGAACTCTTTGGAGAGAAATTATCTAATAGCCTTCTTTTAAAAACCTGATGAAAATCCACCTAAAAAATGCTTTATAGATATATACATATAGATAGATATATGCATATATTTAATGCATATTTAAATAATGATTTCACAAAGTGGTAGAAATTAATAGGATTAGAACAGTGTGAAACAAGATTAAGCAATAGTTGTAAGCTATTCCATTTTCCCCTTGTTTATAAGAACATTTCTTTCCCCCCCTCTCATTATTTGCTAAGAGAAACGCAAAATGCAAAAATCTGACAGGTTTCCTGGAAGGGGTTGAATGGGCTTTTCTGAAAAATAATTCTAGGGTTCTGCTCACTCACTTAAGCCTTAGGAAGTGATTTGTGCCTCATGAGTGTATGAGATGAAATATTTCTCATCCTTTTCAGAGCTGGATTTTTATCCATTCCTGCAAATCTTATGTTTATTTTGTGTGTCCTGACCTATGAACTCACAATATTTTACTGCTTTGCATATGTATACACACTTTCTGGGAAAAAAAGGTCAAATACGATGATGATGATGATGATGATGATGATGATGATGACGATGATGATTATTATTATTATTGTTATTTAATGTTTCCAGCATATTTTGATTCCCCAGAAAGAATTCATTAAGGTTTTTGTACTTAAAAATGGTTATGACAAAATGTTTCTGTGGAACACTAATTAAATAAGAGACAAGAATAAAAAATGCTTATTTTGATGAAGTAGCAATACTTTAAAATATTTTCAATTTCTCCTACTTGTGTTTTATTTCTTATTGTCATAAATTTTCATGTAAGTCATCAGTTGCTCACTGTCTGAGTCTGGAGTAGGGGAAAACTCTTCAAAAAATTTAAATAGTATTAAAATCAGAATTATAAAAAGAGAAAGTGAAAATACCCTCAAGAAACCTGTTGACATATAGTGGTCTTAATACCTTTTATTATTGTACAATTATGAAACCACCCAACTGTTCTTTAGAATGATGAACAGAGTAATATTGTTACTATTAGTAGCAAAATACTTTTGCTGCCCAGGATTCAGTTTTTATGTGCTCATTTTATATGTAATCAGCAATATCTGATTTTGAGTAATCTAACATAGCTTTACAAAGATAAGCAACACTTGTTTTAACTTGCTTATACTTTAAGCTAAGAAGTAATAATAGGAATGGAAACAATAAGAAAATGAAAAAAGAATAAATAGGTTTTTTGCTTTCTTAGAGAATCTCTGTAACAGTAAAATTCTACAAAACTTATTACATTGTTCCCATTGCTCTTTTTTATGTAACAGCATTCTCAAATTAAGAGCAGGTAACTGCACCTCACAAACTGTGCACTGGCATGTGGATTAGCATCACCAAGATTCATTGCCTGTTTACAGTGCTGTTTTTTGAGCACTGCTTTGTATTTTTTAATTCCAAAATTGTTATTAATGATGCCATTGTTGTTACTTATCCATAGCAGTGACTATGGGCAAATCCCTCTCACTCAGCCTAGAGAAGCAACTTTGAGGGGTATCGCACTGAAGGGAGTAATCTTCACATACACTGCTAGAATGGGTGTTTCAGAAACTAAAAGTGGTGCTTGGCTTTTATAGTATAAAATTATTCACAGTCAGATGTCTCCAGGCCAGCAGCATCAGATCAGCAGCTCTAGCTAACTTATCAGTGCTATAATTTTTTGGTTACTTTATCAGGAACTTTGTCTGCCACATCTTCACCAAAACTTGTTTCTGTCAGGAAACACTGTTCTCCGTATCCTCAAAAAGTTTAACTTTGGGACTGGTGAATCAGGCTGATCTCAGCATTCTTCAACAGCGAAAGCAGAATAAGGCCCCTTCTCCATCTACCACTGATAGGTTTGCAATAAGGGTTTACAGGAGTTTTGTCACCATGTATTATGTTTGAGATATATATATATATATATATATATATATATATATATATAGAAACACTCTTGTTTGTATAAAAAATAATGAATATAAGAGTGGTCCTCAGAGGGCTCACTGACATTCGAACAAGATACTATAACCACAGCCTCACTATGCCTCTTTACTTCCTTCAGCACAACAGGTCACTCTGACTTTGGAAAGCCATTCCGCAGGTACACCTGACCTTTAAAAAAAGACATCATCATTTATTATACAAACAGGAATTTGGCTTTATATATATATATATATATATATATATATATATATATATATATAAAGCCAAATTCCTGTTTGTATAATAAATGATGATGTCTTTTTTTAAAGGTCAGGTGTACCTGCGGAATGGCTTTCCAAAGTCAGAGTGACCTGTTGTGCTGAAGGAAGTAAAGAGGCATAGTGAGGCTGTGGTTATAGTATCTTGTTCGAATGTCAGTGAGCCCTCTGAGGACCACTCTTATATTCAGGCTACATTAAGTTCTCTGAAAAATTTCATCGTGGGTGGCCAAGCAGAGTCTTAGAGATCTGTACTTTATTTCTTGATGGTACTGTTCTCTTGGTAATTCTTCATGAAGAAACATAGGAAATGGACACAATTTCACTTCAAGGAAATAAAATTGATTAACACCATTCACCAATTTTGTGAAGATTTTTAATGAATGTTACAATCAAATTTTCAAACAATTAGTTATTCTGCCATTGTTGCCAGAATCTTGTGCATACATCTTATTTTGGCAGAGGGAAATGAAGCTACATTTAAGATGAATAATACACTAGGACAAATGAATAATGCACTAGGACATACAAAACTTTCTAATAGACTTATCACCGACAAATTTGTTCACTTTGCCTTCTTCCAAGTTTCCTCATCTTGATATCTCCCTTTGTGATTTCTTCACATCTGTTCTAAAGGATATAGAGTATTACCCCTAATGATTGAGATATGATTGATGAATTTTTCTGTATGGCACTGTGTAGCTGAAGGAGATGTATGAAACAAGTATCCTCCTGATGGAAGAAAAGTACAATGCAATCCAAAACAAGTTGAGAAGCTAATCTTGATCTACATTAACACATTTTCCTTAAAATTATAGTAAGTGGACTAATCAACTTTACAAATTTTACTTTCTACTACTAAAAAAAACCCCACTGTACTGGTCTGTTTGTTTTATTCAACTTCACTAAGTCACAATGCAGTTCTCAGTGCACATTTATTTCTGAATTATCTTTCAACAACTGCATTGTTTTATATTAGTCTCAGTAAGTCCCTTTATCAGCCTAAGATTCTGCTTTTCTGAGTCTTTTTGAAGTCTATTTCTACTTCTATATTCACTGCCTCCATTTTTTTTAAGTGTGGTAAATTCCACCAAGGCACACAAGTTAATCTCTTCAAAACCACTGATTTACAAAGTGAACAAAATCAGCCCTAATTTTAATGCTTATAGTACCATTTCAGTCAAATTCTGCCACAAACTCTTTGATTTTCTGTGTCTAGTAGCCATCTAGTTTTCTAACTTCTTCAGGATTTTCAGCCCTTCTGGCATGTCAACTGTATTTGTACACTTGTCCTGTTTTGTTTCTGAGGTAAACTTCTGGCAGGGCTGCTTCACAGAAAGACAGGGGGAAGAGGGAGAGAGTAATGGGAGACTCTAGGATTAGAAAGCACCAAAATTTTTAATGGTCTTTAAAGATCATTAAGAATAAATGTGGTGAAGGAGAAGGAAAATGTAGAGGCTTCATGGATCTTAGATGAGACAGCATTCTGTTTTGCTCCACCCAATAAATTCACACTGACTTCTATTTTTTTAAACAAAAAAGTTAGAAAAAATCCAAAAAGAAGGTTGGAGATTAATAATGTGACAATGTCTATCACAAATAAGAGAAATTAATATTTGGAAATAGCAACATAAAACAAGAAAAGAAATTTTAAGCCACAAGTCACACCTCACACAGCTGTTTTCACTGCTGCCATGAGTTACCAGTGATAAGCTCTGGCACACCCTGCAGTCTGAAGGTATGAACAACGGCATGTTTTTATTGGAGCTCTGGCTGGGTTGCCACATCTGTTCTGATGAGTGCAGAAAACATGTCCTCTGCCATGTGGATAAAAGTCAGATATTTAAATTCTGAGTTTAAGGTGATTAGTTTTCTAAAAGTATATTGAATCTGAGGTCTGTTGCTTTGAGTAACTTTTTAATATTGCATTAAAAAGCCATGAAAAAAGAATTTTCTTTGGCAAGGAAAATCACCAGTATTTTATGTGCCACAAAATACTGCTGATGTATTTCCAGTGCCTAGAACACATAGAGGTCAATTTATAATACCTAAAATTCCTGCCTGTATGGATTCAACAAATAAATCTGTTGTTTTAGTGTTATTTTTATTTTGTAAATGAATGGGAAATCTTAACTTTAACTGTCATCTGTAAGTGAATTTTTACTAAGGACCTCTATATTTTTTGTCACATCCCAAACTGCTTATTTGCACTTTGATCAGTTGATGTTTGATTATGAATTTTGGGAAACCCACCATTTTCAGTGCAGAAGGGAAGAGAATTTACAAAGTCAGGTGGTTGGCAGGAAAAAAAAATCATTCAATATTAACATATATCCATTTATGTGACAGTAAAACTGTGGCAGTCCCTTGTCTGAGAGTTACTGGTAATTGTACTTGTACAGCTTGTAAAACATGCCTTGAAAAGCTTGCTGTTTCTGGGAAAAGAAAATAACTACAAATCTGTGAGTTAGATAACAGGATCATTTTTGGGCTACAGTACAACTTGGGGCAAATACCATCATAACCCTCACCATCATTTTTGTTGAGTGAATTTTCTGCAATCACTTTTTTTTTTTAAATTCTGTCTGTGCTCAAGTAGCAGCAACTGCCAGAATATCTCTTGATACCTTGCAACTTACTATTAAAAGAAGATCGTGTAGAAAATAATAGGTAAATTTTCCAATTTATGCTGCCCCTCTATTGCTTCATTAAATGATTCTTCAAGAGTAAAAAAGAAAACTCTGAGCACTCTCTTCTCAGGAGGCAACCAGCACATGTAGTTGAATAGCATTTAGGTCACAGGCCTTTGGGGATAATTATGCCCTAGCAGTTAGTGCCCTTTTTTCCTTTTGGACCATACTTAAACGTCAATAGGCCAGTCCATCTCTGCTGACCCTGGAACACAGCATTTAGGAAAATGCATATCTTTGCACTTTTAAACTGTTCCTTGAAAACACTTTGAGTGATCTTCAGCTGTCTTAGCTTAAGAAGCCAGATATTCTCAATTGTCAAACATCTATGGGGATGGGATTATACTTTTTTGTCTATTCTAATGTATTGCCATGGCATTGTTAGGAATCTGAAATGGCTTTAATTGTTTATGTTTAAGCAATGGAATCATACTAAGTGTATATAATTAATTGTAGAATTTTGTGAAACCACAGGGGTTTTTTTAATTCATTGCACCTATGTTTTAGATGTATTTGTAGGAAGGGCTTTTAATGACTCTGAAGTTAATCCAATCATCAAGAACAATAATGATGTCAATATGTTGATAGAAACCCATTTTCCTCCTAAATATGCTTGTTGATTTTCCATTTTTCCTAGAATGATTTCACTTGAACAAAGAGGTTGTACAACCTGTAAATGTTACCCATTATCTTCAACAGGAGCTGTATATGTGTAATGAAGCTCAAACATCTATGGAGTGGGCATAGGATTACCTCTGAATGACATAGCTGAGGGATAATAGCATGTACTGGCATCATTTTCTTACTCTCCTGCAGCAATAGTGACAGCCTCTATAACAAATCTCAAGTGTATGTAAACAGAATGATCCCATTGCAACCAAATGGATTTCTAATTCCTTGCCATATTGACACAGCTTTCATACTATTACAGAGTTTTTCTTATTAAAATTGATATTTTATCTGTTTTCCATGCAGTGCAAGCAACCATACTGATTGCTCCTTACCCATATCTGGCTTGAAAAACTCTGCCAAATTTTTCCTGTGAAACTCTGTTAAATTTATTAGGGTCTTCAACATGATGGCCATTAGCATCAAGCTTCCTCATTTTCACTTTTTAATGTAGACTCACATAAGCATTTAACAACTCTGACTCTAATCACTGTTTTAAGTACATATTCTTTAGATGGTAGCTGTTAACAGCACCTTGTGACCAGTTTATTGAAACCAGCTAGCCAGCCTAACCTGCAAATTATGTGGTGCATTGAGATAACTGCAGGCTGGAGAGTTCTGGGGGAAATTATTACAAAGATTTATTATTTCTATTATATTTTTGATATAGAAATAGATGTAGCATGGGCACAGTAGCTGTGTTGGAAAGTCAGTTGTTCCCTTATCCTACAAGTAATGGACTTTCCATTAATCAAAATTATTTGCTACGTTCATCACATAGAAAAAAAAAGGAAATATCCATGGCTTTAAAAATCCATTAACCACACATAAGTACTTCACCAGTTGTGGACATACAGTGCCATACACTTAATAAAATTTTTTGTTCCTTGTTATGGGCTGAGTCTCCTAATGATTCCTTCTTTAATTCCTCTACAGATGCAGTTAAAGTTCTGTATGGCTCTACACTGGCTCTCAATTTTGTTTGACAATGAGATCTCTGAAAAAAAATGATATCTGAACACAGGGACACAAAAAAACACATTGTAGTACACCTGGAGTAGTAGGATATTTGATAGAAAATCTGTTCTGCTTTTTCAAAAATTCACATGATGTTTTTAGTTATTGCAGATTATACTTTGTAAAAGTGATTTAAGAAATGTATGAGAGAATAATTATATCTCAGGAATTAAAACAAAATTATCATGGCCAGAAATTGCACCAATAGAAATCTGAATGGAATTTTAAATTTCAAAGGAGAGAGGTCTCTAGGTTGCGTTCATTTTGGTACCTACTTTTCACTGTGACTGAAAAAGAAATACACATTTTCACAGCTGTTGAAATTTGCTCCTGCTACAAAAGGAAGAGGGAGAATCTCTCTTAAAATCTTGTTACTTCCATGGAAGGTGCAAAGACTGTGAACACCTCTGTTCTATTTGCATGAGAGGCATTTTTTACATCATTATTTCAGAAGATTATTTCTGCTTTAGGACATAGTAAAGTGTTGCATTTTCACAATCAGAATAGTATGATAAATTTTTATTTTTTCCTTTTTTATTACATAATCACTGAATAGCAAGATTACTGTGACCTACTGTTCTCAAGAACAGACCTCCTCATCTCAGAGTGGCTGGGAGCATGGAAAGTTGGAGTTAGTCAGGGCAATCCCATCCCTGAAGATCAGGTGCTTCAGGGAGATGGGGACAAGCTAAGACTCAGGGGTGATAGTGTGCACCATCCAGACATTGCCCATGGAAACGCAGGGGAATGTTTGCAGACAGTATGTGACCTGCCCCTTCAGACTTTATTAATTCAGGAAGGAAGTGGCTCCTAATATGATTTAGGTAAGCTTAGGTTATTTTGTACCCTATGCTTGGTTGCTTTGTCCTCCAGCTGGTCACACTGGTGGTTTGCTAGATGAGTCTGTTCCTTTCCTACTGCCTGCCAACATGCCCCAGGCATGGGAAGCCTGTGGGATCAGGGTGTGGCAGCTGTGGAGAGCTATGAGTCACAGCTCTTCCTTCTTTCCTTCTGTTCCCTATGGCTGAAATTATGTCTCTTTCATCTTGCCTGAACTGTGTAGGCCATGGTGATTTTCCTTGGGTGCATATGCTGTGGCATACTTCTGCCCAGCCACAGGCATGAAAACGTTCCTTTGTATCACCACAGTCCTTTTACACTGAAAAGGAAACAAATACATTATGTTTGGTATATTCTGTTATGGTATAAATAATTATTTATTCATTTATACATTCATAATTTCCTATACTTTAGAATATTTGCCCTTTTCCAACTTAATGGAATATTTTATAAATTTGAATGGAGTTGTGACTTTTCAGTGTAGTTCAAATAAACACTACTGTTGTCCCTAACTGGCAGAGGGCAGTAGTGCAGCTGGTAACTAGGACAAGACATGTTTGCCTAAATTTCATCTGCCTAAACTAGGGGATTATATCCCAAGGTGCCTTACTGACACCAGAAAAAGAGAGAAGGAAAGGGCTTTGAAATAGGCTTACACAGATAAAAGCTGTGGAACACCTGTGTTATCTTTCCTCTTAAGTCAAACTGATCATGGTTTAAATGTTTAGCTAGCTTACTGCATCTCCAGTTGTATGAAATCCTGTTTAATTTTAATTCTCTTGTTATACTCACACACAGAGAAGCTTATATTAATTTCACTTTATATTGTGTCAAGGATACAAACACAAGTTAATGTTTTTCTTCCACAGAAACGCTGATCACGAGCACAGACAAGACTTATTTTTGTTGTAGTCAGTGCCCACTGCAATTGAGGCTCCCATATTATCTGCAGCAGTACAACTAACCTGAACTGTTTGTTAAGAGTCCTGAAGTCAGCAACATTCCAGTATTGCAGACTGTAGTTCCTTGTAGCTACAAAGCAGGTTTTGAAAATGGAGGTTGTGGTATTAATTCAATTACATCATGTGCTGACCCTAGCTTTATATTTCCGTTGAATTACATAGTGATTATCTAAAGTTTGCAGAGTAGTTTTCTGTGGGGAATTTGAAGGTTAGATAGATACGGGGAAAAAAAGAGAATTTTACTTGGATATGTTTCAAGGATTGCTTGAGAATTATTTATTCCTTGTGGAAGTGGATAACACTGAAATAGTTGTCAAGCCTGGTATTTCAAAATTACAAGATTGCTGACAGGAAAGAGACAGTTAATTTGTGTACCAGAACATCTACAGATTCATTACCCACAATTTGCCTAGCACTTGTGCTTTTGCATTGTGACTTTTACAAACCCCTCTTTGTAGTGGCAAAATGTTTGGTACCTAGAAAATATGAAACTATACTGATCTCAGCCTGGCACAGTGTGCAAAGGAAACTTCTGCAATGGAAATATCTGTTGATTTACACAAGTTCAAACACAAAGTACTAAGTTATCAGCAAGTGTGTGTTACTAACCCGTTATTGTTTAAAAAAATCCCCAAAAAGTGTCTTTTCTTTCCCTATGATTTCTTTATACCTTTTTGTTCTTTATTCTCCTAGCTCTTTGCCATGTTTTCATTTGTGAGTTTTGGCAATTGCCATTTTTTTCTGCTTTATAGAATAGGGAATAGAATTAGTATTTTCCTCTGCAGTTGGACAACTAGATGAAATGAAAGAAGTTACTTTAAAGCTTCTTTGGAGGAAGGTCTGACCTCATTCAGCTGATAACCACTACATATCTATGCTCCAATTAAAGTCTGATGCTGAATTAGCAGTTAAAGTTGGTGTTGAATATTTTACAGGATTTTCCATTTCATCTTGTAGTAGTAGTATTATTATTGCAAATAACAAAAATGTTACTTATCTTCTGGTCTTTTTTTTCCCTCTGTATTGTTTTTGTTTGTTTGTTTATTCATTCATTTGTTTTTTATCAAAAAGGCAAATCAAATAAAATTTCATTTGTTTCCTTGATTGGGATAAAAATTCAGCATGAGCTTATAAATCGCAGTAATGATTTCATTCAGATTCCTGCTGGGAGACTTTATTATTCAAATAGTTTTGCTTTACTAGCAATTGAATTGTTAGGAAAATGCTAATAATAAAATATTTTAAATAATATTTGCAGAACAAAATCCTGGTTTGGAATGCCCTGTACAGCTGTATAAATGAAGTCTTGTGTATATATGCATGCTTTGCT
This sequence comes from Onychostruthus taczanowskii, assembly GCF_017590055.1. Classification (NCBI taxonomy): domain Eukaryota; kingdom Metazoa; phylum Chordata; class Aves; order Passeriformes; family Passeridae; genus Onychostruthus; species Onychostruthus taczanowskii. Next base: position 150,313 of record NW_024499585.1, read on the forward strand.
GGAAGTGGGGATCTAACTGCATATTGCAAATTTTTGCCCTGGTCTTGGCTCATCTACAAAAACCTATTGAGAGGCTACTGACACTCCTTCTGGAGCATCTGCAGCTGATATTCTAGAAGGACACTCTGAGATATGTTCCATATGTTTAACTACAGGCAATTGATAATAGAGGCTATCCTTTTGTCTGCTTTAAAATATTTCCGTCTCTAGGACTGAATTAGTTTCCTTGAAACGTTATTTTACTCATTTTTGCCTTCTCTTTTATGCTGTCCTTGTGTCCAGTTATTTTCTCTGCTCTCTGATTTTTAGATTGTTGTTGCCTGTGCAACTTTTTGCTGTAATTGCTTCTATCAGTTGCTTAGTCATGTAGGTATAAAACTTCTGAGTCGAACTTTGGTAAAAATAAATGAGTTCCCTACCCTAAAAGGGAAAATTGCAATACTAGATAATGAACATACACTGCCTACTCAGATTTGGCATTTCAATTTTTAAAAAAACTATTTTCTAACAGAGACAAGGCTGCTCTCACAAAGACTCCTTTGGCAATGGTTACAGTCAAAATACACGTGTTGATTAGTATTCTCTACAAAGTCTATTATCCGCTTTGAAGACCAGTTCATTAAAATGTGTCCTGCTTCTACAATACAGAACTTGTGAAAACTAATGAGGCTGTAAAGAGTAAATTCTTGAAGGTTCCTATACATCTGGATAAAACCAGAAAATTTCTCACCATGAAGTTGAGCTTCCTGAGGTATTCCAGGGTTTGCTAAAAGTTATTTTGTTGTTGTCATTTCCATATGTGGCTGTCATGGAAATCTATTCTTTAGGAAAAATAACTTTCCTAGGAATTAATAAGCTCATTTAATGAAAATAACACACACCCATATATGCACATGCATATATGCACATAACCATACTGAAATGACTGAATTTTCTTCATTTTAAACAGGCACTTTAAAATTCTTTGTCTCTACTTTTTACAGGATGTACGTAGATATCCTTATTTGTATTTAAAGAGGACTCAAACGCAGTCCTCTTTACTACAGTAATTTAAAAATAGCATGTTAATACTCTACAAGCAAAAGATCTTGTAATGGAAATCAACTGTCTGAATGTTGGTCTCGCAATTATAAATGTTAGATTTGGAAATCAATAGGTCAAATTAAAATAAACTAATTACACAGCAGTTCCTAAATAAATTGTAAATAATCCAGCAGAATGGTCAGGATTTCAGATGGGATTTTGGTATCTCTATGCATGGAGAGGCCAGTTCACCAGTGGGTGAAATGGCAACTGATGATAAAACCAAGAGCTATTGAGAAAAGCATTCAGAACACACTAGTGAGCACTGAATGCTTCTAAGAGCTTTTTTTATCCCATATTTCTAACTGAATTTTATTCTACTAATAGTTTTAAGAATAATTTTAAAAAAGTCTTGCTTCCTAGTTTTGATTGTTTCTTTCTTTTTCACAGATGGCAAGTAAAGACATTACTCACAGAGACAAAGCTGATGCAGCCCAAAGGGATGGCATTGGAGAAAGATGGTGGAACTTGGTTGAGGACTGAAAATTACATTTTCATTTAAACATTTTTTATAGATTTTTGCTATTTAAAATACAGTTTAAAATAATGTAAAAAAATTATTGTTTTATTCCTACTTGGGAACACTCAATTCACATGAAAAAATACAATTAGCAAAAATGGACTACTGTGTATGATTATAGCAGTAAATGAATATTTAATTTGAAAACTAGGGAAGCTAAAATGAAAATTTAGAACCATTAAAGACAAAAATTTGACAAATCAGAACATAAAAGGGATTATATTTGAGAAGAAAAAAACATGACATAACTATAGTAAAACAAATAGAAATCATTAACTGGGATGCAGTAGAATATAAAATTCTGATAAAAATCCATTTTTGTTATTTTTTTTTAAAAAACCAAGAATATGTATTCACATATTTTTATGATAGAGTTTTGTTACTAGATCAGAACTAGAGACATTCTCAAACACAAATAATTAAAGTGGAATAATTTAAAATCAACTCAGTACTTTCCATACTGTGTTTAAGGATTTGGAGAAGAAGTGCTAGAAGAAATTAAAATTCATTTCATTAATCTCAAAAAACCAATTATTATTAATGGGAATTCCACTAATGAAATTTTTGAAGTGGAATCTTGATATAATCTCAGAGCGCTACTCTAAAATTTTTACCACTGTTTCTTATAATTACAGGCATAAAAAGCGACCAACTTCTACACAGAGGTAGGGAAGATATTTTGTACTAAAACAAGAAAGGTAAATTTAAAAAAAGGTATTTCCCTCTGGTTTTATGTAAAGTTATGAAGTAAGATACTCAGTGTGACATCTGCACAGAGATGTGAAGCAGAAGCAATCTGCTTCTTAGAGAAGCAGAAAAATCAAGGTTTAAGGACAGCTGCTCCAAAGGATACTAGAATCTAACATGAGCTCTTCTCAGTGCTGCTCTGCTGTGTGAGGCTGAGCAGCTGCCCCAAAGGTATCATTACTTACACAAATGTGTGGAGAGCAACATTTTGACCAGCCCTTGGGGAAATTCAAACACAAGGAGTTTGGACAAGTTCCTTCTCCTCTTTCTGGTGAGTATTGGCTTTTCCTACTGAAAAACATGCACACCTTTGCTCTTTTTATTCACACACATACAGATGTACACAATGACTCATTCTGTCTATTAACCATGTTGAATTACCCCTTAAACAAACCCCAACTCAGATCCTGACAGCTGAAAGGTGTAGCGTCTCTCCTTGCTGACTGATCCAGATAAGTTCACTCACAAACCACACTTACAGCTGAGCAGACTCACATAGAAACCAGTTAGTGGTGGGGTTTAATTGAAGACAGGGTGCACTGCAGTGATATAGCAAAGGGCTTGCACAAACAAGCAGATCACCCAGCAGCATGTTTACTCACAAGGCTGACCTCTTTTAAATCCACTCCATCCCATTTTCCTCCCTGATCAACCTTGCTTCCTCCTTTCTCTCAGTTGTGGCCCTTCCTATAAACATCCTATAATATATACTGCTCCATGTCACAATTTCCTCATAACACACTGGAAGAAGTCTTGCAAAGTCCACAAGCTCCCGTGGGACTCACAATAGCCTATTTTCCTCTTCCTTTCCTGATACAAGGATCTGCTGGAAGATCATTTTTATGACCAGTTTTGTGGGGTTTTTAGAGAGCCATCAGTCAGATGAGAGATCTTTTCTTTGCTGATGTTTTCTTAATTTCCTGTTCCACAGAGCTTGTGCATCATGTTTTAGTTCATTACTTTTACAGTATCTTTTGGTAAGATTTTTAGGCTGAATTACTAATAACCACAGACTCTCTGAAAGCAAAAAAGCTTCAATCCTACTTATCCCCATATTAAGGATTAAGAAAAAGCTCAGAAAAAGTGCCAAGTACTACAAATACGTAGAGGGATGTGTTAAAGAAAACACTAGATTTCAATTAGTTGCTAAATAATTAACCATAAGTGGATAAGTGAAGGAATATCAAGTAATGATATAAGACAATCAGGGCAGAGCAGTAGGTCTAAAAAATACACAGTAGCGCTGGAAATTACTGTTTTGAGCATCTTCCTGGTTTTTTGCATATTTTTCCTTCCATAGCACTCCTTCTCTTTTTTCTTTGAATGTTTCTGTCACTAAGTCTGGAGTAGTATTTTTTTAAGTTGCACTGTTTGTATTGCAAGGACTGTGTGGAAGATTAATTCAAACAAAATAGAAATTGCATTAAAAGAGATTAAAAAATTCTGGATGTTTTTTAGCAAATAACTACAAGACTATATAGGCAGATCACAGGGATTTCACTGTATTTACTGCTTCTCTTTACTGGACTTGATGAATATCTCTTAATTTTTCATGTTCTTACTCTTACTGAAATTTTAATACTGAGTTTTTAAGAATGTTGAATTTCCAAAAATCTACTGAACAGCCTGTTGTATTTGTACAATCTGGTAATACCATCATAGACCGGGGTTTTTTTGAGTAGTACCTTCAAGTCAACAAATATCAACTTTCAGTGTGCCTTATGGTAGTAAGATTATTAGTGTTTTCATAAAAGCAGTAGTATATAATAGACACTGTCTTGATTTCAGGTAATTTTACTTTTTTTTTTTTTTTAATATGTATCTATGGAAACTGTTTGTCCCTTTCACAATCTCATATTAATGTCAGATATAAGTCAGACACTTAATTCTCCACTTTGGATTTGTAGTCCAGATTTTATTCTCACTGAATTTTTTTCAAGGATTAAATCTTAATTTCCCAGTGAGATACACTGTGGAACAGTTTATGGTCTTTGAAAATGCTTTTTTTGATTTTGATTGAAATATTTTTATTTAACTATGTATTTACTATTGTATTATACTAAGTATTTTTTATTTTTATTTAACTATGTCATATCAGTCCTTTTTCAAAATGTGCCTTCAGAATGATCCTGATAATTCTGGAGTTTTTCTAAATATTGGTATTTGTTTACTGACTCTTTTGAAGTAGATTTTCTGATAACATAGTAAACTTACTCCCATTTCTTTTATCATAGTTTTCCTAAAAGTTTATTCCTGGAAATCACCTTGAAAGGTGTGTATCACAATCTTGTATATTTTTTATATTTTTGAACATTTCAGACATCCCCTTTTACCACTGTCAATTTCTTTTCTCTGTGCCAAGACTTTTTACTCAGGCAAAGACATTACACTAATTTCTTAGCCCTATAATTTGGATAATTAGAAAAAGCATTTACATTTGGTTTGGACTTCTTTGCTTAGCATTGGTTCTATTGGTAGGTTAATCTATCAGGGCCATGGAAAGCTAGAAGTCTTTGCACCATAAGAATATGCTGTTTGTAAGAAGGGGTCCTATTCATTAGATGCATGTTTAAAAAAACTGTAAAACTAGAATGTTGCAGCTCAAGTAATAGTGCAATAGGCTTGCTGGGCAAATTTAGTTTGAGGGGCTTATTTGTGCTACAAATAATACATTATAATGACTCTTTGGGCTTTATAATGAAGAATATTAACATGTGCCATTTGTCCAAATAAAGTAAAACAATTTTTAATAAACAATAATTTTAAGTTTTCTGTTTCATTTTGAACATTCTGCAGCACTGTAAAAACACTGACTTCAATGTGAACTTTAACACTATCTTAGTAGGTTCAATCTTATTCTCACAAGACCTATTATCAAAACTCGAGGTACAGTAGTATAAGTATTCTGTGTTTCACAACAAAATTTGATACAAGTGCCAGTAAATTACATTTTCCATAACAAGTGGAAGAATTCTCTGTTGACAATTAAAATATTGTTGCTATACTTTGATTGCATTGAAAATATTTTGGCACTGGTTTTATTGGAAGAAAAATGATCACTAGATAGGTGTTGCAAAACCAGAGGATGCCTCACAATAAACGTGTGAATTTGTGTCTTTTCCATATTCCTCATATTCTTTTATTGTGATATATCGAAAATAGACTTTGGATTAAATTAATTCAAAGAAGGGAATTAGAATATGTCAATATAACTGATAGAAGGATTATCAAGCACATTTACATGTCTTGATTGAAGCTGTTGGGCTATGTACATGATACTAGAGCCCTCCTCTTCCTATGCTTTAGGAAAGCCACACCTTGGCTATGAATAAGAAAGTATACTTTGTCTGCTTTCCAAAGCATTTCTAACTTAATAAGGGTATGTAGCCATTGAGAATCCTGGTTCTAAACAAACATAAGCAACTAAGAGCTGAGTACATGGATGTAAACTACCAAATTTGAAACCCTAGGTCACATTAAATATTTAAATTCTGAATAATGCTGTTCAAAATATATATACAATTTCATTGAGATTTTAAATTTTGCCATTTTCTGGCACTTATCCTTATTTAACATATAATAATGTCATAATTTCAATGTATTCCTTTGTGATTTTAGTGCTGATTCATTTACCTCCCTCACAGCTTTTTAATGTAAGTATTTCGTCTGCTGTCATCTGCATTTGGGGCTTGAGTAATTATAGAAGTAGATGCCCTATGCCACTTTAGTTTTCTTGTAGCAAATTTATTTAATGCATACATGATTTTACAATAATATCACTTATTTTCAAGAAAGAAATATATTATCTACCAGAATGCTGGAGATGTATGCAACAAAACTGCCTAATTTAGGTAAGAGTCATATCATCACTCTGGTATTGAATGATGTGAAATATACCTCTATTTTTTTGCACCCTGAAAAATGTTTGCTTTCTTGGAACTACTAGTAAGAAACAAATATGCAAACAAAAAGATGTGGTTTTCTTACCAAATATTAACTGAAATAAAGAGAGGTAAACACTGGGAAAAGCTGTGGTACATGTGATAAAAAAGATCTAATAAATCTCTGGTTTCTCACATTTTTTATTGCTTTATAAAAGATTAAATCTTAAAATATGATTCAGTATTCTCAGTTTGATTACATACTGACCAGGAAAATATTACATGATGGATATGAACTCAAAGCACTGAAAACAACCCATTCCTTCTGTTCTGAGGTTAAAAAATCATGTATCACATTAAAAGCAGCAGCAAGGTATTCTGCTTCAGTTACTCTCTGCAAGTGATCTGTCAAGGAAAGCAAATATGTAAGCCAATTGTGTTTAAAACTATATTTGTTTTCAGTTCCTCTGCATTTCTGAGTCATTTTGTTGCAAGGCTATTCAGGTAATTTTTAGAAAGTAGAAGTTTCTTTTCCTTACTTTGATCATTAAAAGTGTACTTTACGCACATCTGTTCAATAAAAAAAAACTTTGTTTTCTCCTGCAATCTATGTCTTATTGGAAATATGTATTCATTGTCACAAAATGGATTTCAACTGTATGTAACAAAAGGTTAAGAAGGATCCATCCTCTTTTTGCTGTGCAGAATGGTTTGGAAGCTTGGAGATGGAAGCAAAATGGTGCTGGTTTCCAGAGGAAGTGTAAGATCAAACTATCCTACTACAACCATTTTAAATTCAGCAGAACACAAACTGAGGGAAGGAGTCTATGGCTACTCATTTGATGCTACATAATTAGTCAGCAGGATGTAAAATTATCATAACAGCAGAGAGAAGCTCCGCAAGAGAAGTTGCTCGCTACACCTTTCCCATCAGCGCTCCCTATCTCATCCCTCTGAGAGTTATAGTCAGTGTCTTAGTTTTCTGCAGCAAAACCCCATATATTCTCCCATTGATGGCAACTTGAGAATGAAAGAATTTCTATTCCTTATCAAAAGACATCTGATAGTTGGAGTTATGCAAGGCAAAGCTAGGGTGAATATTCATGTTTGCTGTTACATGAAATGTCAACGAGTCAGAAACCAAAGCCATGAAAGCCAATGGATTTCACCACATGGGAAAGGCAAATAATGACATATTGATGCTATTTTTCATTCCCATAACCCTTTTTATTTTTGTTCTTTGATTATTTCTTATTAATTCTTTTTATCCATGTTTTAAATTAGCAACTGTTATTTATTTATTAACATAATTTAAATACTTTCAACTGTAAAATTTGCCCTAATTATGTAAAATTTCGTAAGAATCCTACCTCTAAAAAGGACATACACCTCAAAAAGAACAAATTGGGAAAAATTATGTTGAACATTGCATACAATTTTTACTGAAAATCTCCTGACATGACTTTACTCCATTTTCAAACATATATTCAGGATTTGTTAATGCATTCCAGTTAATAACATTATTGACCTTTTATATTTCAAACCCTTGGAGGAAAAGCAAAAGAACAGGAGTTAAATATAAAGAAAACATATGTAAAATAATTATTATACTTCCTATATATAGGATTTATGAAATAAATATATTAAATTTCAAGTAAGAAAAGTATCCAACTCAGTGACAATACAAAGCGTAAAGCATATGTCCTCTACAATGCAAAATCTGCCATCTATTTATGTTTATTTTATACTTGTTTATTCTTGGAAGTGTCCACGATTCAGCTGGATGAAGTCTGGAGCATAATGCTCCAACTTTGGAGTGAACTCCAGTTTTTGCAGAGAATTGAAGCTACGCAGGATACTTACAAAATAAATATTTTTATCATTCTATCCCAATTAGATAAAGGTCCCACTTTATCAATACTATAGCTTAGTAGATGTTTGTAGTTTGGTAATGCAATAGATGAGGGAGCAAGACAGACCTGCTGGAGTAATAATTAGCATTGACTCCATGGTTACAGAAGGCTGATCAATTGCTTTATTATTCTATACTATACTACTATACTATACTAATAAGAAAATACCCATCGCCCTTGCAGACAGTCGGATACAGACTTTGACCAGACTGGTCAATCAAATCGAAACACCATCACCAGTGTCCAATTGGTAAACAAATCTCCATTACACATTCCACATGTGCACAACAACAGCTGCTGCAAGTAAAGATAAGAATTGTTTGTCATTCTTTTCCTCGGGAAAATGCTTGGGAAAGTTGTGCCTGCTGCTCTCTGTGGAGAGAGCTGTGGCTACAATGGTATACACAAGACTGAAGTTTGTATGTTCTTTTAAAAGAACATCATTAACAGTTCAGCAGGACCTCATAGAAATCAAAATGGACTTTTTCAGTGGTGTATTCTGTGAATGTAAGAGATGTGTAGAAAATATATCAACAAGACTGGAAACATCTAAAGATAGGCAAAATTATTTTTCCTTCATCATTTCCATCAACCTCCTTGAAAACCAAACAAAGAAAATAAGAAATACTCCACAACATTCAAAAAGGTAATAAATATTTCCTAAAATAGTCTTTAAATAAGCTGAGACACGAAGCTCCACATTATGCAACTAGACTTTTCCAATTAAAACAAAAAACAGAAATAGAACCCAGTTAGTTTTACTGTTAGATTGTTTTTCCTAACTTCTTATAGCTGTAGGAGACAAAATTTTTCAAATATTTTGAAGGTTTTTCTTTGTTTTGGTTTGGTTTCGTTTGTCATTAATAGCTGCATTTTTCATTAAAATATCAGTCTTCACAGACAACAACCTTATTAAATGTCCTTTTGGGCAATTTCTCCTGGACAGTCTCTACCATCTGCATTCTTGTATGTCTGGATCCCACTCTCAGTATAATTCATTGGATAAAAATGTATAAATCTAATTCAAGGATAAAAAAAGTCTGTAATGGAACCTCAGAGACAATTTCACACATCTGTTCCTGCAGGTGATCTTTCATTCTTTTTCATTTATAATTAATGAAAAATAATGGTGCTGACACAAGTTAATTACTACGAAAAATTAGTTTATGCTGTTCATTATTTTAATGGCAAATTACTTGAGCTTTTCAAATTGTGCCTAAGCAATTAGAAATGTTCATAAGGAGTTCACCTGTGATTTTTTTTGTATGAGTTTGCACTTTGTGTAGTCAAAGGAACACACAATGTTTTTCATTAACTACTGAGGTACCACAAGAGATATTAATCACTAGTTCTGTGTCTGAGGGACGAATATAAAGAACAACTGATCATATGTTGATGTATCAGAGGTCAATCATCAATACAAAAAAATATTCAGTATAGGTAAAATCTTCTCAACATATCTAGAAGAAATATTATTAAACCATGTCATTTGAAAAAGATTTAATGTAAGTATTTGGAAATATTGTCAGATGTTGTAGTGTGCTTTCATACTTTGTAATAGTTTTGGTTTTGTATCCCCTTATTTTCCCCAAATGGTGTACCCCTTTTTGAACCCTCTTCCTCTACCTGTGTAATCATTCTCCTGTGTTGAGATCATCCCCAAATCCCCACCCTGGCTCTCTGTCAGTCACTCAGCATCCCATCCCTTCTATCGAGAACTTTCTGTCCAAGTTTGTCAAGTGATTAGTCTGAGGCCAGGAGTCAGCCCCTCAAGTATTATTTTATACGCTGTCCCAAATGTCCATCCCTAAGGTTGCATCCCTGGAGGGTCTTTATTGGTCAGCAAATGTATCTACCTTCAGTTTCCTCCCCCCATTTAAATGTAACCTTGAGATTCCTTTTGTTTACTCTGAGCAAGGTGCACCACTGTGGTGTGGGGCTCCTGAGGAGCTCCGAATAAACCTTGGACTGGCCCCCTGCTGAGAGTCGGACTTTTATCCTCTACCGATGTCTCCAGTGTCTCCTCTGATAAAAAGGTGACTAGCCCAGCTGCCCTCAGTACCATCGGGGCACCAGAGAGTGTCCCCTGCTGTTGGCCGCTTCGGGGCTGCCCCCCCTCTTTTCTGCCCACCCAGGGCTGGCCGGGGTTCATGAAAGGCACCCAGAGAGACGGAGACAGTAATATCTTTGCCAGAACATTAAAATACATTTCTAAAAATAGAATTAATATTCTTCTAATTAACACATTACAGTTAGAATACTCTTTCTTCTGTATCTTGCTCTTATAAATATACAAATTAAAAATGTGCATGTGATATTTTTCATATAGTTATAGATAATGTATGTTTGAAACATATTAAACAAGTCTAATGCATGCATGAAAATAATATGAAAGTGACTCACCCAATACCTGAGAACATGTTGCTTTGCTTTTTATTTCAAAAGTTGAAGATAAATAGTTTTGCTTTTACTACACATCACTGGTATACTTTGAATAATGTGTGAATTAACATAAAAACTAGCTCAAGAAACTGTTAAAACCTGTTTATCTTTCATCTTATTAGCTTTCAGACAGATTAAATCTTACTTCATTATTCATCAATCTACTGCTACATTAACCTTATAGAAATCGTATAATTTTCAGGACAAGGATTATCATGAATCACAGAACACAAAATGTAAAACAGCACTTCAATATACATTAAATATCTGATCCCCAAAACAAAACCAGACTGGCAGGATAAGATTTTGCAACATAATAGAAATCACAGGAAGCGTATAAAGTAGTACAAGAAATTAAAAAAGAACCTAGAATTTTATACTTTAAAAATACTACAGGTACTAAGTACTATGATTTCCATAAAAATTTTATTCCTGACTGGAGTGCATCACTTGCGCATATCAATCTGATATACAAGAAATGAGGAAAAGGTGGAAATTTCCAGAAGATCAAAAACACAGGGAAATGACCTGTAAGGAATTAACTAACTTTTACACATTTATTGAATTATGTTTATTTTGGAATGTAAAAATAAATTAACTGAAAACCTTTATACCATATATGTAACATGTCTCATGATTCAGAAGCTAAGATTTATTTTATTTTATATTTTATTTTATTTTTGCATTATAAACAAGATTTGGTAAGAGCCAGGCTGATTATTAGATCACCAGCAAACTGTAAATATAACTCAGATCTTATTTTAACTTTGTGGCATTGCTACTAGGCATTTCCAGAGTAAATATCTGCAAACTACAAACAGGTTTTGCCTTTGTAATTCAGACAGACACTCACTGGGGACTATTCCAATGCCACCAAACTAATTTTCATTTAAAGCTAATAAATACGTGAACTCAGGATCTTCAAAATCTTGGGGTCTATTATCAAGACTTTAAATATCTGTTCCTCCACATCTCTGTTGCTTGTTTCATATAGTAGATGAAAATCAGCAGGGAAAATTCACCACCCCAGCCCAAAAAAAGGAGAAAAGTATTCAAGTATTCATTTAGATTCTCTATCTTCTGAGCTTGATTGATACCCTACCAGCATATAACTTAAAAAATACTTGGCAATCAAGAATATGGGTTATCACATCAATGAATAGTGCAATTTATGTTACTCTCCTTGATGTAACTAAGCTTGTGAGGCCTGTGAGCTGTGGAAGGTGGGAGGATCCATTACATTTCACATTGCTGTGATTTTTTAAATCAAAATTGTTAATGGGTATTTTAAACTTCTAAGTGTGGGAGTAACAGAATAAGGGCAAAGGATAACATTTTTTTTTAAGTCTGATAGCATGAAAAACATGCACAAATGATTTCAAACAGTGTTTATAAAGTAGGACCCACAGAGTGTTATAAAGTCCAACTCACACTTTACAAGTAATATCTTCTAGTGTGCCAAATTTTAGAAAGTGACTTCTAATAATTTGAGAGTATCTTAGAGGTCCACCTATAATATCATTACTAAAGGCAATAATAAAGAAGATATGACACTCAGTACAATATACCTATTACACATTTATTGCAGATTTTAAATTATTTACCAAAATAACTGGACAATGAAAAATAAAATGTAAAAGATTAGTCAAATGATTAGCGTAAAAATGTAAAGGTCAAACAATTCCGTACTGCACATAACATTTGCAAGCAAATGGGTCTGTTAGCTGGTTACAGACCCAAAACAAGAGTCAGTCCTTTATTTATCTACACTTTAAAATTACATGAAAGATTCAAGGACTTGAAAGTACATCCTGTTTTAGACTTCTGTTCATTATATTTTATTCCATGTTTTCTTTGTTAGAAAATAAACAAACAAACAAACCCATTTTTTCCAGTTTGGTGACTTCTGCACATCCTGGTTTTTGGCACATGTAGAATGTGTGTAAAATAGGCTGGAGTAATAAAAATCTGCCACCACTGGGTCCCAGAAGAGGGATCTTCATAATTTTAACTAAGGTTCAGCATTTTAAACCAGCAAGGTCTGAGATCAGATCATAGTCACACAGAGTGAAAGAAATCTGAAAAAATACGTGTTAGTATAGGTACCTCTGTAAAACAACCTCTGAGCTTTTCAGTTGTTTCTCTCTAAATATTCCAAGAACAGAATCAAGCATTTTCAATATGCAATTTTTCTCATTCTAATATAATTTTCTAATATGGGTCAAAAGAGATGTGCCCCAGAAGTTCATTATTTATCCCTGTGGATTACAAAGGGAACCCAGGATAAATAAATCAGGGACTCAATGTAAATGCTTGCATTGTAGATGTCAAAAGGTTGGTGAGATGAATCCCTCTTTGTGGCACAAAAAGTCTTCACAGCCCTGCTATAAATTGAGTCAGAGACACCAGCAATCAGAAAGAAGCCTGAGAGAAATTATTTATGATTGCTAGGAAACATTATCTATCAGCTGAAAGAATGTCTCCTTCCCCCTACCTGTCTTCAGCCTGGACAACAAAACATGAGCCATGATCAGTCTTAGTCAAAGGGAAGGTTAACAGCTGGCTGAACAGTTACGTCTTTCCCCTCCCATTAACCTCCCTTAGAAAAACATCTTTACTGACTCTCAAACTCCCCTTCCGCTCCTGTGAGGGAATAAGACACAATCAAGAACTGCTATTCCTTCTTTTTCCTTCTTAAAATTCTCATACAATGATGCTCAAACTAACCTGACTCATTTTGATAGGCAAAACAGAAAGTACTTAGATAAGCAGCAGACCCTGAACATCAGTCAGAAATTCACAAGTAACAAGTCACAAACAGATAGAAAAACAGGTATGGTTAAATTCCTCTTAAACATATTTGGATAAAAAAGCGGTGAAATTATGCTTACTGTCGGGCATAAAATTAAATGAGTCCTTGGCTGAATTATAAGCACACTGAATTTCTCTGCTGAATTGCAAAATTTTTTAAATCAAACAGAGAAAAGCATTCCATTTTCAGTAGGGTAACTCAGAATCTGTCTAGCTGATGAATTCCATTTTAAACTTGCATTTTGATATTTTCTTCAAAAGACAAAAATGTAACATCCTAATCCCATCTAAGAAAAAGACAATGATTACTTGGACCTGTGCAGCTTTTACTCAGTCCTCATTTGTTCTGTTCTGGTCTAGAGTTCAGCTTAAGTTTGATGTATCATATTAATCTATTTTGTAGAAGTTTATCAGTTAAATTGAGAAACTCTGTGTAGTGTTGATTCAATCATATAACAAGCATAATTTAATATAAATCATGCATCAGACATTGATTTTTCTCAACTGCTTGGTAGAATTACCATCCCTAAAAGAGGCAGCCAAGCTGAAGTAACAATATTAAGCATTTCTGCAATTTATCTCTTGCTGTAATGAACAGCAAGTGATACAATGACCAACAAGACTAATGATAAAATAAACATGCTAGTTAGATTCAGTCCACAGTTCAATTCACGACAGTGTGACTTCGAATAATAACTGGGAATGCTAATATAAAGATGAACTTATTACTGGAATTTGAAAATAATTATGTATCCAGTAGTTGTTTTTTAGTTCCATAAACTTCAAGTTCCTAGAATTATTGCTGCTAGTGTTAATGTCAATAGTTAATCTGAAAATAAAAGTCCAAACATAAAAATTTCAGAATAATTCAAATACCTTTGTTATTTAAAGTCAGAAAAATAGTTTATAGAAACTTAATTGAAATATCTTTACAAAGCATCAACATTTTTTAATACTTTATATTTATATTAAGAAACCTACCAATCACATGCAGCTTTTAGATTCTGGACCAGAACAAAAGGAAACAGAGGTTCAGTGTAAAAGAAAAAAAAAAAAAAAAGGAACAGTTTATGAAAATAAATGTTTAGAAATGTATTCTGTCTCAATTTATAGCAGATCTAGTGAAGACTGAAAAATCTTGTTGACTCCTTAGCAATGGTCAAATTTCATTTGTTACATTTCTGTTCTTGTATTTTCCACTTGTGTGTGTGTGTCTTTTGTTATTGTTTGGGTTTAGTAGTTTTTCTCTTTTGCTGTTCTTTTTTTTTTTTCCAAACACTGCAAAAATCTCATTCTCTGCTGAAAACACTTGTCATTGGCACACACCCTGCTCTGTTCTCCAGTGTAATCTCCCTAGAAAATAGAAGTCAAGAAAATTTGCTTTGAATTTCTAGGACTGATGCCAACGTGTTTTCTAGCACAAGTCACAATTTTCAGAAGGAAATCAAATGTTTAGTTACTAAGCTGTAAAGAAGGTCCCTTGTGGCCACAGAGAGTTACTGGAATGTCAGACTGAGCACAAGTCTTGTTTACTATCATGTTATGAACTACTGCAGATATTCTCACAGTTTGAAACATATAGCAGATTCATGGCATCAATGCTGTCATTTGTTGTATTGAAAGTTACCTAACTACAGTGTAATTTTATGAAGTTTAATTCCAAATACCTAATGAACAAATGAAAGAACAATGTTGAATGCCACAAACTGAATCAATAATGAAGAATATTTTGCATTTGGTGAGAGAAAATTGAATAATTCTTGCAACTACTCAGCCAAACCATGTCACTTTGATTTTACATATCAAACACAAACAATTGCTCTTATAGTGGCTAAGACTTTTTCTTAGCAATTTGTTGGAAAGCAATTTCAAAATGCTAATTGAAAAATACCAAGGTGCTTTGTACACAACAAATCAATAGCTTTTTTCAATATTTTTTTGTACGTGAAGTTTTGAAAGTTTTTTTTCCATATGCTTAAGGAACTTGAATGCAATAGCAAGATGCTTCTGTTTCTGAGATCTTCAACAATGGCAAGATAAGCCATGAAACAGCATTGACAGCAATCGAGACTACAGTCTCAATTAAAAAAACAAAAAATCATGCATTTATATTTATAGCAGTATTTTATTTAATTTAATAAACAGTCACAGATACAGGTAAACTGTATCTTAAATACCATTCTGCACTACTTCTATTTGTGTCAGTGACATGAAAAATAATAATAGCCAAGTCTTGGCTTTCGATTCCACAGTCTGCACAAACTATCCAATCAGTGATAAAATATCCATGAATATTCATTAAAATTCTTTACTATTTTATTATTCCTCTGGTCAAAAGTCAAACACCACCCCCCCCCCCCCCCCCAACAAAACAAAGCAGGGAAAAACAAAAAGTGAAATTTGAGATAAACAGCTTCCTGATTTTTTTTTTTTCTCAACTGGGCAAATATGCTCTAAGTTAACTATCTCCACCAAGCAAAGACAGGGAAGAAGTTTCATTTGTGCTCAGTCAAATGTTGAAGATTTCAAATGTCTCAAAATATCAAAATTGATTTGCTTTACCAGCATCATCCTTCAATACTCATTTTAGCACTTTAATATACCTTGACAGTCTCTGTTTTTTACAACAGTTAAAAAAATTCCCTCTACCTGACTTCACTAAAATACCAAAATTTGGCTTGGTTAAAGCAGTATGGTTGAATATAGACCTTCCAAATGTTTCCTCTGTAATAGAATAATTATCATTATTACTTTTTAAATGTGAAAAGTTCTTTGTTTGTCATGCTGATTTTACTCTCAACTCCAAAATGTTAATTGAAAGAGGATGGTTTGGTGTTCCATTAATGGGAAATCAAAGACTGAGGAAGACAAAGCTTTTAAAGGAAAAAATCAGAAGCTACTAAGATTTCACCCACCATACTAAAGCCATGATGTCACGATTATTCTTTTCAGACCTTAGCCTGAGTCCTTAATACTTAAAAACATTTACAAGACAGGGCAAAGAATTAAAGAAGCTGAGTGAGCTGTTTGTTGTGACTTGTGAGTGGAGAGACTGGAAGCTACAAGCAGGAGTCAAAACACAAACAACTCATCACATAATTTGTTCTTCCCAGAGGCAGATATCAAGGACAATTCATGAAGGCCGAACAGAAGGATAAAAGTCTGGAAGTCTTCCTTCCTGAAGAATGTCTAGACTCAGACTGCTTTTCCATTCAGGACTGCCTCCCAAAGGACTTTATCAACCAGGCCACTGTATAGCCTAAAGTTTGTCCACCAGAAGTCAAGGTAGCAATTCTGCTGATCCTGGTTGTTACTTCTCTAGCCATTGGAAGTTCAATCATTTAAATTTTATGCCCAACACAACCTCTAGTCATCATGCCACCTATAAATCCTTCTCTATTTCCAAACAACAGGTCCAGCGGGGCTCTATCTATAGATTTTCTCTCACCAGATGTGTCAGGAAGTATCTCCCACAGAGGAATGTTCCCTCCAGGCACCTTCTAGATTGTTTCCTCCTAAGTGTTTTGTATTGCCAGCAGATATTTGGTAAACTGGAGTCCCTCAAAAGGGCAAGAGTTAGCTACTTGTAGAATATTCCATCTATCTCTTTGTGCTGGTTGGATGCTTGATAACAGACTCCAACCAGGATATCGGCCTTTCTGGCTGATCCCAGCTCTTCCAACCACTTAATCCTGTTTTCACCATTGCCAAGCTCAAGCCAGTAAATACACTTCCTAGTATAACAAATAACTCCCCTGTCCATTCTGAGGAGTTTGTAGCCATGTGTTGCAGCACTCTAGTTTCCTGAGTCACCCACCACCTTTCTGTGATTGCAATTATATCACAGTTTTCCCGCTGCACAGTGCTTCAACTTCTCCCATTTGTTGACCATGCTGCCATGCATTACTGTAGGTTCACTTTAGCTGAGCTATTAATCCCACCATCTATTTGGGTGGAGAAACCCTAACTCCTATGTGAAAATTCTCAGTTGTTTCTGTGGTTTCTAACACATCATCAGCCATTACATCTCTGCTGCTGTGTGTATCTCCATTCCATGGCTCCACTGAGGAGACTACGATGCTATGGACATTAGTAAAGGGATTTTTCAAATGTGCTCCTGTGTACCCAGCACATGACAGTACAGACCAAAGAACCTTGGCAGCATACCTCAGATTTTGATGCACTACCTCCAGACTTACCTCTAGGGAGGCTGGTTCTAGCCCTTCCTTCTTCAAATCTAGTTCAATGCTCTTTCAACGAGCCCTGACAAACTCCTGCACCAAGATCCTTTGAGGCAGGTGTATCACATCCATGGGCAGCAGGCTCAGTGTTTTGTAACGTGAACTAGACTAGACCAGAGTAGACCAGACTAGACAAGGTTACACCAAAACAGTGCCAGCTGGAAGTGACTTAAAATGATCATCTAAGCCAAGTGTCAAAATAACAAATTCTGTGCACTTTCAAATTTTTGTTTCTGCACTTCTGGATTTTTTGCTTGGCTGGCTGAAATTTTATCTTTAGTGTGTTTGTTTTCTTTTTTTTCTCTTTTTTCCATGACAGTAAGAAATTACAAGGGAGAAGAAAAAATAAAGCTCAGAATACAACTTAAAAAAAATCTCAAAATATATATCTGGTATTAGTTAAAATTAATCTGAATGAAAAAGAAGAGGAACAAAAAACCTATTAGCTAACAATAAAGGTTCCAGAAGAAATCTGAAGTTATTGAACTTTATCCTTTTATGGAAAAGAGTCCCAAAATAAATTTCCCATAGTCACTAGAAAATTGTGCAGCTCTGGAAATGGATGAAATTATTTCCTAACCATGTCTTAACTGGTGTTCCTGGCTGTCAGGAAATCCTTTAGTCTTTCCTGAGTGACTTCACTTAATTTTATGGCAGGAAAACCAGATGCAGTTACTTTAGCATAAACCAGTTTAAAACCCATATACAATTTTTTATATTTAAGTAAATTAATAATTTATTTTTAATTTTTTACCTACTTATTCCATGCAATTACTATGCATCATGTAAGCAATATCTTTTTAATTTGCCCTGAATTTACTTGCTAATACTTTAAGTGCCGTTTTGTTCTGTTACAGAAGGTGATTATAAAAGAGAGATTTATTACCATTGAACTTTTGTGATTTTTTTAATGCATCAAAGTCCCATTTTCATTTCTTTCTAATTTGTGCAATCTTTTCTTGCATATAGAGCCTACCAATTTTACAATACACCTTAGCCCTTCAGGTTTCCATTTATAATTTGAAATGAAGACAGCAATTATCTGCCTGGTTCTTCCCTGAGAGGAGTAGTCAAGTACATCTGCATAAGATAAGGGTCTGGTTACAAGAAAAAAAAAGATTATGTTTGTGTGAACTTCTGCTGATAGCAACCAGTGTTGGTGCTCTTGAAGGCTTTCAACATCTATGGGTAATATGAAGAAAATAAATAATCTTAAACTCTGTTGAGCTCTAGCCTTTACAGTGATGGACAGCAGATAAATCAAGGTAATAAATTTTTCCTTTTCTGTTCCCTGTTGGTTTTTTACTACTTTATTACCATCTGATGGTTTTCTCACCACTATATTTTTCTGTATATGTACAGAAATACAGAAACTTTCTGTATAAATACAGAAAGTCATGTATCCAAGCAAGCAACTGATATTCTGATATTCTTAGGTGTGTCTGCCCCTTTGTTGTGCACTCAAATTTGACCCTATTAATACAAGCACACCTGTCTAGTAGTCAGAAGCCAAAATCTGTGACAAAATCTGAATTCATGTAGTCAGAAAAAAATGGGATAAAAACTTTTTCACTGATTTTTCATGTATGACTTAAAATGTTCATGTGCATGTTAATGCACATTCCTGAACAAACTGCAACTTTTTTGTTCACCAGCCCTTCATCTTCCAAATTGATAATGAATATCTATTGATCAATATGGTGTCATTTACAGTAACAGTAAATCCAAAAGTAATTCAATGAAAGATAATAAATAAATGCAAAACAGAATAATTTGTATTAGTTATATGTTTAGAGTAACAGCTTATAATAGAGAAAGACTGGCTTGTGAGAAAAACGGAGACAGGAAAATTACTCCAATTAAGGAAAAGAAAGTCCTATTTATTGCAAATATCCAATGCATTCTCAGAGTGCTTATCATATCTTTAAATATTCTTGTTGGGTTATATAGTTTTAGTTTGTTTGATGCCTGATATGATCCACGTAATGCTCCTAAGGGAGCTGACAGAAATGCTTGCCAAGCCACTGTCCATTCTCCAGCAGTCCTAGCTAAGCAGAGAGCTCCCACTTGGCTGGAAGTTAGCAAATGAGATAAGAAGGAACAGAAGGAGGATCTGAGACATACAAACCTGTCACTCTTTTTATGAGTAGAAAAGTTGTCCATTTTTTTTAAAGTTGCAGAGTTAACAGGTTAAATCAAGTAGGTTAAATAAGTTGGAGTTTTAACTACTTGTTAATAGTTTCATGTTGTGATCAACTGTTATTAATAGTTTTTCTTTAATTACCTGTTGTTGATGGTTAGAAATCCCTCTTCATCAGGTATGACCCCTGCTGCTTCCTGAAAAATGGCACCCGGGACTGTGAGGAGAAAGTGACATCGGGGCTGGTATGCAAATGGGGAAGCACCTCACCAAGTCTAGCAGGTGAAACTCCTGAAACAACGAGACACCATGGAATTAAAAGAGCTAAGTGATGTCTAGAGGTGAGCAACTGAATCCAGCGTCTGCTAAGATCCTTTTTACCTTTCACCCTAACCTAAAAAGAGGACCTCGCATATCAAACTGAAAAATGGGAATCTCCTGGTGCTCTCGTGAGGACAGAAGCCCCAGCTCTGCCTGCACACCACCGGCCACAGCTGCAGACATCCTCCTCCTCCGTGCCACTGCTGAGAGCAGCAGCGGCGTGCGCATGACCCATCGGGTCCACCCAAGTTGATTTTTAATAAGGCCACTAAAAAAGGAGAAAGATCTCCTGCCTATTTATTTCAGTCTGACCTGTGCAGAGGTAGATTATGGAGCAGATCATTGTGAATGCCATTACACAGCAATTACATGATAAGCAGGGCATCATGAGTATGGATTTGTAAAAGGCAGGTCCTACTTGACTGACACATTTACTCACAAGTCTTCATTTTTACTTGTTGTTAGTTCCCGAGGGAACTGGAATGGTTTAGCCTGGAGAAAAGGAGGCTCAGGGAAGACCTCATCTCTCTCTTTTCCTAAATAAAAAGTGATAGGACAAGAGGGAGGGGCTTCAAGATGCACCAGGGAAAGCTTAGATTGGATGCAAGGAAAGCTTTCTTTACCAAAAGGGGGGTCAAGCACTGGAACAGCTGTTCAGGGAAGTGGTTAAATCACCATCCATGGAGGTATTGAAAAGATGTGTGGATGTCGCACTAAGGGGCATGGTTTAGTGTTGGATCTGGCAGTGTTGTGTTGACAACTGAACTTAAGGACCTTTAGTGGTCTTTCTCACTCTAAAGAATTCCATGATTCTATGATTGTAGTCTTTCTCCTAAGAATGATGTATAAAATAATTATTCTGCCACACATTGAGGAACACACATTTTGGGACAGGAAATATACTAAGATATAGAATGTGGTCTATTAAGAAATAGTAAATATAGCAAAACCATGTTCCTATTTGATAAAACAAACTGGCAATCAAAATTTAAAATGAAAATATGATACAGGCAAGCAGCAGATTTCCTCCAGAAACTCCCTCCAGTTTTTTTTATATTTTAATATAAGCTGATCACATTTGTAATCTCCTTTCAAATTTATTAAAACCAAATTGATTTTTCTTTCCTTTTTCCAAAAGGAATTTGTTTTACTGCTTAATTTACAAGCTCTACAGTAAAACAGATCATAAGAACAAAGATGAGAGGTCTTAGCAGTCAATGATGCTGCAGTATCACTGACTCTTCCTGTAGCATCACAATTTTTTCCCCATTATACCATTCTGAGAGCAACCATAGAGAGAAAAATATCACATAAGAAATTTGAGGATTAAATTCAATTATTATATGAATTATAAATGCTAAAAGAGAGAACAGGTATGATAATATGGATCACCACTAAGCAGAAAAATGTCAAGTTTAATATGATGATTGCTGGTTGGTCACTAAATGCTACGCTAGGCAAAAAAAAGAATTGAAAGAGCAAATGTTAATGAATAGTTATTTTAAAAAGTTGTCTGGTATGTTTTGACTAGAGCATAGTAATATTAGGGAACAAATGCAACTAAGCTGATAAAAACAATATGTGTGTAACTGCAGATAATTAGAATCCTTTAGATAACATATGATGTTATTGTCAATTTAAACGTATTACATATTTAGATTAAGACAAATTCAATTTCCAAAGTGTGGCAGTGGGGGTTTGAAGATTATATGTTTAGTCTCTCCCTAAAGTTGTTTACCACCTGTCTTCCTGCCTTTTCTCCGTGGCAGTTATGATAATTCCAAATCCTCTCCTGTCTATCCTCCAAAATCCTGCCCCTGCGGCCTGTCTGTCATAATTTGCTACACCCATTTATCCAGAAGATTCGCTGTCAGTTATGATACATCCTTTCTGCCATTGGTATGTGACTTTCCCCCTCCATGTCATGTTTACATTTGTCCCCTCCAGACCCCTCCCATTTAGCCCTTGATTCGTTAGACGATCTCCTCCTGGGAATGCCCCCCCCCGCCCTCCATAAAAGCCGCTGTTTTCCGCTCCTTCCCGCTCTTTGCCGCTGCTCCCTCTTGGTGCCTCTGGGCTGTCACGCCCAGCCCGCCCCCGTGTGAATGCGATTTGCAGCCTCGGCGCTGCTCGCCGACGTGAGACGGAGGAGCGCCCGCGTGGCAGACGTCAGCTGCCCCGCTCCAGGACGCTGCTGCCGCAAGAGAGAGAGAGCACCTGCCTGGCACGACGGCAGCTGCCCCGCTGCGGGCTGCTCCTGTCGCAGGAGAGGGCGCCTGCCTGGCTCTGCTGCGGCCTGCGCTGCGCTGGCACACCCGCGCGGTGCTGCGTCACCTGCCTTGCTTTGGCACCGCTTCTGTGCGGGAAAGAATAAAAACAGCTCGGAGAAGCAAGAAGAGTCCTTCCTTTTTCCTTTACTCTGATACTTCTGTGTGGGTCCCCGTTTATCAGCCATTCTTGGCACTCCGGGATCCCAGCCAGTGGCTGAACCCCAATCCTGCCTGTCAGCAGAGGCGGGGTACAGCCGCTCCTGGCACGCGTGCCGACTGTCCTTCCCGTGATAGGGATGCAACGTCAACAAAGAATAATGCTTTGTTAAGCTTTTCATAATAAATTTTAAAACAAAATTTACTTTAAAATTACACATTTTTATGTTTTCAATTTTTTTTTTCTGTTACTGATTTTTTTTTTAATAGGATTTAATTATGCATTCTAAGTTTACGAGTTGTTCAAGGCTTTCAGTCTTAAATGTTCTAGTCTTAAGATACTTTGATGTCCACAGAAGGAATGATCACAGTGGTTTTTTTCTGTGATGGAATTCCTAATTACAGTTGTTAATGCAACTTCACAGGAAGTTCATTGCATGTTTTCCAGCAATCAAATAAAATCTCAGTTTCTATTAATAGTGTAAGAAACATCTTCTTTTTAGAAGAAATACCTGCTTAAATTCCATGTCCTGGGTTGTCTCAGATTCCCACATGATACCACTTTTCACAACATTGAAAGTGCAGCCCAAATTCTTGAAAATTAGGAAGGACATATTCCTATAGTGTAAGTAAACTCACTCCTAGTGAAATCAATGGGCAAAATTGAACACGGAGAACATTATTCCAGAGTAGTGCCAGAAGATACTGATGGTTTATTTCATGTGAGAAGAATTTTAGCTTTTTTTTTTTTTTCCTTTTGATTCAGGTAGACATCATCAGTTTAAAGAAATGCTTATTCACCTCTTATGTGTAATATTTTGATTTATAGATGAGTATGTGCCTATACGTTCTTGAGTAGGGCAGATAATAAAAAAAATCTCTATGACAAGATACAGCTTTGTTCTCCCTAAACAGACTAAATTTTACTCTTTCTTGTATGCATCATGTTACTGTTCTTCTCTCTATGGTGATGTTTTAGGAACTGTTAAAAACTTTGAATTTGCAGCTTTTCAGCTTTTG
Source organism: Onychostruthus taczanowskii (assembly GCF_017590055.1). Lineage (NCBI taxonomy): Eukaryota > Metazoa > Chordata > Aves > Passeriformes > Passeridae > Onychostruthus > Onychostruthus taczanowskii. The sequence goes on from NW_024499585.1 coordinate 173,858, forward strand.
AACCCATTTCTGGTAAACCCGTTAAAAATGGATCTATATATAAATGTGTATATACACATACTTTTAAATTATATAAGTATATAATAAGTTGCACAGTTGTATATAAATGGTCAGTGTCATTGCAGGTAGTGTTTTAGCATTTAGAATTTAATTTTAAAATAATTTCATGTTTTTGTTATTATTTATAATTTAAAATCCTGTACCATTATGAAGCTTCAGACTCAACTACTGAAAAAGTAGTAAACAAAAACTGTGCTTTTCTTTTTTCCTTGGGTTGCCTCAGCCTTCTCCAATACATTAATCTCTTTTCTTCAGTCCTGGATTTTAATCAAAGATGGCTGACATTACTCTGGTGTGATAAGTCTGCATCATCAGATCAAAATTATAGATGTACACCTTTTTCCAATGAGGCCAAAAGCAGATGCAGTAAAATAATAAATTATGTTCTAAATAAAGTTGTGCTGCTTTTTGGTATGAAATAAATAACTAAAAATAAATAACTAAAAATAAAATAAAAACTTTATACTACACTACAGGGCTCACATAACACCTTGGATATTGCTCCTGATGGAGTCACAAAAACGAAAACAGAAAAAGGAAGAAAAAAAGAAATAGGAAAAGGGAGAGTTAAAAAATGAGATAACTGACTCTCCTGGGAGGGCTCCTAAGTTAGATACACAAAAAAAAATTACATTTGTCTTCCTAGCAAATTTCAGTTACAAGAGGATGCTGACAGAGCTATTCTTTGTGTTTGCAAAAAGAAAGGCAAACCCCCTCTTTTTGATGGACAGCATCATCATGAAATGTCTTTCTTTTGAAAATCACCTTCTGAAAATAAAATCTGGCTGGGATTCTGCCACACATAAAATTTCCAATGAGGTGAAGATCTGGCTCAATTTTAAGCAAATTTGCATAAAACCCGATCTGATTATAAATAAGACTTTCTGCATGGGAATTGTAAATATCTAAAAATCTCATATGAAAAGGGCAGAAAACTTGCAAACTCAAGTACAGCACTCACTTTTCATGAAAATTCTGTTCATAAAGAATATCCTGTTGGACTGGACTAAACTGTCCGATACCAACAAACTTCAAAATGGGGAGATTTTCTTTAATAACCATTGTTCTAGTTTTTCCTCTCATACATAAAGTTTACTTGTTTTATACATATATAGACTATGGTTATACATTAAATGATACTTAAAATTATAATTAGTTATATCTCTACTGTTGAAAGATTTTGTGTTAAAAACAGGTTAATTAATTTAAGAGGTTGATCAGTCAGATTTGTTTTTTTCCTTTTGGTTGATACACTGGTCCTAAGGTTGTACTTTTTCCAGTTATTTAAGAAATTGTGTTTTAAATATGGTAATTAATCAGTACAGTCTCTTTAAGCCAAAGAAGATTAAGTCTGCCTGCAAAAAATGCATGCTCCTATCACAGTATTGGTGTTGTTATGTTACTCTGGATCTTCAAACAGAAATTAGAACTCTTATTGAAGAAAGTGTTAGGGATGGACAAAGAATTGATCATCCTTTCTCTTTGTTTTACAGGAAAAAAAAATTATGTAAATTTTCTTAAGTAAAAGAAGTAGATCTGGTGAATTTAGGACAGCATTGATGGATACTGGTGGTATAAAGGAAGGGTCAGACCATGGCATAATTCCCAGATTCTCATATTTTGAGGTGGGGCACCCCGGGGATGTCCCCAGAGGGCCCCCTAGGCTGTGAGTTGGCTGGCAGCAGCAGGCAGGCAAGGAGAATCCATACGGCTTCTGAGGGTGCTGATTAGATGAAGGTTTATTTGGGGTCCCAACCCCGGGAACAGCATGGCTACTGAGGGAAAAGGGGGAAAGGGGGAAGGAGGGGGAGCCTAGGGGAGGGAAAAGGCAAGAGGAGGTAATAGGCTGAGAGAGAGGAAGGGCTAAAAGACAGACTGATCCCCTAGCACAGTTTAAGAGGGGAATTGAAGTGGGCGCGAAATCACATTGGGCCAATGGGATTACAGGTACAGGATGGTTCAGGGCAGGACCACAGCTTAGAATATACCATACATTTTGGAGGGGTGAGACAGAGCATACCATTTAAATAAAATGGAATACAACACTCATAACAACAAACAACTAGACCAAGCGGTTCAGTATGAAGTTCCCTTTATACTGAAGTGAATAAAAAGTGTTCCTGAAGGAAAATATGTGGGTTTTTTTCATATTCAAAATTTTCAAGAGTATTCTTTATTTACATAAACACTTTGAAAACATTTTAGTAATATGGACCACATGGGCTACTAAATTTCATATATTATTTGTCAGTAAATTTTAGACAAATATTTTTCACCACAAAGAGGATTTTAGCAAATATTATACAAATTAAACAAAAACAAGCAGTATAATAGCAGAATATTTTTTACTTCTACAGAAAGGTTTAAGACACATTTGTCACTGTATTCAGTTCTAAAAATGTAGAATCTGCTCTCGGTAAGCAAGGCTTGTACTAAGGTACACTTAACTATTGCCATGTAGTATTCATAGACATGATGTCTAAGTTATTTTCTGCAGTCTAGGCCTGTAAAAGAAATACTGCTCTTAACTGAAAGGCAATTTTTTTAATGTTGACTATGTCAAAACACAAAAATTATGATCCTCTTAGTTAAATTGCAAAATCTTTCAGAATCATCCTGAATAAGGTAAATGTCAGTCTTGATTAAATGCCTTTTTCTGAAGGAACCCACATTATTCAAAAATTACAGTATTTCTAATTAGAGACATTTATTTCCTTTACATCCCATTTGAAAATTAAATTAATGCTTCAGTAAACTTCAAAAAGTGGCACACTGATCAGTGTTAATTATGCAGAAATGAAACATGATTGAAATAAAATTCTTTAATTACCAGTCTCAATATATAAGCATATTAGTAGTGGGGGGGGGGGGGGGGGGGAAAAAAATGGAGCACCTTTTGTT
>NW_024499585.1:176907-238383 GCF_017590055.1 Onychostruthus taczanowskii
TCGTGGCGGGGGGGGGGGGAACAAATTGAGCACCATTTGTGTTCTCTTTAGTGTGGTATTTTTGTGCAAGTCTATATTTTGTAGGCAGGTGTCTCCTGTTCAGCCCACCATGGATGGAAATAATTTTAATACATCAGTACAATGAACAAAAAGCTGAAAAGATGAGATGCATTATAATATCCACAATGTTGAAACACTAAACATAATATTCAGAAGAGACATGTCCAGAAGGAGTGAAAGGTATAGAAAGATGTCACAGGTTCATATGCCTAGTTACTAACACGCAAAGAATATTTATTAACCCAGATTTCATTGCTAGAGCTGGTTGGCTGCACATGAATCACCAGCTAGTGATACAAAATGTACAAATAACATCTTTTGTGACCCCACTGACACCCTTTTCACTCCTATGGTAAGAAACTTGAAGTTATTGTTGATAATTTTAGGAAATACTCTCTATACTTGCAGATTTTGGGGTTTTTTTGAAAGACAATGCTGTATTTAGAATATCAATAGAAGGACTGGAATCTCAAAATCAGTACTGCAAGTAACATACTGTAAAGTAAACCTGCTCAAGAGCATTGGTAAATTGCACATAGGTGTCAAGTTCTCAAGACAAAGATAAATGGCTGTAGTATTAAAGCAAACCTGACTGAATTAGAGGTTGTGTGAGGAATAATTTGTCAATGTTGTGAGAAATGTAATGTAAAAGTTTGAACAATAACATTGTAGTAGTACTTACATAGTTTTCAAATAAAGAATCCATCGTGAATAATAAATTGCAATGACAGCTTGAAATAGTTATCATTTTATTAATACAGTTAACTTTTGATTTATATCACTCTCACTAAACTAATGAGTTTGCTATTTATTTTCTGGTTTCTTGGTTTGATTTACAAATCTGTTTAATAAAGTTTATTTTAACTAACATTAGATGTAGAATAGGGAAGAGCATTTCCTCAGTATTTGTCATCTTTCTTAAATTGTTTTGCTTCTGGAAGAGGTTCTTTTGGTGTTCTACTTGATTTTGAAAACCTGTCACAATGCTTTTTGAAAACCTTCTTAATGCTCACTTTTGTGTACTTTCTAAAGTGCTCTGATGTTTTGCACCAAAGAGGAAGCTGGAATTCACACAAAGTGATAGCAAATCTGAAAATATGAAAAATCATACGAAATCTCATAGATTGGCAGCTGGCCCAAACTTACTATGGATCTGCTGAAAGAAAGTGCTTTTTAATTGTTTAACATTTTCATCAAAGAATGGAAGAGTCTGGCCAAGTATCAACAAGTCAAGAAGAACAACAAGGTAAGTGTATTCCACTATTTTATATTCAGTAAATGTATCATTTTTGGTTCTCAGAAGTTCCAGATACCAAGGGATGTCATCCCTTCTGGCCAATAAAAAAGGTTTTGTTCACATATTTACTCATCCAGAATATTTCAGTGTTCTTCCAAAGACTTTAACATAGTTTTTACTACTCACAATTTGTTCAATACACTGTGGGTTATTTCTGATGTTATTTTTTTTTCTTTTTTTTGAATCGTGAAAGATTTTTTTGAGGATACCTTGATGTGATGTGTTGTGGAAAAGGAGGTCAGAAGTTCGTTATCAGATTATTTCTACTCATTAAATGGTCCCTTTGAGATTTCAAAACAGTAAACTGGAAACCTCTGGGGGACTATTTAAAGATTTTCAGGGCTCCAAGCTGATTTTTTTAACTGACGCTACTGTTACAATTTCTTCTTACCAGAAGATATTTCAGTCTCATAAAGTTTTAACATATAGAAAAAACCAGACACCTTATTTTAACTATTGGAAGAATACCTTATCTTTTTTTGTTGTTGTTTTTGTTGTTGATAATACGTATCCAGTCTAGAGTAACATCAGCATACTATTAAAAAAATCATAGTTCAAAATATGTGCCAAAATAAGCAAACCCATTCGTATGATTAGTTAGTGATGCCCTTTTTTACAACTTCCTCTTTTTTTTTTTTTTTTTTTTTTTTTGGTGTTTTTTTTTTTTTTTTTTTTTTTTTGGTGTTTTTTTTTTTTTTTTTTTTTTTTTGGTGTTTTTTTTTTTTTTTTTTTTTTTTTGTTCGGTTGGTTGGTTGGTTTTTTGTTGTTTTTTAATTTCTGAATTAATTTGCTGCAATGTATGCAGGAATCATAGAATATGACAGCACACGCTGAGTTGGAAGGGACCAATCAAAATCATAAGGTCCAACCCATGGCCCTGAACAGGACACTTCATGAGTGACACCTTGGGCCTGAGAGCACTGTCCAAACACTTCTCACTTCTCCAATCTGTCAGGCTTGGTGCTGTGACCACTGTGCTGGGGAACCTGTTCCAGTGCCCAGACAACCTCTGGGTAATTTCTGAACCTCTGAAATTCAACATAAACATCCTTTGACACAATCTCAGCCTGTTCCCTCAGGTCCTGTCACTGTCACCACAGAGAAGAGATCAGTGTCTGCCCCTCCTCTTACCCTCAGGAGGAAGTTGCAGACTGTGATGAGATCTCCCCTCAGTCTCTTTCGGGCTGAACAGAACAAGTGACCTCAGACACTCCTCATCTGGTTTTCTCTTAAAGTCCTTTCCCATCCTTATGGCCCTCATTTGGACACTCTCCAATAGCTTAACATTTTTTTATATGGTGGTGCCCAAAGCTGTCCCAGGATTTGAGGTGAGGCCACACCGGTGGAGAGCAGAGCAGGACAATAATCTCCTCTGAGATTATTGCAACAGGAGTTGCAGTCCTAAAGGACATTGAAAAAGGATGCAGATTGCAGGCAAAATGTAGGTTTGAATAATTTTCATGACCTTTTTTTTTAATAGAATATGTATATTCCTTGAATTTTCAGCCAGTCTTAGAAATTATAGCTGGAAAAAAATCTTTTCTCATGCTTTTGGCTGCATGCCCTTCTTGTATTCAGTACTTGCCATATTTTATAGGTTTTTAAAACATCTACTTCTCTTACTGAAAGTGAGTGAATTTGAATGGAGTACAAAATGATCCTCAGATCTTGGAAACAATAGTCAAGCAAAGTAAAAGACAAGCAAGACAAAGCAAAGTTACTATTTTTAAGTGAATAATTTGAACTCCTGTAACCATAGCTGTGATATTTTCTGTATGGGCTAGAGTTGTTTTAACTCTTCTGAGAGATACTTTACCCACTGAAACTCTGGCAGCAGCAAAAAAGAAAGAGATAAGTACACTGACAATACTCACAGGCTCCTGAAAATTGATTCTTACTGGTTTAAAATAAATTAAAAATTCATTGGAAATTTGTAATTTGGAATCTTATGGTAAGAAGTTAATTAGAACCATACCAATTTAATCTTAGGTATGCAGAATCTGAGAAAAAAAATGCAAATAAGGAATTGCCCTTTTTCTCCTCTATTTCCCTTCAGAGCTGCATAGCTGTAAAAGCTGACTAAGAGCACCCAGGAAATGCAATTATCAGGATATTCAAACAATCATGTCTCACTTGACAAGAATTAAATACTATTAAAATGATCACTACAAATCCAAAAAATTTTTAATGCTCACTTTATTTTGTCAATGAAACAGACCATGAAGCTTTAATATGAAAACTTGCAGGCATTTACTGTAAAAACTCTGCATTAAGGTTACTCCGTGTGTTTGATCCTGCAGTGGTGAGGCAGTGTCTCCTGCACAGCAGGAGCTCAAAGAGCCATTTTTTCAAATATGCATGTTCTTCTGTTGAATTTATTTGAATTAATTAATTTAATTATTTAAAGTAATTAATTAAAAGGAGAAACATATACTTGAAAGCCAGATCAAAATGGCAGTGTCTGCTGAACGATATATGCATTTGGTAATGGAATATGCTAGCATAAAGCCTCAACACTACTTTGGGATGTCACATAGCTCATTTCTTCCTTTCCACAGTATGCGATAATGCACCTATCGATTTGGTCTTCTTATTGCCCTCCGTTTTATCTTTTCATACTCTTCATTGTCTAGGAGTCCAAAGAGAAATGTTTAACATAAAAATTGCAGTATTTGACACTAGCATTTTCCTTTGTTACTGTTGTGTATTAAATATAATGCAGGTAAATTATTTTCATTTAAAAGAGATTTTCTAAAAATAATTTTAAGGTGACATATTTTATTTCCACCTTAATATCACGTGTTGCTTTAATGTCTGATCAATAGTACAATATATCCACATAAGGAGGTATGAGAAAGTGAAATGTCCTATTGTTTTCCCTTCTGTTTTTTAAATTACCTAAAAATAAACCATCTGTACTGCAACCTCACTTAGAAAAGAATCTTCAAAAATTCGAGGTGAAAAAAATTATTTTCTGACAAGGATGGTCGTTTATTTCCAGACTGACTTAATCAAAACATACATAGCCTTTCTCTTCCTGTTAGCACTAGTTTTCAAATAAAATATTGGTCTGCTCCACTGTTATTTAGAAGTCCATATTTGTGTAAGAAAAGGAAATAATACTTACAATTCTTTCTATATTTGGGACAAAGTAATTTTTTGTTTTGCTTTTTTCTTCATATTAGAGTGATAATGTCCACTGGGGTAGAGAATTTAAATCACAACTCCCACAGAATTAGTTCTATTTATCACATCTCTGATTTTTGTTGTCACCACCATGTAGATGAGATGGATGTATACATTAATAATGTATACATTAATAATGTATAGCAAATTACAAACACTGTTATTTGAAGAGAAATGAAAGAAAAAATGGCCCCCTAAGGAAAAACTGTATAAATTACGTTGATTGTTTCATGAACACAAAGGCAAACTGTTTATAAGAAACAATGTTTCTATTTTTTCTCCTGGTAAACTTTCCCCAGACTGATTTATAATAATGCATTCAATATGAACTCTGTATGGATATATCTGAAACAATTAAACTGTGCTGCTTTAATTTTCTGCATAATTTGATAATAAGAGATTGATTATCTAAATCACATAGTATTATGCTAATTTAGTCAATGAAGTTATCTTTAGTTGTTACATGTCTCTAGAGTCCCCCTCAAGATGCAGTCGTGTCCACTATTTTGCCATACAATAGAGAGGTTTTCTCTTTAATGAAGACTAGAAGATACATTGTCTTCAGCGATGCTCCTTGCCAAGCCTCAGAAAATCCCATGCAAAACAACCCAAGCAGCGAGATGCAATACTTTTCACTACATAGATACCTGGAGGTATATGTGATGGATTGGTCATCATGTCAAAGGCATCCAGAAACTTTTGTTTGTGGGGTAGATATGGCAAAAAGTATTAAATTATCTCAGATCTCTTCACATCAAAATCATTATCAAAATTAGTATAACAACAAATTCGTGTGTGTTTATGTACTAAATGAAAAACAGACAACACATCCAAAGATTTTGCAGGAGTCAGCAAACTGAAAGAAAGGAAAATATTCTAACAATTCATTTACATTAGCATTAAATGACAGACACAAGATTTCTCTTCCTCCATAAAATTCTGTAAGCAACCCTGCTAAAACAATTCAAAGCTCCAGTCTCTAGTTCTCACTAAAGGCTTTATTGTGTGACACCAAATTTAAGTACAGAGCTAACTCTGGGGCTCATTCAAATTTAAAACTTTCTTCTGCTCCTTATGTGTTAACATTTCTTCATCAGTTTGTGAAGTCAAGATAGAAAGAATAACTTACAACTACCTCTCCCAGCAGCAAGTCATCAGTGGCCTTCATCTACCACAAGAATCAGCTACTGACTCTCTTTATGCTTCCTTAGTCTTTAACAAGTGCTTAACCCCTTATGAGCTTGATGCTTTTTTCTTCATCAATCTACAAAACAAATAAAATTGCTATGAAGCAAATTCTAAAATTCCTTATCCAAAAGGGTAGATATCAATAATGGAATCATGGTACATTTTGACTCCTAGCTTTGTCAAAATTTAGACGTGGCATAAGCACTAATCTTTTTACTTTGATTGTTACACACTGAGGTGTAGAGTTACAAGAATGTCTTCATGATCTTTGCGTCTTTTTCATCTTCATAATTCAATATCGGCAATTATCATGCAGCCTTCCAAATTCAGAATAACAGTTATGTTCATTCTGGACATACCTGGAGATGAATCAAAGTTAAATTTCATCTCATTGATGTGCTAATTACAAAAGCCCTATAAAAATGCCTTGATAGCAAATCAAGACCAAGCATGAAGTACGGTTCATTTTGACTTGCTTTTAAAAGAGAATATGCTAAGAAACATTACCCAAAGTCATGCTAGTCTTGCTATTATGTTCAGATTGACCTCCTTTAGCCAAGTTCTTCACAGAACATTCAAGAACGCAGCTAGTTATTCAATTTGCCGTATGTTTCACCCAGTTCGCAAGATATTAAATGAAATTTCTAGTACATTTCTGATCAAAACCAACCACTTTCAGTGGAAAAGTACTGAATAAGAATAAATAAAAGATATGCCTTCCCAAGAAAGTAATAATTGTAGCTAAGCTAGTGAAAGACTTCAAAACTGTGAGCATGTAATCAATTTCAAGTGGCAAATAAAGTCACTTATAAACTGTAAATACTGTGACCTCAAAAAATGTCAGACGATCCTGTCAATGTTATTCAAGAAAATATTAATGAATCAATTTCTTCTTGCATTATTTAACCCTGTAGCTGAGGTTGACATATAAACGAGCATCACAACATTTGTGTTTTAAAGAGTAGAACTCTCTTCATGTTGTACCTCATTAAATCTTAAGTAAAACAAGTACTTTAAAAAGTTCTTATTTCCATTTTGTTTTAATTTTTGTCATTACTAAAGCAGCTGAGAGCTTTTATTTAAACCTTATAATAAGGTCATAGTTTTTGGGTTGCTGTGAATGTTAGAAGAGGAATTCACGTAAGAGCTAACCTGGGATTAATAATAATAAATGTGCTCATTGCATTAAAAAATCCTTGCAATGAAAGGTCACTGTTAGCTTTGAGTTCCAAAAATAGAACTGTTTTTTAAAGACTATCAAAACCAATATAAAAAAAATCAGAAAAGCATTGAGAATCTTACCTGTGTGACTTTTGCACTGAAGCAAGATGGATAAATGTAATAACTGTAATATGGAATAATTACTTTTGCTTTGTAACAGAAAAAGATGCCTATAGATAAACGGATTACTTTCCTGATCGATATTTTTAATTGAAAGATAAATCTGCTGCATAAATTCTACCAAGACACCCTTTCATTTATCTTCCCTTAAATTTATAACTTATTTATGTCATGTTTCAAGGAAGAGTGTGGGTTTTGGCTCCATTCAAACAATATGACATCAAAAATAAAATGACAAGAAAGAACAGAATTTTGTCTCATTTTGATTTTTAATGCCATAAATGAAAGTTGGGTTCAAGAGAAGACATCTCACTATATCAAACCTAGTCAAGCTAAACAAAAATACAAATAAAACAAAAAAAAACCCAAGAAAATAAACACAACCTCAAAATAAATAACTAAACTGAAGACAAATGTGGGAACTCGTCCTGCTGAGATTTTTACCTCTGATGCGTCTACAGAGAATTTTGACCTCATACCATGACAAAGAGTATACTGAGGGGGGGCACCTAGTCAGGTAACAGTGGGAACCATGGGTTCTTGGGAGCCAATATGCTAATAGAACTATCCTATATTTGGTCAAGTTTCGAGTTCCTTTTCTCTGTTGGTTCAGGACTTTTTTCTTGTAAGGTCTGAGCTCATGTTTGTGATTGGACCTTTGCTCTCAGATACCCCTATACCTGTCTGCATTTGCCTTGCCCAGGGATCTTTAGAATCTAGTACATGTAACCTGTGGTTTCCAAGTTGGTTATTTTATTTATTAAAGTTTTTTATTTTCCAGGCTTGTCCATTGCTCCCGTTACTCATTTTTTAGTCAGCTTCTCCTGGCCAAGCCAAGCAAGGAGATCATGTTGAGCTTAAGCTCCATAGACAAAAGCCCCACATTTCCACATTTCATTAGTGACAAGGAATTAGGGAACAGAATGATTTTGCCCCAAGGGATGGACTAGTTATGAAAGTAAAGTAGAAAATATACTGATCTGAGAAAGTCTTGAGAAAAAGTTTGGCCTGACCAAATCTCTTGGTAAGGGATGAATTGGTTGAGTTATAGTCTCACAGACATTAGTAGAGTGTAATAAAAACTTTGAAAAAGATTGAAACCCAGGACACTAGCTGGTATAAAGATTGTCTGAATAAAAAGCCCTTATTATTTTTAAAAGAGCATTAGTGATTGTGTTGGTTTTGCATGACCTGATTTTGGTAGTGGGGGACCATGGAAGTGGCTGCTGTGAGAAGCTCCCAGAAGCTTCCACCATGTCTGGCAGAGCCAATCCCTGATGGTTCTGAAGATGGGTATGCTGCTGGCCAAAGCTGGGCCAATTAAAGATGATGGTAACACCTCTGGGATAACATATTTAAGAAGAAAATCAAAATAAACTGGGGCACAGTGCTAGACAAGAGGAGGAGGTAAGAACATGTGAGGGAAAACAGCAGGGACACCAAGGTCAGTGGAGAAGGAGGGGGAGGAAGTGCTTCAGGCAGTGGAGCTGAGATTCCTCTGCAGGCTGTGTGATGACCATGGTGATGCAGCTGTGCCCCTGCAGCCCATGGGTGCAGGGAATGCAGAGATCCACCCACAGCCGTGGGGGAGGTGCCCATGCAGTTTTGGGAGGACTGTCTGCCTGTGGGGGCAGTTATGCTGCAGCAGTTTTGGGAGGACTGCTGTTGTGAGATTGGAACCACACTGGAAAGGGAAGGTACCCCACAGCCTCACAGGGGAAGGACTCCTCTACCTGAGCAGTGGAAGGACCCCTTTGGTGACAAACTGACCAGACTTCCCATGCCTAATGCCCTGTGCTGTTGGTGGGAAGGAGGAAGGGGCTGGGAAGAAAAATGTGTTTTAATGGTTTATTTCTCATTATCCTCCTTGATTTTTTAGTAACAAATTCACTTTGTACTTCTAAGCTGAGCCTGTTTTGCCCTTGGAGTGTTTTATCCTGATCCTTATCTCACCTCATGTGCTCTTCATTAATTTTTTTTTTCCTCTGCTCAGCTGTGACAGGGGAGGGTGAGTAAGTGACTTTTGTGAGTGCCAGGCAGTCAGCCAGTGTGAAACCATGACAGTGGTGTAACATATGTTCATTACTCAGTTTAACCACCAAGAAATATTTAATTGTTCTCTGTTTCTGATTCTGCAAATAAATATTAATATTCATATACTCATCTTCATCTTACTAAAAAGTAATGTAATGGATTTAGGTGCCTACTGTGATTTAAGAGGCCTGAGAATACCCTATCTGACAGTATTGCATTCCAGGAGGAGAAGAAAAATTATGAGGAATGGAAGGAAAGGAGAGAAAAAAAAGAATGTGAAGAGAAGAAGAATAAGAAGAAGAAAGAGAAGGAGGAGAAGAAAAACAGAAGAAAAATTATAAACAATATGTGTTCATTTCTTATCTCTTGTCATCATGTTTCTCCTCAAAAAAAAAAAAACTCCTGGAAGACACAGAATGAACACCTCCATTAATTTTTACCCACTTACCATTTGAATAGATCACTGCAGAACAATGTAGGAATGAGAAACAACATTTAAAATTTAGAGGCTTGTTGATGACAGAGGGTCCAATAAGAGGCAAAATATAACTCTCATCTATCATGGGGATTCAGGTTATGTGTATGATGTCATTCTGGAGATCACAAGATGAGTATTTATTAATTAGGTCACTGAACTTCTGTATTTTTGGTTAACATTTAATCTCCACTTAGTTTCTGAAATATAACTTTTTTTTTTAAGGAAGAGTGTGAAACAATACAAAACATCCCTGAACATCTTTAAGAATAGTGAAGCATTACAGTGTTTTTTAAAGTTAAAAAAAAACCACCATAGTAAAATGTCAAATCATTTGGGGAAAAAAAAAAACAAAACCAAGAACAGCAGAGAGGAAAAATTGTTTTACTGTAAGCAGCATGGGTTGAGGTAGACAGTATAATAGGTTAAGCAAATGCTGAGCACACAAGCAAATCTATTCAACCCTTCCCATGCAGAGGCAGCTGTTCAGTCATCCCCAGGAAAGCATAACTCCATCAAGCACAGCAATGACTTGGGTCACCAAGTCCCAAAATACCATCCCTCCAACTGTCCCATCTCTTCCTTCTTCTCTCTTCAGCTTTATATACAAAGCATGATGCCATAAGGTATTAAATACCTTATGTGGTATTTATGTGGTCAATTGAGGTCAGCTGTCAGCTGTTTCCTTCTCACTCCTTGTTCACCCCCAGCCTTCTTACTTCTGGGGTGAGAAGCTGAAAATCCTTGATGCTGTGCAAGCCCTGCTCAGCAGTAACAAAAACATCCATGTGTTATCAACATTGTTTTCAGCACAAAACCAAACACAGCCCCAGCCAGCATGCTGTTACACACAGCATCCTTGTCTCTAAATTGGAGAGAGAAGGATTTGATGAGTGGACCTCTCAGTGAGTAAGGAATTATCTGCATTGCCAGTTAAAGAGCTGCTGTCAGCTCAATATCCAAGTGGAGATCAACATCAAGTGGCATTCCTCAATGGCCGGTACTGAGACTGGATTTTTTTAAACATCATTATCAAGGACATGAACAAGGGATGGAGTGCAGCAATTTTGCTAAGAGGTACCTTGACAAATTGGTGAGCTGGATCAGTGCAAACTTCATGAAGTTTAACAAGGACAAATGCGTTATGTACCTGCCTCAGTGAAATCCCCAACATGGATACAGTGAGGGTGATGAGCACATTGAGAGCAGACCTGCGGAGAAGGCCTTTAGGTATTGGTGGATATTAAACTGAATATGAGCTAGCAGTGTGAAAATGAACAGTATCCTTTAGGAATGCACCAAAAGCAGTGTGGCAAGAGGTTGAGGAAGGCATTTACCCTTCTACTCTGCACTGGTAAGGCCTTATCTGGAGCACTATGCTAAGCTCTGGAATCCCCAGTATAAGGAAGACGTGGACGTGCTAGAACAAGTCCGAGAAGGGTCAAGAAGATGATCAAGAGGGTGTGAATCCCTTCTCATATATGGAGAGGCTGAGAGTGTTGGGATGTTCAGCTTGGAAAAGAGAAGGCTCCAAGAACACCTTACAGCAGCCTTCCAGAAGCTAAAGATAGTCTATGGGAGAGATGGAGTGGGACTTTTCACAATGCATAGCGTAATAGAATGAGGGGCAATGACTTTAAACTGACAGAGAGTAAATTTGGATTAGATAGTGGGAAGAAGTTATTTTCTGAAAGGGTGGCACTGGAACAGGTAACCCAGAGAAAATGTGTATCCCGATAGGTTCCAGCTGGGCTGTGCCCGGTGGACTGCCGAGGCCAGGATAGTCTGAGCGGAGGCTCAGAGTTGGTCCGATCTCCCAAAAGGAGATCACATGGCACTTTTCTTCATCCCATTCTATTCACCATGCTGGCACCTGAATTCACAGTTTTCCAAAGCATCCTTAAATTTCAGTTTTAAAAATCTCTAAGGCCAAATTGGCATCTGGAAAAAAAAAACAGTGGCAGAGGATTGCTGTGGTTGCTAGAAATACACTCTCAAACATGTTCAATCAGTATAAAAATTCCTTGCAAGTTTTAGTATTTTCCAGAGAACTGTAAAGCCATTATTTGTGAATGGCCAGGCACCATTCCATCAGGCAGTTTGTGTGAGGCTACCCTTTTTGGAGGCTAAAGAAATGTAATAGCAGAGGTGTGTTTTTCTCTGCCCTTCAACCATGCCAGATGACCAATGAATGCTCCCCGAATAATTTAATTAATTATTTATGTGTCCAGTCAGTAATACCAATATTAATACAGAATTTTAAAATTGCCACTTTGAAGAAACAGCAAAAATTTTATTTGATCCTTGATTATGATGGGAACCATGGCCAAGTCAGCATTTGGAATGACTGATAATTTTTTTTCCCTTTTTATAGTCGGCTTTCTGGTTCCTAGATTGAGTTATAGTTTATTTTGGATTGATAAAATATCACACATATTTTTAATCATTTCTAAAATTTGGTTTCTAAATGTGTCTATGTTTATTTGCAGTTTAATAAAACACACTATCATCTTTGAATCAACATGGTTCTTAAGAACCAATAATTTAAAAGTAAAATTATGCACCTTTCAAGAAAGTAAATACGCTGAAAAATAATATAATTTCTTGAGCATGTGTCACAGTAATACCATCAACATTATTGTCATTATTCATCAGCTGACATGTTAATTACATATTCCCTAAAGTTGAGTGCGATATGACGTACAGGAAATTTAGATTAGGGCACTCTTCTGAAACTATGGAAAGGTTTTGTATCTAAGGGGCTGGAAACCTCCAAGGAGATCAAGAAGTCCATATGTTTCAGGAGCAGCGATACGTTTGCGGCTCTTTTTTCAGGAAAAGCCGGCATACGCACCCAGAAGTATCTCTGTGTCTGCATGTTTCAATTAATGGAGTATCATTTTCATGGAGGGAGTTTGTGAGGAAAGACAAAATTCTTGATTTGTTCTTCTGTGGCAGCTGTAGCAAGAAGAATAACAAGAAGGGCAGACCTGTCCACTGATGTCCACTAGAAGTGGTTTGATTATAATTTCTATTACTCCTTTTACTTATGCCCACTAGCATGAAACGTGTTCAAAAAAACTGCAGGCCCTGAGAGCAAATCTTTCCCCAGTCCCATTGTCTTCATCTCTCTGACCATCCCACCCCACTCCACATCCCAACCACTAACCAGCCTTAAGTTTAAAAGAGAACAAGTGGTTAAAGAGAAATTAAAGTACTTTCTTATCATGACATTGTGCTGTTAGGCTATAATCTGTACATAGATCACAATACTTTACTGACAACCAGTTCTGAAAATTCTGAAATCTTGAAAATTACTGAAAAGTTTTGTGAACTAACTATCTGTTAATCTAATAACTATTTGTTATCTAATAATCTGTTTCTGTGAGAAGAACTTTGATGATCCAGATTGTTCTCTTCCTACATGACTTCAGCTGATATTGATGTGTCACAGAATGGTTTCCTGAGTAAAAACAGACAGATTAATCACAGTGAGTCTGAGTCAGCTTATTCTTCTTGAGTTAAAGAATTCCAAACACTGACTAACCTCGGGGGGAAATGAATATATTAATATTTTAACTGAAGTTCTCCCTTTTCACCTTATCAGCATGATGATTGTTTCCCTGCTGTTGCTG
Source organism: Onychostruthus taczanowskii (assembly GCF_017590055.1). Lineage (NCBI taxonomy): Eukaryota > Metazoa > Chordata > Aves > Passeriformes > Passeridae > Onychostruthus > Onychostruthus taczanowskii. The sequence continues at coordinate 190,124 of NW_024499585.1, forward strand.
CTATAATTAAAAGTTAAACAAACTCTACTTCTTTCTAAGTTTATCGGTGATATCTTGAAACATCTGAGTATATTACCCAGACAGATTAAAGAGAGATTTTCACCACAGGTGCATTTAAAACAACTTTCTTTGTTCTTTGTATATTCTATTACAGCATTTAAAAGGCCTTTTCAAGAAACAGAAGCATGAGCATTTTACTGAAAAAGCCAATGACAAACATAACATGAGCCATTGTGTGTTTCTGCAGTTTTAGCAAGGAAGACACTTTTAAGCTAAACTGCATTTTGAAAAAGGAGCCAGCAAATAATTTAACAACACCTTTCATCCAGATTCATAGGAAAAAAAATAAAAAGCTCTGTACATGGAATTGATAGGAAAAGACAGGCAGCTGGTTTATTAAATTTGAGCATATTTAAAAATGAAACAAGACACTTTCTCCTCAACCTAGCAGTCTTTTCCATTCTTTATTAGTTTACAGTGGAATCAAAAATCTTTCTCTGTCAGCTCTATGACAGTATTCATACAATTTAACAAGTAGTTCTATAACAGTCTTTGCCTTGTTATTAAATGAAACTTATTATAGACAATCTTGATTTAGAGGTATCAAACATGCCCCAGATAAGTTATCACATTGATTGGTTGATCCATAGTTAAAAATTAATATTTCTTTTCTAGTTGATCCTCCTCTTTTGGAAAATAGGATGCTGAATTTGTTTGCTGAATTAAAGACAGCAAACAAAATGAAGGTACATACAGATCTCTCTCTAAGCAGATACTCAGTGGCAAGACACCTCTTCATCGTCAATGAGAAGAGGTAAACATTTTGAGCCCACAGTTGTTGCTAGAGCTGTAATATCACTTCCTGAAATGGTATCAGATTAATATTCTCAAAAAGGTTTCTAAGTAGGTACTCCGAAGTGTAAAAAAATCAACCTAGACATATATCATACATGGCATACTCAATAGAGTGAAAAGCCCTGAAGCCATAAGGCTGAGCATTTTTCATACACACTTGTAAACAAATATTTTGAAATATTTTACTTGCTACCTGGAAATTTGCTGACAACCCACACTGTTGAATGATTACATTGTCAGGTTTCTGTTCACTTCTGTATCCCTCTTTCCCAACCCTGTGTCCAGAAAATCAACTGAGTCAACTTAACAAGAGGCACTTAAACACTTCATAATGCAAGTCAAAGACAGAGGGAGTGTATAAGAAATCTATAAATGGAGACCAAAGAAAATTCAGTATGTGTCTTTATGGGGCTGAAATAATGAAAAATTAACTGATTTTTTTGTGATCCACATTTCTTTTGTTTATATTTTCTTGATATACAAGACTTCTTATTTTTTCTTCATGAAATGAAAATAGAGATATATTGCCTAATAAGTGTATTTGATGTTACACAAAAATACCCAAACTCAAACTATGTTGCACCACAAAATGTTTTGTACAAGCTCAGGAAAGATTTCATTCCGGTGGCACAAGCAGTACAGGGACCACTGTGCTAAGTATCTGCTAGGCTCTTCTGTTTTGCAGGCCTCTTACATAAACAGTGTCACAACATCCTCTTCTCCCTTTAGTCCTTGAATATTGTTGGAGGATTAATCAGAATTGTTATTTCCTTTGCTATGGTTTCTTTTTCTCTAAAGAATACTTTTTATGTTCTGCAAATTTTGTGACAAGATTTTATAGCATGATGCAAAGAATAACATAAAGGTTAGTGTCAAGCCTCAGAATAAAGATCAAGGATGGCAATCAAAGGACAACACAAATAAAGTACAGGTGACCAGGGATCAATGCCAACTCAAGGCCTGCTGCTTTGCTGAAATATTTATGGGTAGTTCTTTGTGAGAATGGTAATCTAGATAAAATTTATCAAAGAACTGGTTTGTGCAGAAGTCTTGGGAAGGATCTATGACTGAAACGGAAAAAACCCCAAGATGCAGAGCTAATGAGGAACAAGTCATGCTGTTCTTCTAGGTAAGAAACTCTGAAGTGTTAACCCTGTGTCAGAGCCCAGTAATAAATACTGGGATTTGCTCTGCCTACAATTTACAGGGTTAGACTGAACATCTGACACAAGATCCAATATGTAGAAAAGGTACTATTTATCAAGAAATTAAGTAGTTAGAAAAATCAGTATTCTGATGCTTTAAAAAGAGGAAGGTATAATGAAGTTTATTTTTAACCTGCGGCTAATATAGCCTTACTTGTTAGAATAGCCTATTAGCTCTCTGTGGCAGAAGAAAGTGTGCCATAATCTGACAGACTATTTAATGCATCTAGGAATTTTCAGATTGTTATTTAAACGTAAGACAAACTGGAAAAAGAAATAGTATTGTATCCTTTTCTTATTTTCATCATGTATAGGATAGAATTTTCAAGTCCTATAATCTGCACGATATCCTTCTAGATACAGAAATTAATTTCAGAAATTCCCATTAATTGACTGATTTTTTAATGTCATTAAAATTAAATTTTAAAACTAGGTAGTCTTGAAAATAATTTTCTTATTCTTGATATATATATTAACTTTTATCTGGTAACTAATATTTGTGAAAAAAATGATATAAACAATTACATGTTACTCTAAATTTCAGGGAAGACTCATATGCTTTCTGAAATCCCAGTGGACAGAAAACATGTTTTTTCTATAACAAATTTAATAATTTCTGGGGGGGAAAAAACCATTCCTTGTAGTAAACATTTCTATTGTTTTCCTGTGGGTTTTTTCCAGTTAATCTCCTTGGATTTTATTTGTTTGGTTTTTTAATTTATTTTGGTTTGTTCTGTTGTCTGTTTGGGTTTGGGTTTTAGGGGGTGGCAGTGTATTTTCTTTGTGTATTATTTCAGGTTTGTTTGTCAGTATTTTACTTATTTAGGAAATGACATGTACATTCAAAAATAAAAGGTGATTCTTTTTTCTTTGTGTTTCGATTGCTGATGTTCCTGCTTTGAAAATATTTAAAAGAAATTTACTGATAATTTAAAACTTTATACAAAATATTCTCAAATTGGAAATTTATTGATTATTTTGTAATGTGGGAAACAAGTAAGTTAGTTTTTAAATCAGCTTTTATGAAATCTATTTATTAATCATATTTTGCAATAGTTTTTTCATCTGAGAGTTATTGTCTGTCAGTCAAATAAAATCCAGCAAAACCCCAGCATCTTTCAAAACAGCTCTACATCGCATAAAGGTCAATGGAATTAAGATTACGGACAATCATTAAGAAAAACGGTAACTTGAGAAAGTAATATTTTTTTTCCCTCTGCTCATTTGGACTGAGGTCTACAGCTGCTTCTCTCTGTGTGCTCTCTGCTTCCTGACAAAATAAGGCACCAACATTTTTCTCTGAGTGCAGATTCACTTCATCGTCATCGTGACATTTAAAAGGTAATAACCATTTTTAAAATGACATTTTAACAAATGGCAAACCTGATCTCATGTTGAGAACAATAGATTAAAAAAAGAGCCTCTATTAGAGAAAATTTGAAGCTATAAACTCTAGCAATGAACAAAAAAAATCAAAGAATGTATAAAAGAGTAATTTTTTAGTGAAAAATTTAATATTTAAATTTATTTGCTGTCTAAGAAAAAGAAAATACCGTGTGCTTGTATGAATTGGAATGAATGTAGAAATTAAAGGAGACACACAGAGTATATTTCTTCAAGGATTTACACAATTAAATCTGGTAGAAGATCAGGGGAATAAAATTCAGCAGTAATACCAAAAAAAGAAAATTGAAAGAAGCTGCAATGTAATCTAACTTGGGCCACAAAATACTCTTGGTTATTTGTGCTTACTAAATAGTGCAGCTACACAGAAAACGTAAGAGTGCTTACTTGACTTCACTCATATTCTATACTTTATTACCATTGTCTTCATCTGAATACCACACAAAGTGTGGTCTTCCTTCAGTGAGAATTTTTGTCCTTCATGGTTTGTTTCTATGCTAACTGATTCACAGCACTCCTATAAATGAAACCCATCCTAAATTATCTTTCGTATTTACTTTTTTCCTCTACTTTAGAGCAGAGTAGATTCAAAAGCACTTTTTGGAATGAAAAGTTTTGTAAGATACTTTGAAATATTTCCAAATTCTTGTCCTCATTTTCAGGTTTTTAATTATTTTTTTAACAAACTAAATAATTTTTTTCTTTATTAATTTTATTTTTTAAGGCACAAGAAAAACAGTAAGTTAAATTAGAAAGCATGGACGTGGGTGGATTTATTTAAGATAGCATATACAGAAAAATACAAACTAGACCCTAATACATGAAGAAGATGCATTTTACAAACAAATGAAAATATCAGAGCATGGCAGGAGGTCCCACTTAAAGGAAAATAGTTTCTCTTTGCTGAGTTTTTTGCCTGATGGTGCTGCCTCTTTAAACATCAAGACTGTATTAATCACAGGAAAGAGTACACGTTGACGATCAAGTCTGCAGGTTCCTCTCTGCTGACTTCACATAAAAGATGTCCCTCTTATCCAAATAATTCAGGGGTGAAAAATATTACAGATGTTCAATTTATGTGAATGCTTGCTCCCTGTTTATTAACTCATCAATCTTGTGAGAAATAAAAGTACCAAACAGGCAAGTGCTTTTCTTATCCAGGCGGTTCAACAGAGTCTAAAAGTAATCAATACCTATAATTACTAAATCCTTCCAGGATATTTTAACCCTTCTTTAGTAGTCTACTTCCACATCTTACTGATTGATCAAATCCAAAGCTAATTAGAAAAATGAAGTTTTAATTACTGCACTGACACCTTTCATATATTTATCAGTCTTATTATAATTGGTTCTGTCATAATGGCAGACTATTTTTTTCCTTTTTTAATTTGATTAATTACTAGAGCTTGCTCAGTAAAAAAGCATGAGTAGAGCAGATAGGCATAAAATATGCAGAGATGCCCTGAGAGTGAACAGATCATTTTTTGCCATGCAAGGTTTTTTTTTTCAAGTTTGATTTTGATTTACATACATTTATCTGTGTGCGTGTTTGTGTTCACACAATTTTACAAAAAATCAGAAATATTTATGAGCAACACAGATTTTTAAAGTTTCGAGTCTCAATGTAACATTTCTGAGAATATTCAAAATTAAAAAAATTTATTTCATCCCCATTTTGCTAAATTTCTCACAAAAAATTATTTTTCTTAAGAAGCATCCTTGGAAAAAAAGATTAATTTTTTTCTGGTTCACTTACACTGTCTGATTAAAGTAGCCTTGTGTTTCATCTCTAAACTGTGGGAAAGGAGAATCCAGATTTCTTTTGAAGATCACTCTTGAAAATGTTATACATAATTTCAACAAGTTTAAAGTTGGATTTTAGTCTGTATAATTACCAGCTAAAAGTATATTTAAATAAATTATTGCAGATATTACATTAGGTAGAGTCATAATTTAGTCCCTTCAAATTAAACATACAAACACTGTGAGTGGCTTACCACGGACATATGTGAAGTTCAAGTGTGGCACCAGACCTCTGGATGAAAAAGAAATTGTTGTTTTCCAAAGATGATACTTCTTTCATGGTATTCTTATTTTCTGGGATGACTTATGCTCATGGAGTTTTGGGTAAAAAATTTTTTCAGCACAGATAATTTATATTAGGAGTTAATACCAATGTGGGTTTTGAGTCATAACTTTTTTTAAGAATATTATTTGTCTGATTAATACAGCTATTTCTGTATATAGAATAACAAACTTCATAAAGACTTTTTTAAAAATTGTATTAGCATGTTTTACAATTTTTTAAGAAACAAATGTACAATAGGAACACTTTATAACTTGAAGTCAGTGGAGGGCCAAATCAATGGACTGGGAAACTTCTGACTATTTTATTACAAATAACATTATTTTCTTCATTCACAACATAATCAACCTATTATTCAGTGGAGAAATTATTAAAAGAGTATTTTCATGTATATTATGGAAAACCAGAAGGAATACTAACTGGCTAAAATGCTACTGCCAAAGAGCAAATATTTCAGGTTGTTGTTAGAAATACTAGAAATTTATCAATTTCTAAGATCATGGCTTTGACCAAAATGTCATTCCTACCAGCTACTATCCAAAACTTGTATATTGGAGATGTCAAACTGACCCACTGAAATTGAAGATTTGTTTGTGTTTTTATGTAGAGCCCTGCTGTGAGTAGAATTACTTATTTTATATTGAATTATATTTTCAGTGGCAATCTTAGGTATGGTTGAAGGCTTCTGTTAAAGTTGTTGTTCTCCTATCTCTGCATATAACTTTAAAGTTCCTATGAATGGAAAAACAGCTAATTTTTTATGCCTTACTCTAATCTTTCCACATTTGACAAATGTTTCTCTATCTGCAATTTCACACACTTTATGTTTCTGGCAGATTCTATATTAATAATGCTGTAAATTTTGTAGTTAGTACTTGTAAGACTTCTTTTTTTTTTTTTTTTTAATTTTATGTTATAAAATTAGTCAGGTATTGTGATATTGTGTCTAGTGGTCCATACAGAACTTCATTCCCCTTTATATTATGGTGTGTTTATGTTTATTTCATATGTAAAATATTTAACACATAAAAATATTCACCAAATTATATTGTAGGTTTCTTTCTGGTCCAAAATACTTCTCAAGATGTAATTTGGTAATCTAATTCAGAAGCCAATTAAAAATAAATATACTGAACGTTGAAGAACAAACCATTTAAAGTTGACCCCATCTATTTTTACAAGTTTTTATTTTGGAAATCTTTATTGAAAAACCTAGGACAGCTGTCTTGATGTCACAGACAGAACAATTTTTTCTTAATTTTTTGTATAATATGTACATACAGGAAGATAGCAAGTAGGTCAAATAAGTGAGATGAGATTGTGGAAGTTTTCATCACACATATATATATTTCAAAAATACAAGACTCTCTGCCTCTCTCTCTTTTGACTTAAAGTTACTTTTTTTTTCATTCCTTAAGTAAAATGTTAAGGGTTGAAATAAGTTTCCAAATGATCTTTAAATTAAGGATTCTATCTGGCTTTTTTTCAGGTGCATACAAGTTCTATAACCAAAAAAACTGTGTTGGTCTAGGACAAATGAGATTATTTTATTTTTAGTGAAATGAACAAGCTGTGGGGGAAAAAAAGGATCATCCAATGTAACACAGCAGCTGCCAGTTTGGAGAATTTCTACAAATGTCAATATATGTATATAAGCCATTTCTCATGGTGATAGCACTGTCACTGAAGACAGACCAGCTTAAAGGTATGCATGGGGACTTAAAATCACATGGAGTGAAACTAACTTAAGCTCGGTCTCACAAACTTGGAGTCACTGTTTCAATGCAAGGGAAATTTCAGCCTATATGTGTGTGCTTCCATACATATATATGCACGTTGTGTTTCAGAGTTTATCCTGAGAGTCAAAGCTTAAAGTCAGAATAGAATATCAGGGACTTTTACGTTATTTATTTAGAACTTATCTGCATTAAATAGGAAGAAGTTTAAAGCCAGAGGGAAATCAAGACAGAGTTCTGTGTTTGTCTGAAATAACCTTTCTGTTTTCACTAATCTCAGAAGATAGTTATCAGTGTAGAGCCTATTAGGAAGCTCAGAATTAAAGTTTGTAGCTGGAGTTGCAGCACATTAAATATAAGGATTCAGAGAGGGTCTTAGAAGCAAAACTAAAATATTGAAATAGTTTTGTGTTAATGTTTCCACTACTCTCTTTACAGGTCTTTTCATTTCTTTGTGTCACATTAAAGCTTATTTGATTAATTCTCAGGATCCAGTTCAGCCTCAGTCCTTTACATATCACAATATTATTATGCCTTGTAAAATAGTAATTAAAATAAAAGTGTGATTTGTCATCACAATGTTACCTTCATGCTTTTTTTTCTTCAAGTTAATATCAAAATAACAGAAATATCAGAAATACCTGGCAGGTTTTTTTCTAGGTTTTGTTCTTACATTGTTGTTTTAACTTAACAGATTTTATAATAGGAACAAAATCAAACAAAATCAAAGAAAACAGCTTATTGCATAATTAGCTACATGGCAGAAGCAGTTACTTTTAACTGCTCCTTAACACACTCAAAATTGTCCTACAATTTTACTTTACTTACTATTTTAGGCAGTAATAATTCAAGACCCTATACATGTGAATGATGTAGATCTTGATCCTAAAAGGGAAAAGGTAGGGAGAAATGAAAAATTGCTCTGACTACAAAAAGCTTTAAGTAGCCTTCTAGTACCAAAAGTAGCCTGGAAGAAATCTGTTAAGGGATATTTTGCAAGCTCGTGTAGTGACAGGACAAGGGGAAATGGCTTTAAACTGAAATAAGGTAGATCAGGATATTAAGAATTAATTATTTAATCAGAGGCTGGTGAGGTACTGGAACAGGCTGACCAGAGAAACTATGGGGGCCCCATCCCTGGAAGTGTTCACGGCCAGACTGGATGGGGTTTTGAACCCCCAGGTCAAGTGGAAGATGTCCCTGTCTTGGATTGGAATGAGATGATCTTTAAAGTCCCTTCTAACCGAAACCATTCTATGATACTACAATTCTATGAAGATTACAGAAGTTTTCTGTGCAGTTTATGAGGTGTATGTATACATATATACATGTACACATATATATGCTATCTCAATATAGTTATGTTAATGAACCAGACTGTGATGGCAGAATAGTTTCTTTCTATTGCTCTTGACCGGAGGAGCTGGGGACTGCACAAGAAACAATCCTTTGTATCTAACTGTGTGTGCTTAGGTTTAAGCATAAAATAGTAATTTTCAAGTACTTATGTTTCTTTTTGCATAAAGCAGAAGAGTTATTCTCTTGTTATGATGATGATGCTAAACACAATTCTATGAGAGTATATAAAATCTTTAGGATGCCTTCCAAACCAAAGCATGCTATCATTCTGTAAGTCTTCTGTTTGAACTCAACCCTTTGAGCTTTCTAAAGGGAGTCTGAAAATCGTGCTGACAGAAATCTCAATAGAGTATAGAGCTGTATTTCGAAACTAATATAATTTCAGTCTCCCTGACAGTTGCTTCAGAATTCTTTGACCACCAACATTATTGTGTTGGTTACCGGACTGTACTGACCAGTCATAGATTAAAAATATTGACTCTCCAAAGCTGCAAAAGGAAAATTGAAAAAGCATATAAATCAGACCATCAGTTAACAGTTTTGCTTTTATTCTTTATTCACCTCAGGCTGTTACCTTTGTGAGAATAATAATGTTCACTTGTTGAAAACGTAAAGCTTTTTTCATTTTGCTTTTTGAAGGGGCTGTGTATGTGTGTGGTTAAGTTCATCACTACAGGGAGCATTTTGTTTCAGCACAGGCGTAGTGGTTTTGGTTTGTTAGTCTGAGATTTCTTGGTTAATGTACTAATTAAATGTGATGGGTTTAGTGCTCACTAAATGCCAGGGCATCTATTAAAATATACTTATTTATTTTCTGCTGGGAGATAGGATTAGGAGGAAAGCAAATGAGGCTCAAAACTTTAAAAGGGTATAATGAAAGCTTTATTAACAGTAACTAAAAGAAATAATAATTAGAATAAAATCTTTAGAATATTTGTCCTCCCTCTACTAATGTATAGAAACAATTCAGCTTATCACCTCTAGAATAATCTGTGTTCAGTTCACTAAGGGAGAGGAGTCCCTCTTGTTATTTTATGGAGACTTTTCCACAGGAAAACAGTTCTCCTGTGGTTTTTAATTTCCATGAAGAGCAGCTGCCTGGGTATCCACAATCATGAAGCCCCTCCCATTTTTCACAGCTTTCCCACAGCTGTATTTGTGGGCCATGTCAGCTTATGGGGCATTATTTTAAGGATGATCTATTCAAAAGCAAATGCTCTCTTTAGCTGTCTCTGAGATCATAATCTCTGGGAACAGAGACCTTCTTCTCTCCCTGGGGACAGAGGTTCTTCATCACTCTCTCTGTTCAAACTTCTCATGGGATCATAGCTACTTCAACATCTGCTTGCTTTAAAATAGATGTATTTGCTCATATGTACAATTTGAATGCTTCATCTCTCTATAATTTCAATGAGTTACAGAGAAGAAGAGTCTGATGTATCAATTACATTCTTCTCCATAGGTTCACAAGAGGATTTTAGTCTGAACTTCAGGTATCTCCTCATTCTCCTTCTATCTGGTACTTGACTCTTTTCTTTATTAACTTTGGTGTCTTTATGTCGATCTTCTACATGTCTTCCGTTTGTCCTTTTCTCTCACCTGAGGGAGGATTGAAGGTATACAAGTCCTATTTGTGTACTGAAAGAGTTAGTATCTTGCTTGAGGCCATGAGACAGTCATGTGATCCCTGCTGGGCTCTGTCTGAAGCAGTCGCGGTGATGGATTTTTAGACTGCATTGGAGGGGCTGTGTCAGGATCTCAGGGGGCTGAGCTAGAATGGAGGCGGCTGCTCTGGCTGCATGGCTGTGTTCAATTCCAGCCATGGGCTATTTTCTGCACGGGCTGCAGAGCCACCTCTGGGGTTTTTTTGGTGGCTGGTGCCATGATCTCATTGCCAGGCTAGAACTCAGTGGCCGATGGCCTCCCCTTTCCCTGCCCAGCAGCCGCTGGGGCCCAGAAAGGGCCCGATGGACTCTCCAGAATGGGACCAGGCCCTGCAGCAGGGCCCACCTGGCCCAGCCTGGCCAAGACAGGCGGGCTGGGCTGTCTTAGTTACCTGTTCCCAGGCTGGAAAGAAAAGAGAGAATTCCTGGGGTTTGTTTAGTTTAAAATGTCAATCTCACAGAGGTAGATGTAGTTTTTAATGGCTATTAAAATGCCTATTCTCAAAGCTAGCCAGCAATTGGTTTTGCTAGGCACAAAGAAAGCTTTCAGCACTTCTATCAGAAAAAAAGTTAAAAAATCACTTCTGTGGCTCCAATGCAAAACCAGCAGAACAGGGCACTTAACTGGCTTTACATTTGAGAAAGATTAATATAGTACCTTGCTTTCAGGACAATTTAGAACTTGTATGCTAAAAATAGTATGAGACAAACTGAAATAAATCAGAAAGAAAGTAGACTTTATATAACAATATGAAAAATAAATATATTTGCACTAAAAAACAACCTATTCCAGTGCCTCACCATCATTACAGTAAACAATTTCTTCCTAATATCTAATCTAAACCTACTCTCTTTCATTTTGAATCCATTCCCTCTTGTTCTGCCATGCCCTTGTGAATAGTCTCTTGCCATTTTTCATGTGGGCTTCCTTCAGGTACTGGTTGCTTGCATTTGTCTGCTCTTGATACCTCCAAGAATACCCATGGGTCAGCCAATCTTGATTTTTTGAAAGCTCACTGAGAATAAAACAGCTGAAATGAAATAAAGAGAATGTTAAAAACCAAATTAATCCCAAGGGAAATTTAATAGAAAAAAGTTTAAAAATAAAAAAATTAGAAGCTAGAACAAAAATATTCCACTCAGTCATCTAATAGAAAGGTCAATATTATTACAAAAACATAATTTCCAAAACTTTTGTCCATTAAGGAAATGAAAAGATATTGACAATATAAAAAATCTATTGAGTGTGGAATATGGGGTTCTATTTGTTAAAGCTGTTAAGACTTATGCTCACCAGAAGGCCCTGTTGGAAAGGCACATCTGCAGGCTGGACAGCTGGAAGTCGATTGTGGGGTGAGAGGCAGTAATGAGTGAGGAACGCATGGATAGCATATGAACAGGAAGCTGACTGGGTTATGGTACGCACAGCTAGCAACACTGCAGCTGAGCCAGATAATGGGTGCCCTTCTTCTGTAAAGTTCTGATTTTGTCTGGTTGAAATTAAAAGTATAAAAGGGGCGCAATTTCTACAATAAAGTTATCTTGGGATACAAAAGGAGGTCACTGTCACTTTGTTTCCCATTGCTACAATTGAGTGTCATTCACAAACTTTGCTAAATTTAAAACTCATAGACTACACACATAGTAGACCTAGTATTGTATTTGCTGGGCTCCCAGACAAAGGAAGGAATGATGAATCTGACTCCATGTTCTCAGAAGGCTAATTTATTATTTTATGATAATATATTATATTAAAGAATCCTGTACTGTACTAAAGAATACAGAAAGGATACTTACAGAAGGCTGAAAAGATAATAATGCAAACTTGTGACTCTCTCCATAGTCCCGACACAACTTGGCCCCAATTGGCCATTGAGTCAAAACAACTCACAACAGAAACCAATGAAACAATCACTTGTTGGATAAACAATCTCCAAATACATTCCAAAGGAGTAAAACACAGGAGAAGCAAATGACATAATTATTGTTTTCCTTTTTCTATGAGGCTTCTCAGCTGCCCAGGAGAAAAATCATGGGCGAAGGGATTTTTCAGAAAATATGAATGTGACAACATAGTTTACACAGAAATCTTTATGGCTGTAATTCTCAGGAATCTAAAGCTAAGGATCATAGCCTGACAGAGGTCAGATGAAAAACAAACAAACAAACAAATGAACAAACCTAAGAATCACTGGATGCTGCAAATTAAAACCATTGAGACTTGTGGGATCTCAGCACATCACTGTGGATGTGCAGAGACACCAGAGGAGCCCCTGGGGGGCTCAGAAACTTTGGAATGCTGCCAAAAGGGTTTGGTGGTTGGATTTCGATTCATCAAAAGGAGAAGAACCTGTGAAGGAGGAAATGAGAGCTTCTTGGGTGTGAATGATACTTTTATGGAGGGAAATATAAATTTTAGAAAAATGGGTACAGGGGGGTCATGAAGGCAAGATGGAGGATTCAGGGCGTGGTTCTGTGTTCTTCTTTCTTCTTCATGTCTTCCATTTTGTGTAGTGATGTTGGCACTTGGGGATTGGTTCATAGTGAAAGTACACTTGTCTATAAGAGTGAATAGTATTGGGAAATAAAGGTAAATATGTCACACGTAATTTTTACTATAAAAGACACAACCGCCCTGTGGGCGGGGGAGAGTGCACTCGACTATCCTGCTGAGCGGACCTCGGCTGGGCAAAGAGAAAACTTTGTAGATAAGAGATAATAAACAGAACTGAAGACATCAGGGGGGAGACATCAGGCGTAAAGCGGAAGGGAGACAGTGGTGGAAGCTCAGGAGACACGGGAAGCATCCCAGAAAGCACGCATGCGCGAAAGTCGAGGGCGAAACGCAGTCGGGAACGTACCCGGACCCCTGTGACATCCCGAGCGAGGAGGGGGCGTTCTCGGAGCTCCACATCCCGAGGCTCCACCCCTTCTCCAGCCTCAGGGAGACGTTCATGTATTCAACCTTCATTGTTAGTTCAGTCGAAACTCACGCAATCGCAGTCCCAACATTCAAAACTGCTGCACTCAGTCGACACGGCTGAGGAGCCGATCGAGTTCGTGACGTCATCAAAGCGGTCCAAAGTGGGTGTCAGCGCGGCACGTAAAACCATTTCGGACGCAAGGACCAAAGAACACAGATTCCAGGAGCAGAGAGACGAGCACTCAGACAGAAGAAGAAATCCAGACTGCGAAAAACAACTCAAAAGAGCTTAAACAATAAAGAAAGATATTTTAGGGGAATTTTAAGATTTGGAGTGAAAAATGGTAATGTTTGTCCACAAGAAAGAAATCGTGTGCTTCACGATGTTCGTGTGCTTGATTCCATTGTAGATGTCAAGAATTCGAGAAAATGTGCTGCATGAATCTTTCCGATCATTCAAAGTCGATTCATGAGAATATACAAAAAATTGAAGATAGCATAAAGAAACTCGGTGAAATCACGAGATTTTAGATCAATGATGTAGTGAAATTTTTTGACCTTTCAGACTTTAATATCTTTAAAGCATAGATACTATTCAGATCCTCTGGACTAGCAGAGGAATGCCCTGTGAAGTTCAGAGAGATGGTATACAGGTAACACATCGTGTCAGATGTTAACTAGAGCACAGTTTCTGCTCCAGCTCATAAAACCTGACAGTGCCCCTTTGAAAAACTTCTCTGTTGTTCAGCTGAGCAGGATAAGACAGAATTTTATTACACCAGTTCTTCAGAGAAGCATTGTGAACCTTTCTCTTGTTTGGTGTGAATGTACAGGGGTCCTGTAAGGAAGAAAGTAGTTGGAAAAGGAATTTCAAAATGTGAAGACTGTTTCTTATTTTTTTTTTTTTCAGTAGAAATGTTCTTCAAATAATCCCATTATTGGAATAGCATCCTGAGGGCAGTCTTCTTCATCTGACTGAATTTTTGGAGAGCAGTTTGAAATGCTTGTTGTATTTATTTGTGATTAGTGTAAGGAGACATACCTTTAACTTTTGGATAGTGAGGGCTGTCAGAACAACATCAGCAAATGAATCAGAATTATTCTACCTGCAAATAATTTAGAAAACTTTCTTTGTATGCCTTAAGAGATTATGAAAATTATTTAACTACTCAACTTGGCATACAATTGAAGTCAAAGTGGAATTTTAATGTCTGGTGATTCCTAGTGGATATTAAAATGACAGTTTTCTTCCTCTGTCTACAGCAATTAATAGTACTTACCTAATGTTAAACTAAGATAAAAGAAAATATTAATTTGGTGGTTTAAAAATAACTTGAAAGCCCTTGTTAGAAACTTGTAGAAATTTCAGTAATTTTGAGAGTAAATCAAGATGGCCTGCAAATGAGGATAGCACTAAAATTTCAGCATGGCCATACAATAACATGAACAAGAAAGGGTTGCTTGAGGGTTTTTTTTCTTCTCCAGAGAGGTAATGTTTGAAGATGACACCATTATTATTTTTCCAAGAAAGATGGAAATTATCCACATCTCAAAATTTTAATGTATGATCTATGACAGTAAGATACTTTCCAGGAACTGGCAATGGCTGATGGTGGAACGACAACAATCCTTGGCAACTGGGAAACTGTTATGGCCTAGGAATATAAAGCTCACAAAACAGCAACATAGATAAGGAAAATATTTGAAACTTTTGAATTCTTCTTTATGAGTCAGAGGAACAGAGTGATAACTTTAATATGGACAGTTTTTCAGACCTTAAATAAACCTGATCTGAAATGGACATTTTGTGTTGTCTTTAATACACCTATATATCATCAATAACATTCTAGCACGTGATACAGTTTTCTTTTGCATCAAGGGTATGTTTACGAGAAGTTTTGCATATTTTCTCTTGTGATCCCAACTTTCATTTAAATTGCCAACAAAGTGTCTCTTGAAGCTCTAGGTGAGATATCTCTAAAAATGTAATTAAAATAAGACCCCCTTTAATTATTTACAATAAAAGGAGGGAGAAGAACAAAAATAGCTGCAGTAGTGTAGAGCAGGTAAATATATGACATGAGCCATATAGTTGAGTATGTCAGTGATACTTTCAGTACAGTAAAAACAGATTATGAAGTATGTTAGTACAGTTCTTCGAAAGTTTTATTTTGTGAAATGCAGAGTGATAACCTGCTATGTCAGTTCAGCTGTGTTCAGTCACTGTGGTATAAAGATGAGGGAGTTGGATGGTGGGTGCTGCTGCCTATTATCTGTTCCCAACAAACCTCTCCTGTAGAAAAGCAGGTTAGGTTAACATTTAGGCAACGCAGTCAAATCCAACACAATACTCACCACAGCCGGCTCAGCAAGAGAGGCTATAAACGCTCCTTTTTGCAAGGCTTTATTTCAGCAAAGTATATCACTGAAGGGAACCCAGTGAGAAAAGAGAACTATGCGGAGCAGCCAGCTTAAGAATGGGAAGGGGTGGGGGCAGAGCTAAGGGCAGGGCAGAGGAGATTTGTCTCCAGGGAATGGGGAGCAGCCACTAGTGGTAGCAAGCCAGTGAGGGGAGAGGGAAAGGGGAAACAACCAGGGGAAGTTGCGTAACAGAAGTCTATGTGGGAGTCTGTCTTTTCCCCCAGGAGGACTAAATCTATGTTAGATAGAGTCACTGCCATTGCCAGGGCAGTGGGCTTGGGAATTGACTAAGAAGAGAGAGTTCGTGGGATACTACAGTGGTAGTATTATAAAGTTAATTTCCTCTGTGTCCAGACAGAAATTTACAAGCAGCATAACGACAAAATTAAAGAACTTCTTGCTTGTTTTCTTGCTTTGCATTAAATGTACTAAAAATTACTTCTGATGACTGTCCAAGTATCTTTCAGGAAGATATGCATAAAATACAAAGACTTTTTTTTTCTTTTAGTAAGTATCTAAATTCATTCCAAGAGCCTTCCCTTCCCTTCCCTTCCCTTCCCTTCCCTTCCCTTCCCAAACTTCCCATCCTGGGACTTCCCTTCCTATCTTGCCTTCCTATTTTTTATGTTGCTAGAGGGTTTTTCTAATACTTTTCTTGTAAAAAAGTTATTTTCTTAAGTCATGCTGTATTCCTACTTCCTCATAATGTGTTTCTGTATAACCAATTGCAACATTCAGTTTCTTTCAATATTTGTATAAATAAATTTCAAATTAAAATTCCACTCCTACCAGCATATGTGGCAATATTGAACTACCTTCAGGTATAACACATATCTAATCTTAATACCAGCATAAACAATACCTTAATTCATTAATATATTTTGGTAGCTCAGACTTGTGCTGTAACAAGTCTAAATGTAACATCAGATTTAGAAAAAATTTTTTGAGAAATAAATCTTACTTATTTCCAGATTGCTAAACACTGGGTTGTTTTTGGGTTTTTTTGTCAATTAAATATACTCTCATATAATTTAAATTTACTTTCTAACAATTAATGTGTTTCTTTTCACCTATAAAGGAATCCTGTTAGCCAGTCACACAATAACAACTATACATACACTATCACAACTGTAACAACTAACAACAGAAATCTTGCAAATATCTCAGTCATCAATAATTCATGACAATTGAAAAACTAATGTAACAGAACATTGTTCTTCATCTTGAATAATGGACAATTTTAGTTGCACAGTATTCTTTTCAGTAACAACTTCTGAGATGTTTGTTAGTAGAGTTGTGCAATGCCAAACTACCAGGGAGAGTGCAATGGAGGTCTATTGGAATTTTCCATTAACATTATGGACATTTAATGAATGTCTTCATTAGATGCTGTTATTAGCAGGGATGATGCACAAATAAAATCAGGCCCTATGTGCACAGAATGCCTCATTAGAATTCACTGTGGGACATAGATAAAAATGCCTTAGTCTACCTAAGAAACATGAGAAAAAATGTTATTAAACAAGAACATATAATCCATCAGAATAAATCAACATGTTTTTTAACCTTTAATTTTAAATTGAACTTATAATATTGGTTCAAATTTGCCTCTTATTCATATAATTCTAATTGGTATAATTTTGCAAAATTTACCAGGCTCATCCCACAGATAAAATCAACTTCCTATCAACCATTTGAGGTCTGAAGTGTTAAGAAACACAGCAAGGTATTTTTGTGCAATTCTGCCCTTTTCTTTTCTGTCCCTTCCTAAGCTTAGGTTTAGCAGGGTGGGTAGGGTGGAGAGGAATCTAAACCTAAATGCTGCATTACTGTGTTCATTGGGTTTTCTCCCTCTATCTCATGTGTCACGGCAGATGAAAATTCTGTATGCACAGCAAGTAATTAATCAGAGAATCACAGTACTATAGAGCCATGGAACTGTTTGAGTTGGAGGGGACATTCCAAGATCATCTAGTCCAACCTCCACAATGCAGTGGGAGAATCATCTCCCTCAAAATGCTGGTCACTCTTTTGAAGTAGCTCAGGATATGGTTGGGTTTCTGAGCTGCAAATGCACATTGCTGAATCACATCCACTTTTCAAACACTAGTGTTCCCAAGTCCTTCTCTTCAGTGTTGCTGTCTCAATACATTCACCTCCCTGTGTTGATACTGGGGATTGCCCCAGCCTTGTCCATGGTCTTATTGAACTCCATGAGGTTTCCACAGGCCCACTGCTCAACCCTGCCCGGGTCACTCTGGATGGCATCCCCTCCCTCTGGTATCTCATTGTACCACTCATCTTGATGTAATCTGCAGACTTGCTCAGGGTACACTCAGTCACACTGTCCATGTTGTTGATGAAGATATTAAATAATTGTGGTGCCAGTGCAGACCCTTGAGAGATACCACTTATTACTGGTTTCCACTTTGGACACAGACATCCAGCCAATGCCTTATTAATCTAACAGTTCATCCATCAGATCCATATTTCTGCAATTTAGAAGTAAAAATGTTATGGGAGGCAGAAGTAGACTTCTTTCTACTTACAGAAGTACAGGCAAAAGACATTGGCAGCTCTTCCCTTTTGCCCTTATGGGCAAAATAAGGTACAATAATTAAGGTACACTGACTGCAAAACTAGCCCTTCCAAGTAATGTTTGTGTAAAAATCTCATTTGTTCTTCCAATCAAACTTTTTAAGGGTCAAAATAATTTCTCAACTCTCATATATGTAAATTCTCCCTAGTAGTGTAATAGATAGAAATAAACAAGGAAAAAAGGAGCCATTAAGCATATCTTTTGCATCTTTCCATACAACTTCTGTTGTGAGAAATGGATTTGTAAAGGATTCTCAAAACCTGGCTGAAAGCTCACACAGTATTGTACATCTGTATGCAAACTCTGAGATAAGGTGTGCTGACTTAGGAAGGCCATGGAATAGAGATGACATTGTTGAGAGAGAGATTGAACTAGAAACAAGTTTCAAAAGATGACCTTGCAAAAAGACCAGATATTTTAGAGAATTAGAACTGTAAACGATGCATTGTAGCAAGACCACTTGGGGTATAATAATAGGTGATTGATGTTAGAAATACTAGCAGCATTGTGTGACAAAAGTTAATAGGCTGAAAAACATTTATAAGGTATTGTAACAGGAAATAGGTTAGCTTCTGATAGAATGCTATTGAGTTTTACATCTCTTATGTAAAGAGATGTAAAACTTTACATCTTCTATGAGATGATAATGGAATAAACTCTTTTAAAACACCTCTCAGTTGCCCCATCTCTGTAGAGCTGGGAGTTTCCAACATTCTATTATTTTAATTAAGCAATTAGTGCAGACTATATTTTAAATATAGGTTACCAAAAATAACCCACAAACAAAATTAAAAAAACAACCAAAACAAAAAACCCCACAAAAAAAAGAAAAAAAAAAAAGAAAAAAGAAAAAAAAAAAAAAAACAAAAAAACCCCCCAAAAAAACAACTACCCTCCACACAAAAAAAAATCAACATTCCAGGCACAATTCAGTAAAATGCCAAAAAAAACCCATTCTCAATAACAGACATACAACCAACCCAAATGAAGTCAGTAGCTCCACTGTTTCTTTTCAGTGTAATGATCTTTTTAATGCAAAAGTGGTATTGTGGAACACAGGCCCTTTTTTCATTCCATACTTATTTCATCTCTGCATTTTCCTACATTATTGTTTCTAAAAGATTTACTTTTCCTAATCCTTTTCTAGACTGTGTAAAAGAGCTTTTGAAAAACCTCACTAGCTGCTTTAAAGAAAAACATATTCTATTGTAGGAGTTTTTTTGCATAGTTGTTCAATTTTAATATAAATGAAAATGAATACAATGAAAATGGGCTGTTTCTCAAAAGAGAAGGCTGTGAATTGTCACTCTTTAAGTTGTTCCTGTTCTTTAAAATTGCTTTTGTTTTCAGAGTCTTCCACTGAAATCAAGATGGGATGTCAGCCAAAGGAATTTAACTTAGTGTTTTCCATCAGGGAATATGCCTGGGTTTTGATCTCTTTCCCAATCATTTGAATATGTAAACCAATGATTTCCATCTTTAACAGTTTGGGAAGAAAGATTAGGCAAGCTCATTTAAGGACTGTTATCCTTTGAAGCACGCACAGTAATTCCAAATCATTAAATTTCCAAGCTGATTATGTTCTTCCAAAGTACTACTTTGTTTCTTCTTTTTATAATTAAACATTTTTAAAATGATGGACAATTGTAACAGAATATAAAACTCCAAAAATAAGAAGGCAACCATTCTTTTTTTGAGGTTTCAGTTAAAATTTTTTGAGATTGTGTAGATGTTGTGTGGATGGTAGTTGAGCAATGTTAACAAAATATAGCTCATTCTATATTTGCCATATAAAACATCACTACTGCCTGCATCGCTAATCACTCAATATACATTATGTGATCATCCATCATGTGAAAATCGTATTATTATTTTTGAAATAAATGCAGTAAATAAAAATTAGTCTTCTTATAAACAACAGTGTCTGAAGTATGTTCATAATCTATTGCAGGAATTCACTTCCAAAATCTAAACTTTATGTTTGAAATAGATAGTAGACAAATTCTTGCACTCATTTAATTTACTGACAAAATTCAGAACTAAAGTGAGTGTGTTCTGCATAAGTATCCTGCCAGCACAGCACCAGCACAATCCCTCCAATATTCCCCTTCACCAGCAGGCTGGGCACAAGCAAGGTCTTCGGAGAGGATCAGACAGGACAGCTGACCCAAACTGTCCAAAGAGATATTCCATTTGATGTCTGCTCAAGAAACCAAAAAAAAAGAAAAAAAAACACCAAAAAACAAAACAAAACAAAAAACCCCCCCAATAACAAAACAAGAAAGGGAAAGGACCAATGCTTTTCCCTTACATAAAACTACTTTTATCTTCACACCATGTGGTTTTTTCCATCTTGCTTTCACCTCCTGTCCTTCTGAGGAATGGAGGGATACAAGAGATTGCTGAGCATCTAGCATCTAGCCAGGGCCATATCACCACACAGCCATACTGTAGCCAGTGAAGGACCCTACACCAAAGTAGGTGAATATACCTTAAAGGAAGCTGCAGCCTATGGGGAGCCCATGGCAGAAGAGGCTCCTATAAGGATCTGTGGAGCATGGACTGGAGCCCATGTAGGAGCCATTCCAGAGCAGTCTGTTCCAGGAGGTCTGTATGCTATGGGAAACACGCTCACTGCAAAAAATTCTTAAGAGCTGCAGCCCACGGAGAGGACCTACACTGGAGCTGTGTGTGAAAGTCTGTATTTGGTGAAAGGCACTCCATGCTGGAAGTTGGAAGGGGTGTTAGGAGGAGGAGGAGTTGGCAGAGATAACAACTGTTTACAACCTTCATTCCCCATTCCTCTGCACTTCTTGTTGGGAAAGAGGTAGAAAGATCAGGAGTAAAGTTGTACATGGGAAGGAGGGAGAGGTAGGGGAAAGGTGTTTTTCCTTTTATATTTATGTTTTACTGTATGTTGTTAATTGGCAATAAATTAATAAAATCTTTCCCAATTTTTGTCAGTTTTGCCCCTGACTGTAACTGATGAGTAAACTCCTTGTCCTTATTATGACACACAAGACTGGCCATATTTCCTCGCCCTGTCATGCTGAAGAGGATAAGTGAGAGAACAGCTTGGTGGGTGCCTGTCAGCAGGCCAAAGGTAAACTTCCCACACTGGTTCAAAAACAAAAATGCTCTTCCAATAAACATCATGAATGACCCTCCAAAACACTTGCTTGTGTACCACAGCAATTAAGCTCTACAATAATCTAGACAATTAAGAAAAGCTTTAAGACAAAAAGATGTCACATTTTTAATAAAAGTGAATACTTGGGATTATTTAATTCCCCTCCCAACAGATCATGGGACTCTGCTGAATGTGTCCACAAAGTGCACTGGAGTTATTAATCCCTCAGCTACCCCAAAACTCATATTCTACATACTTGACTGTGACTAAGGACTGCTTTTCAAGAACTCCTTTCCCATTGCCAATCAGACATGGATTTAAAATGCAATGAAATATTCATGCTTTGTCTGAGGTATTTCTGGACTCCTACATCCTTACAGAATGGTGTTTCATACCATCTAACAGAAGGATAAACTCTGCTTCTTCATCTTTATGCAACAAAATACCTAAGTACTCAAGTACTATTATTTTATGCTTAAACTTAAGCACACACTGTTTGTTAGACATGAAGGATTGTTTCTGGAGCAGCCATCTCGTTCAGACAAGAGCAATAGAAAAAAACTGTTCTGGTAGCAGAGTCTGGATCATTAATATAATGCATACATTCATATGTGTGTATGTACCTCATAAACTGCATCGGAAACCATAATTTTGAGGGTGTTTCTCTTCATAGCAGGACAGCAATACAGATTTTTTTCATTTTGGTTTGAGTAAGATGTAGCGCCCACTCAAGCATGTGGCAGTGAGGAAAAATAAAAAGTTGCACATCAGAGGACATTTGCAGAGCACAAAGTTTATTTGTCCCATATTACAAGTGTGCAAATCCTTTCACGCTGACCTCTTGGACATAAGTAAGCCATCTCCTATAACAGAGCACTGCCACAGCCAGGAACACCTGTGTGCTGTTCCATCATAACTCTGCACACACAGGCCTGTTTTCCTGCCCCCCGCTTAGGAACCCAAATTCATCTCAACCAGCCAATCTCATTGCAACATCTTTCCCTTGATTCTGTTTTCCACTTGTTATTGCAGCTTCTTGAAAAACCTCCAGTGGTGGCTAATAAAATGATTGTGTTTTGCTGTAGTTATGAACTCTGACACAATTTGTATGATTGGCTGAGAACCTCACCCAGCAAGATTTAATGCATTAAAAGAGGACTTTATTAGATTTCCTGGTTGTTACCTGACTAGGAAACAAAGCCCTATAAAACTTATTCCAGAGATATTGTTTTGTGAATATATCAGCTGTAGTAGTTACTTTGCCCCCATGAACATGACAGGATTCCACTCTTTTTTGTTTGGTTGTTTGGATGGTTGGTTTGGTTTGGGGTTTTTTGATGGGTTGGGGGATTGAATGCTTTTGTTGTTGGTTTGATCTTTTTGGATTTTTGTTTTTGATTTTGGACCTATTATTTTTAAAATATGATTAAACAGATATTACCAAATTAAAATGTTGCAATTATAGCAGATGAAAGTAATAGTTCTGTAGCTACTGGCAAGAGAACTGAGCTGCATATGTGTCTTGGGGTGACTTTATGATGCTTGTATGCCCATTTGTCTGTTTAGCCTTTAGGATTTGTTCTGAAAGCAAAGGAGGGGAGAGAAAAAGTGCAGTTTGTTATCAGAAACTGCACTCCTCCACATTCCTGCTCCTGGACTGTGTTGTCTGCAGCGCAGACAGATGGCAGGAGAGAGCTTTCATTTGCTTTTAGAGAGTTTTAGCTAGCTGAGGCAGAGAAGTTCCCTGTACTGTGGTTTTTCTTTTTCTTGGAACTGTTTAAACCTGCTCTGGAATGAACACCCAGTAGAGCACTGGCAGCTTGCATCTGTGGCCCACCAGGGCCTAACCAGCATTTCCAGTGCCAGACGGACTGGTAGGAGACTGAGTGAGCTGAGCTACAGGCCACCAAGGGGACTTTGTGAGTTTGTCATCTCTTCAAAGCGGCAAGAAGTTTTATTGTTTAATAGTGGTTGGTGGTTGTTTGTGGTTTTTTTGGTTGTTTGTTTGTTTGTTTGTTTGTTTGGGTTTTGGTGCTGGTGAATGCTTTGCCTGTTAAATAATCAGGTTTTTTCCACTTTTCTCCAAAATCTTTTTCCAAACCAGTTGGGAGAGTGGCTACTTAAATCTACTTCCTAGAAGAACTCCTTTAAAGGTTTTCTCCCAAATTTGCCCTAAACCAAGACAACATGAACAGGTCCCAGCTTTCACATTTCCCTCACATCTTGCACTGGGTATTGGCTACTTTGGGTAGCTGTCTGTTACTTAGACTTTAACAAAAGATTCTCTTTCGAAAATATTTTTCTGTCAATGATGCTATATTGTGATTGTTCTATTGAAAAAAATCTCAGCTGTATTCCAATATAGCTCTGATAAGAGAAACTTTCTGGAATCCTATGGTAATTATTTTGAAACAGAAGTGTTTCCATATTAAAAAATCATCTCTTGTTCCACATACAACAACAGCAACAACAATGAAAGGACTATTACTTCTCTTACATATGCATCAGTCATTTTATATAATGCACTGCTACCTGTTCATTTACAAGGACAACTGAGAAAGATAAGATGTCAGTTTTAGAAGAAATAAGATGTGGGCAAGCTAGCATCAATTTATAACCAAGAAAATGACCACAAAATTAATATGTATTACATAATAGTTCAAAACAACCTCTGAAAATGTATGTGTAATTTATTCCTCAAATGAGGCAAAAAGCTGTGGTTCAGGCTACAGAATACGTTTCCTTTGGGTTTGCATTTAAGGCATTATGATCATTTGGTTCAACAGCTGAGCCAGGGGTTGTGCACATATGTGTTTGGATAGTTTCAACTACTATGCTGTTAGTATTCTAGAAATAAACTTGTTTACGAGACTTTATATTAAGTCTACCTAATCTCTGTATAAGTCACTTCTTATGCATCTTTTATTTTAATTATGCATTACAATTAAAACTTAGGTTAACAGATAAAAATACACACAGTTCTTACATCTGAGGGTATTTTTTAACTGGTAAAAATGAGGGAAAAAAAAGAGACATTTCGGTTTACATTTGAAAATGTTTACCTATCATTGACAGGAAAAGTAAATGAATTTTCATTTTTTATCTCTAAGTGAATTCTCATTTTTCATCTCAGTATGCTGGTATTTCCAAACCTCTAAGTCTGCAATTAATGACTACTACATTTCATTTATAGACAGTAATCTAGAAATAAAAGTTGCATTTCTGCAAACAAATATTTCTTTTTGCATTATTTTATCAAGATGGGTGAACTGCACAGATGACAGAACAAGATTTTTCAAATCTCAGGGTATTTGGTTATTTGACCTAGTGTGATCTCTCAAAATTTCCCTTCTTCTAATTTACATTCTTAAAATTTCAAAGCTTGAACCAGCAAAACAATGTGTTCTTACAAGATAGGAAAGAGACACTTTTGTTAATTAAGGTTGAAATATTACTGAAAGAAGAACTGCCATATGTAACTTAATATGCTGATAAATAAATATCCATATGAAAAAATACTGTATTTCACTACTATATTGCTTTTCATCTGCATTCTTTCCATTTTAGTTAAAAATTCTGTACATTCATTTATTTTATAATTTGAACATCTTCTAGTATGTCTTTTTTCTTTTCCTGTGTAAGTGAAAATTTCTCTTCCACTCCTCAGAGGTATATGGTCAAAATGGGATTTGTCAAGGACCTAAACTTCCCAAAATTCAACTGCCTATTTTCACCTCTAGTTATCGAAGACTTTTCTTTATAGGAAAAGAAAATAACAGATTTTTGGGAGATTTTACAGATTGTTCCATAATTAAGGATCCAGATTCCCTCCACTCTATGCTTATGCACATGGCTGAAATATCTGCATTAAGGAGACTGACACTCCATTTTCCTTTGCAGAGTACAGGCTACTCAGAATTCTTATTGCTTTGTAGATGGGTCGAATACTTTCAAGTAGCATTAGTAAGGAGGAATGGTAATTATACTGCTAATTTATACAACTCAGTTACATGTCTAAACATTAATGAGGTAGATCCAAGCTCAGGTCCACTACACCATACCTCAATGTGGACAAATAAATACTTGCAACATTTCTTTTAGAAAATTTTGGGCCATGTCTGACTTATCAGGTAATCCTGATAAGTCATTCTTAACTATGTTTACTGTTATGAAAATTATTAATTATATTCACATAGGAATAACAGACATTTTCTTCAATTAATTAATATTTTCCATTCTTACATTGACCTAGAGAAGTAATAGAATATTTAATATAGCAGCTGTAAGGACTTTATATTGGCTGGTCTTCACAATATTAATTTTATTCATCATATTATTACCTTCAGACAATGGCTTTTAAAGGACTATGAGACCCTGGATTATTTTCTTAATGGTATATTATATTGTACAGTTAATTCTTACTACCCACTACCCTAAATGGATACATCTGTAAATCAGAACATACCAAAAATATTAAATAGCACTTCTCAAGCTTAGCAAGAATAATATATGGACCCAAACTGAAAGCTAATAGGGAATGAAAGATAGCATTCAAATTGTTACATAAAAATTCTGTGAATTCTAATAGAAGAATAATTAATCTGAAAAATTTAGAGGTGTTTTCTGCATCCTTCAAAAATACAAATATGACTGTGTCACATACTTTCAGAAGGTCTATAAAATACATTTGTCGTGAAATACAACAGCTGACTCAAAAGTATGAGATGTAAGTCCAGTGTTAGAGATGTATTTCCAGAACAGAGTATTCTTTGGGCTTCAGTTGGAAAGAACTTTCTGATGCAAATCTGTGTGGAATTTCCAAGTAGCAAATGATGACCACAATCCCTAAATAAAAGGATTCACAACAATCTCTCAAAAGAAATAAGACTAAAAGTAGGAACAACAGAATTTTTACACAAACATTGATTTAGTCTCACAAAAGTTCTTCAAAGTTCAATACATTAAGAAAACAAGTAATGAAAATGTAAAGCAAAGGAGAAGAAATAATATCTTAAGATAAAAAGAATATTTTAAGATAAGTGGGAACAAACAAGTTCATTTATACAGTAATAGTTTATACATCCAACTTTTGCTCTTTAAATTTTTATTTTTCCTCTGAACTTTATTAGAAACCTCTTCATTTAATTTGAATTTATGTAGAGAACAAAAATTCTAGCTATTACTTCTACACCAAATCAATTTTGTTGTTTTGATGTGAGGTGATATTTTATTCAGACTTGGACTAGCTATACAGGGTGTTTTATGAAAAGCCGTCTCTATTTAATTTAACATTTATTTAATTTTAAATATAATAGGAAATATTAGATTCATCTGCACATTCAATTGATTTCTCAGATCCTTGAGAGATGTAGTTTGAAAGTTCTTTACTAGTTGATGAATGTAAAAAGTCCAAACACTGAATGCATGTTAGCAAAGGTCTGAAAGTGAAGATAATACATGGACACAAGTTTATGAATTTTATAAGAACATATGTCTGCCAAAAATCAATGTCAAGTAATTATTTCCACATAGACTGTAAAATTGATGCGTACTTCCCTGCTGACTTCATAAGTTAATTTTTTTTTTTTTCAATTCATTCTCCTGAGATTGGAAGCTTCATTATATTTCTGTATGTGTGATTCTCTTCAGGCTGGACACCCCCAGTGGGCACATTTAATTTGGTGCCTTTATAAGCCAGCATAGTATGTCATGCTGTATTTGTCACTAACCACCAGTGACATAATCAGATCTTAACGTGATAATGAGGTGCTCATCTTTTTCACACAAGTGGAATACCAGCTTCAAGGAGCCATCATAGTCAGAAGGAAAGGAAATGGTATCAGAGCAGAGGCCAGTTTGTGAGACAGAGCAAAACCAGAAAGCAAACCCCTCCCAATCCTTTTTTGTCAGCCAAACTCCTGTTATGCTTAGGTATAAACCATGTTTCTTTCCTCAGAGACTTAGGTAGCCACTTTGTTCACACTACATTCAAGTGTTCTTCATTTCTCCAGTGCTATTTTTTTCCTAACACATTAGGGAAGAGAACACAATTAATTGAAAACGAGGGGCTTGTAGAATTGGGATTCTCATCTTAGGATAAGCTATAGACAGGTTTTTTCCCAAGAAGTTACATGATTCCCAACCTTTTTACTCAATGGTAATTAACAAGTTCATTCAACAATATTTTAATTTCATTTCTTACCAAATAAATACCATGCATAATTTACATTTTGTCTCCTGTACATCTCTTGTTGCTTAAAGACTGATTTCTTGAGCTTTGCTACTACTGCATAGCTGCCTTCATCACTACAAGGAATATAAAATTTATAGCGATAGGTATCGTATTTCAGAGGAAGGGAAGCAACAATAAATGGTTTTGAGGAAAGATACCAACAATCTCTATCACATCATTCTACAAAATCAGAATAATTTTGCAAAAAATTGCCTACTGTTCTGCTGTCTGTCACAGCATTTCTGCTCTTACTGGAAGAAAATTTGACAGCACATTTTGAAACTGGTATAAATTTCCTAAAATGGGAGTCTTTTTCAAAGTATTAGTAAGCAGGTGGTAAAACCTAGTTTTTACATATTTCTCACATACATATTGTTCTATTCCTAAATTTATTGAAACTGATTTACAAATGAGGAAATTTTCTTTTTTGATTCATTAGCATTGAAAGCGCAATTCAGCTGGAAAGATCCCTAACACTTAATGGCACAGAATCTACTTTTAGAGTTTCAAAGTTCTTCAAGCAATTGGTCAAAATTACAGAAAAGAGAAGTGTGCATATGGGTTCCTTCACCTTCACTGTCTTCTTTGAGTGCTACATTGTGAGGATACCTACTCAATTAGACAAAAATGAGGCAATTTGTCACTACTGGTTCTTTGTGCAGTATTTGTTCTCCTTGCTGCTAAAGATCCCATGCTCTCTAGTAATCAAAATGCTATTTTGACACAAGTGAGAATGATTATTCTGAATCTAGTGTATTTCATATGTTTCTTAGAACTGAATTTGGCCCTGAAAAAAGAAAACTGTTGTTGACTCCATTTGCCACCGTGACTCAACAATAGACTTCTATGGGAAAAAATACAATACTAAGAAATAAACAACAAACTAGAACATGAGGGAAAAGCTTTTTTAACTAATTAATACCTGATCTTCAGTCTTTTTAAGTGAGTTCTGTAGGCAGTTCTGCTTGAGATTACTATTTTATGTGTGCCATATAAGCATTTGTCATCTCAGCACAAATGAGATTGAAAGCTTATAAAGATTTGCCCCTGAATTAAGATCCTGATTCAGGGCTCTACAAATAAGATAGTCCTTTATTGCAAGAACTTCATTTCCATGAGGAAAGCGTATTATCATATACATATATTAGCACACATACACATGAATTTCTGAGCATCTTTTTACTTTTGCATTTCTTTCAAGTACAGGGGCATCACAACCTTTTCCTGACAGAATTTCCACATGCAAAAACAGTGAGATTCTGGATATAGAAAAACCACTGGTATGAGAGTGGGTGAATAGTCAAGCATCTGAATGTTGAAGAGCCTTGAAATTTTTTATATCAAATGAAGGCAGGAACTAGAGTAATTTAGATACCCTCTAGGACTTTTCATTATTCTCTCTCCATCCGGATTAAAACCAATTTGAAATCTCTTTCTCATGCAGTTTACTTGGTTTCTCAGCACCTTTGATACTCAGAGGTGCTTTGCTGTCTACATTTGGTAATTTTTTCTCCAGGACTCTGAAGACTTAACTGTTCAGTCTTATACCTTTATCGAATGGTGTCCTTTTAGAAAATTTCTTTCTACCATATTTCCTCAAGGGGATTCAATTGTACAAGCATTCCTTTCTTATCTGGAACACATACAGTACTACAGTAACCTTTGCTGCTTAATGAGTGCTTCTCTTGACTAATTTTTCCATAACTGATTTATTTCATCTAGCTTTGTATCATTTAATTCACAGCATTCTAATAAAATGCATGTAAAAAAAGTAATTATAATTCATATATCTTTTTTCATCATTCAACAGTGCATTTTTCTTGTGATGCATACATATTTTACACTCTTTGTTTGATTTTATTTAAAATACTTGTTTCTATCTTTCAGCTATTTTATTTTCCTACATCTTGCACTGTGTAGCTGAAGGGATCACTAATGGCAACTTGTTTTTATGTTTTTTTTTTTACATAAAATGATGGGCAGGCAAAGAAGTTGCTGTACATTTGTGATACATATAAGGGTATGTAGAAGATAAAGCAAACCAATTGAAGTCATGGAAGAGAACAGCTTTACATAAAGCTCCATTATAAACTGAATAGATTATTTCTATGGTTAAGTCTAAGATGTGTTTCATAATTATTCAACAATGCTGCATTATGGTCTTCAGTTATTTTCCCTCAAACAGATTTTCAATCACTCTCTGCACTGTAGATATTACAGCCCTGAGCCCATACCAATTACAAAGGAAGTAGAATAACCTTCTCTTTCTCTTATGTGCTATTTTTAAAGAGTCTTTCCAAGTGGACTGATGCCAGAATTTCTACCCTGAGGACTTCTGCAGCACATTCACAGATGTCTGGCAAAGAATAAAAATTTATGCAATGACCCACTCACCAGTTTGAGGCCATAATGTCCAGAGACTTAGTGGCCAACTTACATCACCACCAGGATCCCTTATAATGTTAAATGTCAAGGAGTCCCTCCAAATGCTGGAAACACCCACATAATATGTGAGGCTCCTCTTTAACTGTGAGACAAGAAAAAAACAACAATAAAAAATCAAACACTGACAAAAGCATTCCCACTAATCCTTTGGTGACAACTCTTACATTCAGCTTCACTATACAGGATGAGTTTTACACATCCTGTCAGCAGCCACCCCAAGCTGAAATGTCCTTATCAGCTAGGAACAGGTGTGCCTCCAGCAAGCTCTCAGCTGCACAGCAGGGATGTGAGAGAAAAATTAGAGAAGCTCCTGACACAGGGCTCTACTCCTTCATGAGGAGATGCTTCTGTGAATTAGTAGGCAACTTCTCTCCTGACATTAATGAGAGCGTAAACTAGAATCATGCCCCAGTCATGTCTTTTAACATTTGTCTCATATGTGAATTCCCACATAGGAACCACCTTCTTTATAAAGATGGGTATTAGTTACCAGGGGACACCAAGTCTCTCTTTCCCCATAACCAAGAAACTATTTTCCTGGCATGTTTCCTTCCTGCTTATCCCTGCCAGCACAGAAGACTGCACTGTGAGGATGGTTGGCCATGAACACATGGCCATAAATGGTGTCTGTCCAGTGAAAAAGCTGTGCTCAAGATGGCCAGCTGGCAAATATTTACAGGAATCTCCCTTCCTGTAAATTTATTCTCCTCCAGTTTTTGGGGTTTTTTTTGTTTTTTTTTTTTTTATTCTCTGATTCTTGGTTCTCTTAGCACTCCTGATTGAGGTAAAGTACTACACCAGTGTACAAGATTTAACATCTCCCTTTCAGGGAACAATCTGACCAATTACTAAAAACTTCACTCCTGAACTAGGAGAGCTGCTTCTGAGTTAGAAGAAGGTGACAAAATGCTTCTAAGTGCACTAAAACACGCCTAGGGAATAGGGACTGGTGGTGGGGAGAGGAGTTACATGAGCTAAAAATTAACATTCTTGAGATAATTAAAGCCCATATTCTGCTGTCAGAAATTTGCATTATAATCCTATTTGACTCTAACCAGATCCCACTGGTTAAATGAGAATTGCACCATTAGCTTAGGATCAGGTTCATTGATTTCAGAGAAAGTGAGACTCTGACATATGACAGCAAAAAGAAGAAAAGCTTGCAAAAAAAGACCAAGCTAAATATAAATTAATATTTCCATGATCTTTTAAATATGCAAATTTCAACTGCACAAATATTTAAAGTATGCTTTTTCTGTATATTAAATTGTCCTGGTGGTATAGGGTTCACTTGCATTTGAACATTTGAGAGGGGAGAGTGCTGATTTCTAATAAAGGAACATATGTTCTTAAATAACTGTGAGTCATATGATACCAAATACATAAATTTTAATTCATAAAACTAGTTTTAAATATCTTCAATTTAGTGTGTGACATTTTATATATGCTGATGGAATTGGTATGTGTTCTAAAATTATTCATTGAAAACTACTTGCATTTTAATTTATAACTTACACTGAGCAAAATTCTTTCAAGCTCATCAACCAGCTCAGCAAAACCCACATCAATCCTTTCTCTTTTAATGACACAACTATTTAATGTCATTATGCTCTTTAGAATATCATCCTTTTCAGTTCTGCTCTTATGTCATAACCAACCTCTAAGCCAGTGTGCCAGTTTTTAGCCAGAAATCTTTCCTAGATGTTCCAGATCTTTTCTAAATCTTTTCCTGTGTGGTTTAGGCACAGAATTCCTTCTACTAGCTGATCTGCAAAGGTACTCTTAATTGTTTCATTAAATCATTGCTCCAGAGAGGAAATTGACCAGGTCTGATAAGTCCATCGTGACTTATCTTCTCTGCTAGGTCAAGGAATAGATTCTTCCCCTCCAGAGTTGGGATTTTCGGTCTCTTTTTAATCACCCCCCTTATTTCTTTTTCTTTTATTAAATCAGGTTCATAATTCTCACGTCTTATTTGGCCTTCAATGGGTTTCTTCTCAGAACAGATCCACTTCTCTTTCACAGGGCATTCTCCCAACAATTTTTGTTTAAAATTTCCTGTATTTTCAAATAGCCAATATGTTTTGCTGTCCTCTACACAAGTTGTTATTGATAAAAAGTTGATACAATCAGGACTCGGATTAGTATGGGTTCTGAGGATGGCAGTCCGAGATTCTCCTGCATACAAAGGGTAGTAACATTTTTCGCATATTTCTGTCCCTCCCTTGTCGATGATTATAAGTAGGAGGATACATAGGAATGTCCGGTACAAGCCACTCTTCCAATCATGTCTCCCCTCCGTAGAGGATCAGCAACTCTTTGTGGCGAGTGTAACTTGATCCGGTCTTGCCCCCCCATCTCCTTTTCTTAATGTGTTACTTTTACTCGTTACTGTAGCAGGAGTTCACTTTCCTTTTTGTATCAACTTGCTTCTTCTATTCTTTTTAGGGCCTGATTGCTACATGCGTGGGAGAATGCTCTATTTCTTTCCTGGATCTTCTGATCTGAAACAAGAGGTACCAGAAATTAATATTTTACCATTTTACATTTTTCACATTAAATATTAATTCCATTAAAAACATATTAACACTTTTCACTTAAACATTTATTACAATTTTCAGGAATTATAGCCTATGGGTCTTTTGGTGGTGTGTCTGAGGTCTCTTTAGACTTTACTGAAGTTGGTGATGGTTCCTTAGGTTCAGGAACTGGCCCTTTTACTCTGGTTATATGGGTCCATCCTCTTTCTTGGGTTCTTACAGCAGTTTCAGTAGTTAATAATATTTGAAAAAGGCCTTCCCATTTTGGGATTAAGGGTTGTT
The DNA here is from genome assembly GCF_017590055.1 of Onychostruthus taczanowskii. Taxonomy (NCBI): domain Eukaryota; kingdom Metazoa; phylum Chordata; class Aves; order Passeriformes; family Passeridae; genus Onychostruthus; species Onychostruthus taczanowskii. The sequence continues at coordinate 223,005 of NW_024499585.1, forward strand.
CCTTCCAGGCTCTGATCAGCACCCAGTCACCAGGCTGAAGCTTATGTAGTCTGAAATCAATAGGAGTGGTTTGAGGAAGATATCCTTTTACTCTTAGTTCTTCTAAAGTGCTGGTAATAGTCTTTATATATTTTCTCACGCTCCCTTCTCCTTCTTCATGTGTTCCTGCATGTCCTAGGGTTGTTAAAAACGGCAGCCCAAACATCATTTCGTATGGAGAGACTCCTACATCTGCTCTCGGTTTTGTTCTTATTCTTAATAGAGCTAAGGGTAGACATTTTAGCCAGTTCATTTTCGTTTCCTCTGTCAATTTGGTAAGTGTATTCTTAAGAGTTTGATTCAGTCGTTCTACTCTTCTTGAACTCTGGGGTCTCCCCATGGTGTATGAAATCTCCATGTGATGTTTAGGGCTCCTACAAGCTGTTGTATTATTTTGGCTGTGAAGTGAGGACCTCTGTCTGAATCGATGGTATTTATAACTCCATACTGGGGTATGATTTGTTCTAATAGTATCTTACTTACAGTTTCTGCAGTTTCTCTGGTGGTTGGATATGCTTCTACCCAGTGGGTTAGATGGTCTATTATTACTAATAGATACTTGTATCTCTGCACCTGCGGCAGTTCTGTGAAATCTATTTGGACACTTTGGAACGGTCTTTTTGCTAACTCTCTTCCTCCTTGAGGTGGTTTTCTCATCACTTTTCTATTTATTCTTTGACATATCATGCAGTCTCTCGTTATTATTTTTGCAGTTTCCCATACTCCGATACATACATAGGTTCTCATGAAATGGTCATGTAACGCTTGTGTCCCACAATGGGTTGATGCATGCAGGTCTTCTAATATCTTTCCGTATGACCATCAATCCACAACTTAAAATATCCAACCAGTCCCAATAATTTCCTTACATCTGTTTTTGGTTTTGGTGCTGGTAACGAAAGTATCCCTTGAATCCGATCTGCATCTAATTTTTTGTAACCTTTTCCTATTAAATGTCCTAAATATTTTACTTCAGGTTCCACAAATTGCAGTTTTCTTTTTGATACTTTTAACCCTTTTTCACCTTGGAAGTTCAGTAAGTCCACTGTTGTTTTCTGTACTTCCTCTTTTTGTTCTCCAGAAATTAATAAATCATCTACATATTGCAGAACTTTAGAATTGCCTTCAGGTATAAAGTGCTTCATTATTTCCTCTAAAGTTTGTCCAAACAAATTAGGTGACTCTGTGTGTTGTTGTCGGGGCGGTCACGACACAACGAAGAGACCAGAAGTAGGTATCTAGCAACCCATGTCCTCCTTCCTCTGCCCACACATTCGAGTTAGTTTCTTTCTCATCCTCTTCTTTCAATAACATCATTTTTGCCACCATACGCTTTCCTTTGGGTATCACACCTACCTTTAGCTGTACTTGCAAGTCTCTGCCTAGAAGATTCGAGTTAAGTTCTGTCATATATAGAAGATCGGTACGGCCTTCTCTAAAGCTTCCTTTTATGGTTACATCCGCTATGACAGGTACTTCAAAAGGGTTATTTTCAGCACCCCTAACTTTACAGATCTTATCACTTAGTTTGCATCCTTTTGGAATTTTTGATACACTTGATTTGTCAGCTCCAGTGTCTACCAAAAATTCAATTTCTTCGTTCTGAGGGCCAATTTCTAAGTTTACCAGGGGTTCTTTTTGATGACCTGTTCCGTCCCTCAGAGCATAGAACCTCTGACACCCCTGATCATCTCTTCTTAGTCTCCTTTCTAATGCATCCTGCTCTTGTGCCACCACCTCATCTATCTTTCTTTTCTTACGAAAATTTCTGGTATGTCCTTTTTCTCCACAATAAAAACATATAATTTCTGCCCATGGTGGTCTCTCTTCTATCCCTTGCATTTTGCTGTCTTTATTATATGCACTGTTTCCCAGAAATGGTCTTCTGTATTCAGTTCCTCTAAATCCAACATGTTTATCCTTTCCTTCTCTAGGTGACTCCACATTTCCAAGCTTTATACTTTCTCTTGGTCTAGCTCCTCTAAACTCACTTTCTCTAGACTCATTAAACCTGTCCCCTTCTCTTCTTGCTGATCCATCGCTTCCAAATCCTGCACTCTCCCTTGCCACTGCTACCATGATTTTCGCCTTAGTCCTCGTCTTCTCTTCATCTCTCCTCAAATATACCTTCTGTGCCTCCCTTAACAATTCATTCATTCCCTTCTCTTGCCAATCATCTATCTTTTCTAGTTTCCTTCTTATATCAACCCATGCTTTTGTCACAAATTGTATCTTAACTAGCACTTGTCCCTCCGGGCTGTTTGGGTCTACACTCGAATATAGCTGGAAATTTCTCTTTAACCTCTCCAACCAGGTGCTTGGTGACTCTTCCCTTTCCTGCTGACTGTCAAAAGCTAACCTTGCATTATTGGTTCTCAGTACTGCCTCCCGTATTCCTCTTATTATTAAGGTCCGGTATTGTCTCATATTTGTTCTTCCTTCTTCCTCATTTGGGTCCCAATAGGGTGCATTAAGAGACATTTTATCTTCCCCTCTGGGACCGCCTCGATTTTCTCTCTCCCAGATTTTCATACCTGCTGCCCTGATCATTTGTATTTTTTCGGAAGAAAATAATATATCCAGGATTGAGTTTAGCTCCTCCCACATGTAAATGTTAGGTCCCAAAACCTGGTCTAATTGCTGGGAAATGCCTATGGGGTCTTCCAAAAGGGGTTTAATCTCTTTCTTAAAATTTCTGACTTCAGAGGCGGTTAAGGGTGCATTCACAAAGCCTATGCCTCCTCTGGCCCCACCCATTGGTACTTCTCTTAAAGGAAATAATTTTTCAGCTTTTTCCAGATTTTCTTGTACTTTCTTGGCTTGGAACCTAGTATTGTATGGGTGACTCTCAACATATTTGTCTTTATGCTCTTCCTTATTTCTACAGCAGCAGGCTGTTTCGTTTGTTAGAGGTTCTTTCTCTGTTTGACCTTTGGGGTTCTGGGGTACATGGGGTATATAAAAAGGGGCACTAAAAATAGGAGAAGAAACATTTTGATGGATTGTTTGGAATATAGGAGAAAAATTAAAAGGAGGATTTTGGCAAGTTTTAGGAACTATAGTTGGGGTAAGAGTACTTTGAGTAGAATTTGATGCACTCAGCGGAGTTGGAATTGAATTTGAGTGCTCAGGTTCAGGTGTCACTGGGAGGGGAGATGGCACAGAGAAAGATATATCAACAATATGTTGTTCTTTATTTGAGGAGGGAGGAGATTTTGTTGTTCTCACATTTGTGTCTTGTCTTAATTTTTCTCCTGGGGTTGGTAGTACGGGGTATAATTCCGGAGGAGGTGGTGGCAAATCATTTACGGGTGCTGTTGAGGGAGGAGGAGGTAATGGGAGGTATTTTATTGGATCTGGAGGGGGAGGAGGAGGAAGATGGTCCAAGGGATCCCTCCTCTTTTCTGGTGACTTATTAACTTCTTTCTCTTTTTCTTTCGAGACTTTATATACTTCTATTTCTTTTTCTAGTTTCTCTTGTTCCATCCAACATCTTGCGTATTTAATTTCTTGTTAGCATGGATCTAGTCGGGTGTTAATGTACCTATTTAGGGTCTCACATAACCATTTTTCTTCTGTTCCATACCATGGCCAATACACTAGACCTTCCGCAATACTCTCCTTAGGCCAAACTTCAGTACAATATTTTATCATCTGTATCTTATTTAAACTCCTTAACCACTCAATGTTGTCCCAACTATCTAACATCTTCCCCGATGGGCTATTAGGCGGTATACTTTTTAAAATCTGCTTTCTTTTTCCTTTCTTAACACTATGTTTTCCAGCACACTGCCCCATTTTCTCTAGAACTTCAACTGTATTTCTTAACAACAGTGAATATGAGACTGGATCGATGGAAATTTGATTTTACAAAATAAATATAACTTATCTCAAATATATTTTGTACTAAACAACTCAACACTATTAAAAAAAAATTAAATATAGCTAAATATAAGAAAACACCAAGCGCTGGAATGGGAATTAAGGTGGCAAATGTTTATAGAAATGAAATAAGACAAATATGGCAACTGTGGGAATTACTAAATGTGAGAGTTGAAATTATAAAGAAAATAGCAGATTCACATAAATGAAATAAAATAAATATGGCGACTTAAAGTAGATTAAAATGGCAGAACGTAAATAGGGAACGTGGGAAACAGTAAGCGTGGGAATTGAAATAAAGATAGCGGATTTTAATGAGATTGAAATAAAATAAATATGGCATAAATATAACAGATATAGGATGATAAATTAAAATAGCGGGATGTGGGAGTTAAAATAAGGGTGGCAAATATAAATTAATAAATTAAAATGGTAAAATATAAGAATTGTAGAACAAATCTTAAGGAAACCAATTGTAACTGAACACTGCCTTGCTTACTTAAAATGGCCGCTGCTTGGCTCACAACTACCACACAATAAAAGAACACGCAACACAGTGCGCTCTCAAAATGGCCGTCACTTGGCCCTTGACCACAATCACCAACTTAAAATGGCCGCCACTCGGCCTCTGAACACAATCACCAAGTTAAAATGGCGGCCACTCGGCCCTCGACCACAATCACCAACTTAAAATGGCCACCACTCTGCCCTCAAACACAATAAGATCACTTAAAAACAACACTCAGAGTAGACTTAAAGTGGCCACCACCTGGCCAATTACTTAAAAATACTGCTCGGGAGTTGTCTCGGGGACTTTTGGGCTAGCCCTCACCCCAGAACCTCACTCCTTATGTTTTCAAACACAATTTAAACACAAACAAAACGAATTTCATACACAAAACAAAATTTTTCCTAACCTCAGACCAGTTCTAACCTCCTTTCCAGCCCTAGCGACTGGAAAGGCCCTTCCACAGCCAGCGGCCCACCTCCCTCCTATGGGTCACCGCTCCTGTGAATATATTTTCAGCTACCCCTACAACCCTCTTCAGCTAGGATCCTAGCTCGGGGTTGCTTACTTCCTCCTATGACCCCCTTCGACTGGGATCCTAGTTCGGAGGTCCCTACTATTTCCCTCAGGTGGGGCACCCTCCCCTTCCCTGGCCTGGAAAAAGGGGCACTCCCCCGCACAGTGGCTGCTTTAACTGCAGTCTCCATGTGGGAGTATTTTCTCCCTCACCTAAGGTCCTAGTTCCTCAGAAGTCAGACCTCTCTGTCTGCCCTGAGGAACAGCCCTCCAGGTGGTTTTAGTTAGTGGGCAGAGACTCCCCCCCACTGGGCAAATCTGCCTCACTAATCCTCACCCAGGCACTCCTATGACCCCCTTTAACTGGAGTCCTAGTTCAGAGTGCCGGGCATGCTCCCCTCTATGACCCCCTTTAACTGGGGTCCTAGTTCGAGGGGAACAATTCGGGCCACTGACTAAGACCACCCCTAGGAGCCTTCACTCTCAGGAGGAACGGGAGCCTACACGGGTAAGGGCGGCGAATGGATGGGTACTCCCCGTCTCCCCTACTCCCAGGGGTCCCTAGGGGTACACTCACTCTTTCTCAACAGTCGCTTCCCTCTATTCCCGGCCGGCCCCCTCACGGGAGTCTGGAAACACAGTACTAGGAGGTCCACACTCACTTCGGGAGTCTGTACTTACAGCCCCCGTCTCACTCACACACACACACTTCGCACCCGTGATGCCTACAAACCTCACTCATGTTGCTCAGGCACAACACGAGCCCCGCTCCCTCTCGGGGGGCTTACTCTTTGAGCTGTTGTTGTTCTCTCTGACCTCGGGAGTTGGCACGTTCCCCTCCTCGGTCCGATGTAGTCCAAGATCCGGGCAGCCAAAAAAATGTGGCTGGACGCGTCTTCTCAGGCCCTGGGCTACCCCGGACCGCTTCAGGGTAGTGGCCAATCCCAGACGAGTCCCCAAAGATGTTATGAAAATGAACGAGGCCAGATTTCAGAAAAAAAAAGGTGAAAAAGGCTCTCCTTTATTGAAAACCAGTCGGAAGGAACGGAGGACCCAGGATAAGCCCGGATCCCTACACAACAGCTCAAAAACAATCAACGATAAAACACAAAAGAACCAAAAAACCTTTAAAGAACCCAAAAAGCTCCCCGTGTAACTGAAAAACCCCCCTTTTTATAACTGTCTTTGGTCCAGGATTGGTGGGATTTGGATCCGCGCATTGATTGGTGGAATTTCGCCATTCTGATTGGTCTTTATCGCGGTTCATTCTGGGCCAATCATTTCTTCAGGGTGTCGAATGATTGGTTGGTGCCCTGGCCCAATCACTCTTTGAGTCTCCTTCCTCCTATCTCCACCAAGTCCTGGACGTCTTCCCCTCCCCCACAACAAGCAACTCCCTGTCTTCCCCAGCTTTATTAAAACAAAACTCATAACACCCAGAGGCTGTGAGGGTTAGCCCCCCTCATCATGCCTTGGTCGATGACAGGATCATGTGACAGGGATCCCAAATGCCTTGCTTCACTACTGTCCAAAACTGTAGCCTCGCCTGCAGCATCCCAGAGATGGACTAACCGACTAACTATAGATTCATCAGGTCTCAGAGTGTAATCCTTCCTTAGGCCACAAAGGTTCTTCAGGGAATAGGACTCAATAGTGTCTTCTGCTGTTGTGTCAGTTGCTTTAACTGTGGCTTTTGTATCAGTAATTGCTGTTGAGGGTCCTTCCCCTGGATCATCATCGTCGGTCACTGGCCGATTAGTTTTCCTTGTGTGCTTCTTTGCTGCTGCAACTGCCAGTGGCTTAGGGTTACTGTCTTTTTTAGCTACAGCCTGAGTAGCTGGGGTAGCTGCTGATTTATCTCCCTGCCCCCCTGCCTCTGTCTGCTGCCCTGCAGTATCTAGCAGTGTGCAATAAGCATAGGCCAGGGCCTATGCTTATTGCAATGAGTCATTTCTCTTTTGAGGCATCATGGCACTTCTCTTTTAGGTATTTCCCCAACGTAACAGATTCAAAGGAGATGAAGGAAAGGAAAGGCTGGAAAGTCTCATTCCCTGCTTCTCCTCTAACCAGTTGGATGCAAATACTAATAAATTCCCAAAACATACTGCTAGAACTAGGATGCAGGGTAGGATGAAGAAACCATAAACCATACATATCGTAAACAGACACCAGTATCTTTGTAAACGCCCTGTAAATCATCACCAAGGCCAGCACAATAGCTATTCCAATCCGTGCCCCTTTACTGCAAAAGCTACGTGATAGGGACAATAATCCTAGTGACCAGAAAGGTATTGAAACTTCAAAAAGGTCTAGAGACCAGAGCCACATAAAGGCCTCCCCAAGAGACATTACAAATTCAAGCAACATGGCTACTTTAACCTCCTACACAGCAAGCACAACCAACCTGCAATCAGTAAAGGTTTTTTTCCACCTTCTCGAGCCTCATGTTGGGCACCACTAACTGTATTTGTCCTGGTTTAGGGCAAGTTTGGGAGATAACCCCCAAAGGGGCTTCTCTACAAAAGCAGATTCAATTGTCCCTCACCCCACAACTGGTTTGGGAGAAAATATCTCCTTGGAGAAAAAAGTGGAAAGAAACCTGTTTATTAAACAATAGAACTGAAACAATATTAAACAATAAAACTTCTTGCTGCTCCAAAAAAAAAAAAAAAAAAGGCAAACTCAGAACAGTCCCCTCCCCGGCTTTCAGCTCGGCTCACTCAGTCTCTGATCAGTCTCTCTGGTGCTGGAAATGCCGCAGCCCAGGCCCGGCCAAGGGGCCTCCGCAGACAACACAGTCCAGCAGCAGGAATGTGGAGGAGTGAGTGCAGTCTGAAAACAAACTGTGCGCTTCTTCCCTCCGATCTTCACTCTCTGGAAGAGACTCTTAAAGGTGTAAAACTTATTATTCAGTATAAACAGAACAAGACAACTGGGGATAAAAGCATCATATAGTCAACCCAGGACAGCCTGTTACAAGTATGTACAAATATATTTAGCTGGCATCTCCCAATACACAGAATTGATACCATGTTAAATACGGTATTTTAACCATGTTAAAGCATTCAAGAATATTTCTGATAAAAAATTTACATTAAAATAAAAAGCTTTTTGAAAGTGAAGGTTGATTGCATATGTACATAAATTCCAGAAGCAGTCTGAGAACAATGTGGGGTTTTGATTATTTGACCTTCCTGATGTAAGTAACACTTGAAAAGAGTAGCCAGTTGACGAAGGTGGAAAAATCTTTCCTGTCCTGTTCAAGTTAAAGAAGTGTCATACACTGTCACAGCTTTTACTGTGTAAGAAAGATGAATGAAAGTTGAAAATATCAATGGGACATGAGAGAGAATTTTATTTTGTTTTGATTTGGTTTTATTCCGCCTGCCTCTATAAAAAAAAAAAAAAAAAGCCCAAAACCAAAAAGTTGCCAAACAAAAAAGCAAAACCCACACCCATCCAAAACACATTACAAAATATATTTAAAATACAGGAATTCCCAAGAAATTTTATCTTCAGATCCAGAGAACAGCCATAGACATATAATGTATTTATTAAAAATGGAAGACCAGCATCATTTTATATAGGACATTTTATATAACCAAATCCTATAAACCTCTGTTGCATTTTAGACTGTTGATATACCTGATACATATAAATAAACTCTATTTCTAGGTCTATCATAAGCAATTTGTTTTTTAAACAGCATATTGTTTTGTGACAGATAATGGCCATTGCTATTTTTCTGTAGTATTCACTAGTAGATCTGTGGAAAATTCGGTAGATAGTGAAATTTGTAAAAAAATATTTTCTGAGGGAGTTAAAGATTTGTAAATAATTTGGACAAAATAAAAGCACACTATGTCAAACACCAAGTTATAAAATTTGAACATTTCTAAACAAAGTGTTTGCCAATTTTGGAGAGGTTGATATATTTCCTCTTGAAATTTTAAAGTGGAGATTTTGGTTTTATAACTTCATTACATTTCATTACTTATAAAGCAGCATAATTTAAAGTGGGTAATGTTAAAAACTTGGAATGGCATTTAGATTAAAAGGAACACATTAGGATTATTTGAAACAACATATATTACTTTTCAATTTAAACCCAGACATCAGATAGATTAAGTTTTCCATGTGCTGAGTCCATTTTCTTCCACATTCCTTATATTTGAATAAGAAATGTTAACTACTTCGAAAATCCTTATAATGGACAGACTCATCATCACTGCGCTCCAGAAACAAATAAAACAATTAAAGCAATGCCACTGACTGTGGAAAAGGTAAAAAATAGTGGGAACAATCAGAGTAAAGACCTGAGTTCATAATTTGAGATGGTTTTTATTAAATTATGAATAATGTATAAGTTGGAATTTGTAAGGACCTGTTCTCAAAAGAACTGAAGAAACTCTGTACAATAACAGCAGGAAGGAAGTCAGCAATCTCCATAGTAGGAGAGAAGTTGACCTGTTATGTTTGTTCCAGTAACCAGTTATCAAAATTTTCATTTCTTATCAGATAAAAAAAAAAAAAAGAAAAAAAAAGAAAAAAAATAAAGTTTTGTCTTTTCAGCAGGAAAGGAAATTCCAGCACAGTGAAAAAAGATCTGCCTGTATCAGAAGGTGTCTTGAGTAAGTGACAATATAGTGATGGTTGGGGCAGTACCTGAAGTCCCTGAAGAACATACGTGCCTGCTGTGGACAGGCCAGCAAACAGCCAGTGCAGAGGACAAGCAAAGGACAAGAAGGACTGCTGAGAAGAGGGGGGAAAAATGACTGTTGTGAATCAATAGGCTGATAATGCAGCACAAAGGCAAAGCCCTGGACTAGTCCAGAATGTTATCTTGCACAGCAATAGAAAGCAAAACAGCTGCATGAACTTACAGGAAGAATGTATGTGGGAGCATCATGCTATAAATACTGAACAAAATTTGCAAACCAGAAATTAAAAAACCAAACCAAACAGTAATTTCAGTAATTTTCTTCTAACATTTTGAAACCCTGAAAGAGCAGAATTTCCTTCATGTGATGTTCATGAGACCCATGACAGTAAAGTGCCTGAAGAAAAAGGTTTGCCCTGGAAAATAAATACTTATAATAAAAACCAAGGTTGTTGCTTGAAGTTTCTTTGAATCCAATTTGGAAAAATGTTGAGTTACCATATGAAAAAATTCTCCTGTGTGTGGAATTTACATCCTGCTCCCCATTAGTACTATGGCAGGCACCTGAGAGTTGATGTCTCTTTGTCAGTTATTTGGCTTACTTAATTCAGGGGCATAGACAAGTATGTGCAGATGGAATATTTGAGATCTTGTTTGTTCTGGAGTTTGGGGGGAATGTGGTTGGTTCTGCTGGATTTTGACTGAAGTTTTCAAAGGAGAAGAAAGGAGGGATCCAATCACTAGAAAATTTTTAATATAATTATTTTATGTTTTTATACTTTAAAAAGTTACATGTGGGTATAGGCATATTATGAAATGGAAGCTAAACAAAGTTTACTGCTGGATTTAGGTGTTCCCATTGGGCATGGATTTTTTTTCCTGCTCTTCACTCTACATTCAGATTGCTCAGAATTTCACTTTTTAAATAAAAACCAATGCTCTTATTTTTGTGAAATGAAACATTGTGAGAATAAATGAATGTAAATTTAATGTAAACCAGGCAGAAATTTGCAGATGAATTTATTCACTGAAGTGGGAGCTGCCATACCATTCTTTGGAGAGTCAGTTGTGAAGTTGGATGATAATTTTTTGAACATTTCACTCTACTTCCTGGATATAAAGAGACAAAATTACAAAGGAAAGAACAGAACAGCACTCAGAAAAGCAGTCAATGTCAGAAAAAAACAACAGAACACAGAGAAAGAGATACAAAACAAACTCTGCTGGATCGAATCATAGGACATGCTGAGTTGAATGAAAAGCACCCAAAAATGTAATTTAATCCAACTTCTGGCCCCACATGGCATCCTCCCCAGGAGTCACACCATGTGCCTGAGAGATTCCAAACGCTTCTTGAACTCTGTCAGGCTTGTTGCTGTGACCACTGCCCTGGGGAGATGTCATGGATTGACCGTGGCACAGTGCTAGTGCCTCCATGAAAGGTGTATTTCCAAAATGGTTACTGTAAGATGTGACCCGGAAGCAAAACAAAGCAGGCTCCAACTTGGGAATGGAGGGAAAAAAACCAACACTTTATTAATCTACATAGACACAAAAGGGAAAAAAGAAAAAAACACACACAACAATCCACAATGGAACACTTTCAAAACACTCTTCCTCCCCTCCACCTCTCTAACACTCAAATCCCCTCTAGCGTTCAATTCTCAGTCCATACCCTCCTTTACACAAGCTCCCCCCAGTTCCTCAGGAGAGAGGAGTCTCCCTCCTGCACCATGGGCCTCCCCAGGAAACACAGTGGGAATCTCCTGTGCTTCCATGTCACACATGGCAGCCGCTCAAAGAGAAATCTGCCATGGCGACCATCTTCCTTCCATGTCCAGTGCTCTCACCACTGTCCATGGATCCAAAGTGCTTCTTAGGTCCTTTTTAAGAATGCATCACCCAGTTCTAAGAAGTGGCTGTCTCTCGCCATATTCATATACACCTGTCCCCCCATATTCACTCCCCTGGGGCCTGGGGCTCTCAGGAACAGAGATCCTTCACTGAAGGCAGAGGGCTCCACCACACCCTCCCCATCAGTCTCTGTTCCCTCTACTTCTCATAATGGCCTTGTCACTCCTGGCTTCCAGCCAACCGCCTCCCCCAAGGTGCAGTCTCTGCATTAGAGGAAGAAATTGGTTTTGCCCGTGGCTATGTAAGAGAAAAGTCCAGCCAAAGCCACTCCAATCATCTCCTCCATCCAGGGCACTCTCATCTGCTGACGTTCCTTCAGCTACTCAAACCTTCTTCTTCTTTCCCATCCTCCGTCCCCTCTCAGTTCTCAACTGGGGAGAATCAGTGTTTTTTACAGCTTCCACGGTTTCAACTCCAAAGAGATTAAAAGCTCAGCCCAGTCCACTGGCGGCTGGGCACGGTGCCCCCCCCCCTCCTGCTGGCCCTGGTGCCAGCACAAGATATCAAATTTCAATCTAAATTTCAAGCACAGTCTCTCTATCATTCTCTCCCGCGGAGGGGGCTGCCCAAAACATCCCAGGTCTCCTCCACCCCTGCACCTTGCAGGGGCTCCAGCCTCCCTTCCCACAGGCCACATGGCCTCCCCCTCCCCCACCCAAACGCAGCTCGGCAGGGGAGGAGATCAGATCCGCTTACCTGCCGGACTCCAAAGAGGAAGTCTCTCTGGGAATGCTCTGCTTTTAACCCCTGTGTGTTCTCAGAGGCGTATCCGAGTCCCCAGTGGCCACACCAGGTGCCAATTTCAAATCTGGCCACTGATTGGTTTGACCATAACTTTCCCAGAAACTCACTTCCTGGTCAAACCACAACAGGAGACTGCTTCAGTGCCCAAATAACCTCTGGGTGAATTAACTTTTCTGCCATCCAACGTAAACCTCCCCAGACACAAGTTCTTCCCTTGTGTCCTGTCACTGGTCACCACAGAGAAGAGATCAGTATCTGCCCCTCCTCTTCCCTCACAAGGAAGTTGCAGACTGTGATGAGGTCTTCCCTCAGTCTCCTCTTCTCCAGGCTGAGCAGACCAAGTGACCTCAGGCACTCTTCATACAGCTTCTCCTCCAGAACCTTCACCATCCTCATGTCCCTCCTTTGGCCACTCTCTAATAGCTTAATGTCTTTACTGTAGAATCTAAAACTGCCCCCAGCACTTGAGGTGAGGCCACCCCCTGCAGAGGAGAGCAGGACTGATGTCCCCCTGGACGTGATTGGCTCACCAGGCTGCCAGGGCACTGTGAATCTGCTCAGGAGAAAGTTATGCAATATTGAACATATATAGAAGCAAATTTCTGTAACTCTACATAGTATAAAGCCCTTTCCACAAAGTATGTTTGATGTCCTGGGTGGTTGAAGGAAGTTGAAGGAAATTTAGAAAACTCCAGGAGGCACCTTCAGCTACCCTGACTTGAGTGAATTTGTTCTGATGTCGTTAGTAGTATGCCAAGAAGCCAGAGCCTTGGTCAGACAACTGAAAACGGTATTTTCATTTTTACTGCCATTTTCGCAGATGTCACTCCCAGTGGGAGCTTCTCTCCCACTGCATCCTTTGAAACCTGTCCTTCTGGAGAAGCTAGTGAAGCCTAGCTGCTATCCACCGTGGCTTTGAGTTTCTTTGCTTTGCCAACACAGCAGATGCAAAGAATCTGCTTTGTCCATCATTCTAGTCTGATTTAGTAGACAGGCAGGGTTTTCTTTTGTAAAGGTAAATCAGACAGGACATATTGTGAACCACTGCAGAAGTTTACTCTGGGTGCTGAGTATGTGCTCTATGTTAGTATTTTTTAATGACAATGGCAAGTGATATTTCAGTTCTGTTTTGCTAAAACCAACTATTTTAATATGTATCAGTATATATGCTATCCTCTACAGCTAAAAGAAGCTAAAGGAGGGGCTTGGTCTCTGCCTTTGTAATCTGCACTTGGTGACCAGCAGTGAAGTTCTGTCATATACTGAGTGTGACAGTAAGTGAATTCGCTCTTCATAACAGAAAAAAAAAAAAAAAAAAAAAAAATCTCTCTATTCAGAATGTTCCTACCGCTACCGCTGCATTGCAGTTCTCCTAGTTTAATTATTTCAATGTTTAATTCAAAGTTGCAGAAGGGGATTTTCAGACTTGACATTAGGAAACGTGTCTTCATTGAGAGGGTTGTCAAACACTGGATCAGGCCTGTCCATTGCTTATTTAAGCATTTTGACAATGTCCTTAGTAACATGCATTAACTTTATTCATCCCTAACGTAGTCACTAAATGATCATACTTCTATCCAGAAGTCCCTCCCCTCCCCTCCCCTCCATCTTGAATTATATACCTGAAGACAAGGACATGTGCATTTTTTCTCATTTGTCCAGCTATATGTTAAGAAAATTATTAATGGTTTTCAAACAATTTACTCTATTTTCTGAGAGAATCACACAGCAGGAGAGATGAATTGCTAAGAGCCTTGGAGAACAGTCAGTTGAAAGAGCCACAAAATGGTCGCTACTACTCACAATTAGCTTGATATACTTAGAAAAAGTTCTGTTAAATTGGTGGATAATCAGTGTGAAGCTGAAAATATTAATGGTGCCTCTGTTCTTTGTCTTTCTTTAACATGGCTCAGGTTAAGAGATATTTTCACCTTTCAAGGTCTAATGAAAGAGTACACAATTAAAAATGTAATAAATAAATTAAAGATATGAAGGAGAAGTACAGATATTGAGGTACTTAAGGCCTTAATTCACAATTTATTTGGCTTAAAAGTATTTTAAATGGCTGTATGAACAGTTCCAACCATGTCTACCTGTTTTGTTGCAAGTAGCTCTAGTAAAGATCAAGAAAATTCTCTTTTAAGAAAGCCTGGAGTGAAAGATAGAAAAATTCTCCAGAACACACAGAAGGCTTTACTCTTCCAGGCCTTGTGCAAGGCCCATATGTGCTGGGATCATAATTAGCACAAACAGTAGTAGTAGTAGTCCTTGAGTTAATATATAACCAAAGTACAATTGCTTGAAGCCCATTACATTGTTTTAAATTATATTGATCTTATATCTATTATTCAGTTAAATACATGATACCACTGTTATTGGTTTCACAGTTAAGCCAGAAAGAAGATACATAATTCCTTCTAGATTTAATTCTGAATTAGAACTCCTTTGCAATATGTACTTTAAAACATCTTAAAATTTTGTACATTTCATTTAAAGAAAATGATCCGCATATTTTATTGACCAGACAATCAGACCAGTCTCCTGGCCATTTAGTGGATGCTGTGGTACCATTGACCCAAAACAGGTGTTTAGGGGTTTCCCAATATTTAGAAATACCTTTTCTTTCGACTAGATTTACCAGGCTTGCTTTAGTAGTATACTAAGTTGGGAGGACTTAACCAAAATTACTTATTAATAATTTTTACTTTTACTAATGTCTTAAAACACTTTAAGACATGTTATGATTCTAAACTTTTTTTCTCTTATGCAATTCATCAGTCTTTTTGGTTCTTCTTTTTGAGTGTTAGCTTTAAGTCATTTGGTCTTTTTATAATAGTGTATTCAGTTAAATTAACTCCTGATGTGGTTGCATCCTGTCCAGAGTTAGGGTGTGAGGGTGGTGTGGGATCTGGTCCAATACCAGATGGAGACACTGACGAATTTTTTATAGCTTTTAATTCTTTTTTCACTAAATATGGGTTTTTCTCTTTCTTCTTCCTCGGGTGTAGTTTCTGCTTTAAAAACTTTTACTGGATCTCCCGGTTCTAAGGCTGCTTCCTTTGCTTTCTGATCAGCCAACTGGTTTTCTTTAACTTCAAGGCTGTGTCCTTTCTGGT